>NC_043963.1:30958604-31301104 GCF_902148855.1 Sphaeramia orbicularis
TTATCCAAGATATAACTCCTGATAGGTTAGGAAGATGAAAACTTCCTCCCTCCCATTAGAGACTGAGCTGATTAAACTGTCAAGAGGCTAATAAAATATTCATTTCATGTTGGCAGAGAATTATTGTATGACTTCCCAGGCTTATTGTCATTAAGATTCATGCACAATTTAATTAATTAATCCAATTTTAGACAGAATTTTCTATATTCCTATCATGTTATTTCTCTATGGCACGGGTAAACAATACAAATATACACACAACGTTGTCATGACAGGCCCTGTTACAAGATGTATCATGTCTGAGTGTGTAGTTCACTCCGTGGACTGGTGATAAAATCTCTAGATACTGAGCGAGCAACCATCTGCTAGATCTGCTAGTGTCTCTAGTCGGGCCTGTTTGTAATAATGAATACTGATAAAATCAACAACACTTTGAGGGAGTAACAGGAAAAGATCTTAAACTAAAAACACTCATATCCATTAATGATTACAAGAGTATCATAAAGTATGTAGTGAAGGAAGAATGCTGTTGTTTTTCTTGAGAGGCCATTATGCTTGAATAGCTGCTGTTCTGTTTTATTATTCATTTGTGTATCTTGTATGTGTTGATTTTCTATGGCTGCTACCTTGGCCAGGTCTCCCTTGTAAGAGAGATTTCTGATCTCAGTGGGACTTCCTGGTTAAATAAAGGTAAATAATAATAATAATAATAATAATAATAATAATAATAATAATAATAATAATAATACTTTGAAGAGCAAAATGACATGCAGGTCAGAACTAGATGGACACATTTTTTGGCTGTTTTTTTGCAGATAATGTGATTAAGTCTTTGGAGAAACTTGCCTTTCTAAAATGGTTTTGTTAAATGTAAAACAATGATAATAAAATTATAAATAATCACTTAAGTGCAAACTATTCAGTCTTGAACTTACGTGCTACACCTCTGGCTTTATAACGGCAAATTGGTTTTATCTGTTCCTCTGAGAAGACTTTGAGGGAAATTATTTTGTTTCATAAACTGGTGGAATCAAGATGAAGGCTTTGTCACAAAGTACCTGTTAATTTTTTGCCAACATCATCCTTTCTATAACCCAAATAACTCCCTACAAGTGACACTGGTTTCTTCTCACAATCAGATCTGACTTTTTGGTGTTCTTCTGCTGATCTTTATGTGTTTTCAGGTTGTGGGAACATCAAACTGTGCATCAACGCAATGTCGTAAATTGTATATGATTTGATGACGCTGAAGCAATGCATTGTGTATCCTTAATCACACATACTCCTGCAAAGTTACACAAATGCATCAACAGGTATGATGAGATGAGAACACATTCATACTTACAGGTACATGGGCTTTAAGAGGAGATGAGATGGTTTCTCATTGACATGGTACAGAGGGAATGGGTCAAATCCACCAATAAAATCAACTGAAAACAAACACATAAATCATGGAGTAAATCAAAAGACAAATGGTAACAGAGGAAAACATGCATGACAAATAAAATGCAAACATAATAAAAGATCAACACGCTAAATGAGGAATGAAATGGATGCAAAAATGTATGTAACATATAGGGATGTGCACAACAAGGGAGACTGCAAACTATGTTTTGGTTGTAAGTTTGACAAGAAAATAAAGAAAAAAGGAAAAAAAAAATCACAGTTTAAAGTTTTTTTTTTCATCTGTGCATCTGCCTGGAGCCGGAGGGAAAGCTCGGGAACAGGTGAAAGCTGGCCAGCTGTCAAAATAGCCTAAGCTTTTTTATCGCTCAGGAACAGAGGTGACCTTCAGCCACCAGCCGAATGCTCAACCCTCTGTTTATTTTCTCACTTAAGAGTTTGGACTCTAGGCGAAGTGCAGAATAGAAAACCAGGGTTGTGTGAGTAAGAAAGAGAGGGACATGGCTGTAGTAAAGTAGAGCATATTTTTCACAGATGCAAAGAGAGATTTTTGGAGATGAAGTAAAAGGCTTGCGGCAGTTGAGGGGGACACAAAAGGCTGAGAAGGGGAGAGGGGAGGACAGAGTGCGTCACGCTTGTCGGTCTAACTGACGGGGCCAAAGAGATTAGGCTGAAGGAGCGCATGTGAAAGAGGCCAGAATGTCCAGGAGCAGCCAGAGTCCTGTAAACACCATGAGGGCGACAAAAAAGAGAGACTGGGATTGAAATGATTCAGAATGGTGGTGGGGGGGAGAAAACAAAGACACTGAACAAATACATCTGAGTTCAAGAGGTGCAGAACAGAGCTGGGCAAAAACATCAGCGGATCCGTTAATTTCTGGAAAGTAACGGCTGTAGGGGAAAAACAGACCCAGGCCAGCCATGGAAACTACCTAAAGGCCAAATCAGCTCCATCCTGATAAGAGGATGCAGGGGTGGTCTGCTGAATACTGATAGGTGGGCAGGATGAGTGCAAAGAGCCACAGGGTCCAGCGGGGAGCCTGTCCCTTTCCTTTGACCCTGCTCTGCTTTCATGGGAGTCTCCATTTCATCTGTACACCACAACACACACCCACACGCAACCACACCAAAACCCACTTCCGTGCTCTTTTCTGTACCAGTGATTTTCTCATTATAAGCAGGTGGGGATCCATTCCCTGCCGTGATAAGCTGTGTTGAGGAATACAGTTAGATGATAATGATGGTTGCCATTTTTAGCCACAGCAGCAGCTCTACGCTTGGCGATATTTGTCTGAGACTCTATCCATCAGTTTGAGAAGTCAACACATGGTTACAGATTGAAGCATCAGGACAATATCTATGGAACTGTAGTTACAGCAGACACCAATTTAACGATTAAGTTCACCATATTCCTCTGTGTTGCTTATGAAGCTGTTGCTGAATTGATTTTTTTCACTTAGAGCATCTCATTATTTATATTATATAATACTGTATACAAAGTAGTGGAAAATCTTTTTGAACATCCTTAAAATTTCACACAATCTCAAATATTATCATGAAATATTCACAGAAAAATCTTTTATTTAATTTTTTTTTTCAAAAGATGTGGCTGCATCAGACACAAATGCAATTGATTTTTACCCTGACTCCCAAAGGGAGGAAGGGGTTTTGTTTTTTGTTTGGTTTGTTTGTTTGTTTCATTGTTTGTTAAGACTCTAGCAGCAAAACTCTTGGTTGAATTCATACCAAATTGAGTTTATACATTGCCAGTGACCCAGAATAGATCTGATTATATTCTGGGAAAAGTTGGTAAAAGTTCAAATTTTTATTGAATTTTTGTAATCTTTTTTTTTTTTCCATTTACTTATAACGACTGAAAATTCACATGTCTGTTGCGGCAAAACTATTGGTTGAATTCATACCAAACTGAGTTTAAAGATTGCCAGTGACCCAGAATAGATATCATTACATTTTGGAAAAAGTAGGTCAAACTTCAATTTTTTTATGAATTAAAAAAGTTTCTTATAATGGGCAAAATTACAAAAATATCAATTTTGTTTCAATTTACTTCAAAACTGGCACATATATAGAGACGCATATAGAGATATGCTGACATCAGCACATGCATAGACATGATGACATCAGCTGGATCGATGCCAAAATAAGCTACAATACGTGCGAGGGGCGGGGTTTGTTGTGCCTGGCACCACTTGTTGTTTTTTTTTGTTTGTTTCTTTATTGTTAAAAAGAAAAAAAAAAAAAAACTAAATTCTGGACAGTTTCAACATGTCATGCCCTGGATGTGTCTCATGGAACATTACCTTGATGAAGCATCTAGTTTTGACCTCGACAGAACAGTTTATGTGCAGAAGGGAGCATGCACTTGGCAGAGTTCAATGACTTAAGAGTGAATCTTAATGTAATATATCAAAACTGCATGGGGTGTCCAAAACTTTTTATCACCACCACTGCCTGTTTACCTCAGTATATTTCCTTTTTGTCTGATATTACCTTTGAGTTGTATCTGCCGTTGTTTATAGTCGGCCAGAGTAACACGTGCTGCTAACAGAAGAGAGTAAATGAGCAGTACTGCCCTGCTGTGTTGGTGTATAATTAGGAACATTATTGTTAAATATTCTGGAATCACAGCCCAGAGAGAATAGTTAGATTATTATATATGGTCAGGACCTTGTGATACATCTATTTGCATTATTCATTGTATTATTGATTCTGTTGGGTTTCTGTAAATTGACTTAGAGTCTGGTTTTGACCAACTCTATATATAAAATGTCAAGAGATAACTTTTTTTTGTGATCTGGCGCTATATAAATAAAATTTTGATTGATTGAGTGATTTAATTGGTTTTCCCCTGTAAGTCGCTTTGGAAAAAAGCGTCTGCCAAATGCGTAAACGTAAACATAAACGTAAACATATTAGATTGTGAACTACAATCCCAATATACATAACATACATACATATAATTTTTATGATAATTTTAAGTCAAATTGAATATAATTTGAAAGTAGACATACTTCATATACGTCCTTCAAGGTTTGGTTTTGTACTTTGTCAGGTGTGCTAAACAGAAACTCATTCCGGTCCAAATTTGTTTTCGTTTGAACTTTCAATTAAACGTCTAATGAGCATGATCGAAGTAACAGTGAACAAAAAATAAGCAGATCTATTCAGCCTCTCTCCAACTAACCCATCATGCAGGTGAGCAGCTGCTTCTATTTACCACAGTCATCACCGCCCATACCCATGCGCTCTAATTTTGTCTGTCACCGTGACTGCAAACAGAAAACAACTAGAAGGGCACCCAGAGAGCACAGGCCTCTGGCAAGGCCTACACTCCACTCATTCCACAGTATTATTATGACATATGTTTTCCTCCTTTTTGTCAGCTTCTGTCGCTCGTTTCTTAAATTTACTTACTTACTAGAGCTGGGCGATATGGAAAAAAATTATGATATCAATATGTATCACGAAATAAATCAAATCACTTATTCTGTCAACCTTAAATTTTCCGTTACTCATAAGTTAGTTGTGAAGACATCAGAAGGTTATTTTTTTAATTTAAATAAGATTTATTTTCTGTCAGAGGTTGAACATGACAGATGTGCTGAAGAACATTATACAACTGTTTCAGATAAGTAAAACAGGTACATATATTTAAAACTAAACTAAAGGTCTGGCCAGCAGGCCAAAGCCTTCAAGTTTTAAAAGAGAATGCATACAAAAAAGACCATCTTCACGAAACAATGCAGGGGGTATATACGTGGGGGTGTGTTCCATAACTGTCATAACTACCGTAAACCGAATGGGAAACTTAACATGCTTTGACCATCCGACTCCTGGGTTCTATGCCGCACCCTACTTTTCAGTAACCTGGTCACCCGAGTTCTTGGTCAAATTTTCACCCGAGGGAACACTCATCCCGCTGCAGCCCAAACATTAGTGTGTGTGCTGCGGCTGCTCTTACACCTGTGCTGCGCACGTCAACCTAACTCAGTGGTTCTCAATCTTTTTCTGTCAGGCCCCCCTTTGGAGGACAAAAAATCTCCAGGCCCCCCTCAACCCCAACAACACTGTAACAGTGGTGAAATTATAACTTTTATTGAAAGAAACATCAATACTGTAACAATCCTTTTTGCTTTTCCTTCAATTATTTGTGGCACAAATTAAAAGTAACTTGGATTTTTGTGTGAACAATACAAATAAACTCAACAAGACTGCTCCCTGAGACAATATTTTTCCAAATAAAAACAGGAAATGCACAATTATCTTACATCTATGACAGTAAGGTTCCTTTTTTTAGAACAACAAACACATTTTGGTAACAAAGACGAACATTTTAACAATGAGCCCGTTTGCATTGCACATCTCAGAACATTAAAGTGCAAACTGTACAAACTGTGCAAAAACACAAACATTGCACATTTGTCTTTTCCAGTCCAATCCTTGTCCATTCTCCAAACCTAAACTCTTTGTCTAGTCTAGTGACAGATCACCGTGGCAGTAGATTTGTTTGTTGTACGTCCCTAAAATGAGTCCAGGGTGCTCCAATGCTAAAACATCAGTTCCACCTGCTACATGTTGTAACCTGAAAAAAAAAAAAAAAAAAAAAAAAAAACCACCCAGGAGTGATCCCATGACCCCCCCAGCAAGCTTTCACCCCCCCCCCAGGGGGCCCGCCCCACAGTTTGAGAAACACTGACCTAACTTGACATGGCTCTAGCATGATTGGTTCAGTGCAGCGCTACTTAATTATGATTGGCTGTTCTTACATCTGTCAAAACATGGACGAATGAATTCTATCGCAACTGTATCGAGCATGTCTCATATTTCTAAGGAGGAAAAGTTATTTTGCAAAATATATGGTTATCATTTTATCGCCCAGCCCTATTACTTACTGTTACCTTTGTAAATTCTAAGAAAGTGCGAAACAGTTCCAATTTCTGTCTTTTAATGGATCCGCTACAAAATGTTAGGGGTTCATCTTTGGTCCCAGCCCTACCCTTCCTCTAAGTTTCATGAAAGTTGGTGGAGTACTTTTTATGTAATCCTGGTGACAAATATGACAAATGGTAGTGCTTAAGTAGAATAAAATACATCGATAGAAATAGCTTGTGTAGCCACAATTCCACAACATAAACTCCCACTGTGAGCTCTTACTGTCATGCGTTCCCAAACCAGCTTGCACCTACAAAGCATCTGTGTGGAGTGTGCACATCAAGCAGTTCATTTAATTAAACTTTTGTACCTAACAGCTTGATAAACCTTAAGGTGAGTGCCATATCTTGACTGCAGAGAACCCACAAAATTGGCAGAAAAACAGACTAGGCTTTCTGAAAACACTAACACATGCCAGGTAATATTGGGCATCATATTTTAATGGGCTCCACTTTATGGAAATATTTGTGACTTGTTGGTGCAGTCTGTTCCTCATGCTTGCTCCGCTCAAACAACACTTGGAAACTGAATAAATGCGGAGAGATGTGTGATTAAGTTTGCTGTACAAACTTTAAGAACATGATCAGAAAAAACTGGTAGTGTGGTAGTGACAGAAACATGTCAATATGAAGAAGGGACTTTAATATTGCTTCTCTCATGTCAATAGCGTCTTTGAAAACAGATATTGGCAGCTGATGGAGCATGTGAAAGGGTATTTCTTCCAGGAGGAGGAAACATGCTGGTTTTCACTTGTGTGGATACAAGCAAGAAATGGGAGGTATGTAGGTCAGTAGTTTAGGTATCTCTGAGGTGCCCCTAAACAAGCAGGGAGTTATGTCAGACGATTATGTTTCAGCTCAAGTGGAAACTGGTTGAAATCAGAGGACCTTCACTGGATCAGTCAGGGCTGACAGTCGATCTACTGTAGACGGCTGCAGCTCCCGCAGTGTGCGATTGTGTCAGTGTGTGTTAGAGACTGGTGAGCCAATAGTAAAAAAAAACAAAAAAAACAAAAAAACAATACAGGCCCAGAGATAAAGGGAAAAAGACAGGGTTGGCAAATAAAAAGAGCAGGTGACGCGAGACAAGACAGAGACAGAGGGTGATAAAGAGAAGGCAGAAAACTGTCTGAAAAGGCTGGAGATGAGACACGAGACGAAGTTGCGGTCTCTCTCTCCACACACACACACACACACACACACACACACACACACTCAGTATTTAGGGAGCTCTTCATACTTGGCTCTACTCTGCAACGCTGCATCTCTGCCCTCACACACCATTACACAGCCATCAGTGCTATACAGACTACTAATTTACTTTAAAGACCAGTTTATGTTTTATGCTTACTTATTTTGCATATGAAAAACTTCAGAGATGTTTGATGGAAAGTGCATTTAAAGTTAACCATCCATGAAAATAGCAAAACTATTCCACTAAAACAAGAAAGTTCGTCCTTGCTGATAATATTCGAGTCAAACCGAACAGATTAGGCTGTCATTATTTTAGTCGCTGCAATTATATCTTCTTCAACACTGCATTGATCTTGGCTTTTTTCCTAGTTGTAATTCATATATGTGCTGACCCACTGGATATGTCATTTATCCTCCCATATGAATTCATTTATAAAAACAAAGCAGGAGTGTTTACTGTCACTGTATAAAGGAAAAGACATGAATTGGCTTACATGTTTAGCTGTTCAAGATGTAGCTATTTATTTCTGTATATATGAATGAATGTATCATAAAGTTATTTTTTACAGCACTGAAATGTAACTTAAGTAAAATATGCTGGTGTGACTGTCATTTCTCTCATTTAATAAATATTAATGTTATAAGATGCCAATGATTCCATCTGCTTCTTAAAAACTGGATTTTAATGCTGCTTTTTTTTCTCTGCTCAGTCTTGTCTTGCTACCACTGACATTTCAATAAAACATTATTTCACTTGAAACACCCTCATGTTAATAACTTAAGATGCATTTTTCAGACACTTTTTAAAGATACAAAACAATGCTTCTTCCCATAAACCCCTGTAGAGTTATGGATTATATTATATGGTCTATTTGCCTCTTTCTTTTACTTTCTTTACCTTACTTTTACTATCTTTTTTATGTTGCTTTTATGCATTTAATGGTTTTATAACTGTTTCTTGCTACAAATTTTACCCGAACTCCCAGGAAGAAGAGGTTTTGTATCTCAGTGGGATCTCTCTGGATCAATAAAGGATAAATAAAATATTAAACATTTGAATTTTTAAAGACTAAACAATAGACAAAGCTGGAGAGAGACTAGATCGGGCAGTAGCTTAGAGTACAGAGGGGATTGTGAAGGAGAATCAAAGAATGTATCATATGTGAATGGCCATGCATGAAGAACAGATGCTGCACTTTGCATTCAGCACCTTAACCAATAACGCAGAAAAAAGACAATTCCGAAGTGGATATTTAACAAGTGTAAAAAACATCTGAACATCTGCTATCTCTGAATGTTGTGTAGTGTCATTTGAGCAATGTTTGTTGCAACATTCAGCAACAGATTAAAACAGCTTGAGTGGATGGGTGGGTGAAAATAATCTTAACCCACCCGTGCACCCATCCATTCATCCATCCATCTAGTCTGCTGCGGAGGATTTTCTGGGGATGTGACTCAGCACAGAGGGCGGCAGCATAATTAGCAGACATGCTAAAGCAAGCTTATCCTAGCACTAGGCGGCTAACTCCATGACCTACTTTACAAAGAGGATTTTCCCCACCACTCACTCTGCCGGTGTGCCTGCTCGCCACCGATAACTCTGTGTAACAAATCTGACACGCACACACACTCATTCACACAAACACCTACACACAAACAATGAGTCAGTGATGCACAGTGAACTTCACGCACACACATAAAATATATGCAGCGTAGGTACGTGCGGGTGAATACACACTGTACAAATGTAGGTACAAAGTGGCAGGGACGAATGGAACATTGAGAGGAACGTTAAAAGGAAAACACACACACCCACACACAGCACCAGCAATAGAGCCTGAAACCATGTCATAGTCAGACTGATGGATTTTATGTTGCTAAAGTGATCTGGCCGATTGTGTGTCTTTGCACTTTTTGTGTGTGTGTTTATGTGCTTGTGTGTATCTTATTCCATTCTTTACGCTGTGCTGAGCACTCAAATCTGACTTAGCCTCTCCTCGGAGAGTGAGAGAGTGCTCGATGTGAGAGGAATCCTGTCTTATCTCCTTCTTTGGGAAAAGCTCATCTTGTCTTGTTGTGTTTGTTTCTGCATATTGCGCTGTCTCTCATCTCCCTCCTTGGCTTGCTCCTGACAAACACCTCGTCCATCCTCCTCATGTACTCCATCTCCCCTCTGTCTCTCCTTCCCCCTCTTCTTCCCCAGTCTCTCCTGCGGATTCTGCCAACCTTTCCGCTCTTGGTGAGATGCAATCAGCTTGGGAAGTTATTGACCAGCAGCAAGCTTAATGAGGCTGATACAATGAGTGACCAGAGACCTCTAACTTTTTACAAGCACACCTCATTACAGTCGCACAGGAAAAGGTGGTAAAATAGACAAAGGAGAAAGGGAGATAGCATGGATTTCTTTAAAAAAAAAAAAATCAGGACCAGAAAGAAAACATGGGAAAGAAAAGTAATGAGAAGAAAAAGTTCTGAGTGGGAGGAGAGATGCTGAGGCAGCCAGGGAGCTCAGTGTAGAAAATGTGCTTTAATCTACACATCAAATGAGAGCAAAAAGTGCCTTTGCTGGTTTTTGTGATGGTTTGTGTGCGTGTGTGCACACCTGTGTCTACATGTACAGTTTCATGTGTGTGTGTGTGCAGGAAAAAGGCTGATTACAATAACAAAGAGCTACCAGTTGGAAGCAAAAATCGTAGCAGTGTTTCACTCCTCCCAAGCCCAGATCAGAGAAGAACCAGATAGTTAAAACCAATAAAAATCACACATTATACCTCTCTAACCCCAAGCTTCTTTTTTGCCCAACCTTTCCTTGCTACTCTCTTGTTATTTTTATCTTTTGTTTAAGAGTGAATGGCTGTCTGGTGTGATTTTAAACAAACACAATCTGCACCAATGGTCCTCAAAAGAAATTAATGGAGCTCAAAGGTCACCAAAATCAAAGTGAAAGTCACTAGGAAAGAAAGGTCTTTTTTTTTTTTCTCCAACTTCTACTCTCGACTGAAATGCCCTCACGGGATTACTTAGGGGTGACTGGTGATTAAGTGGTACAGCCTAGAGCTAGAGGGAGAATCAGCTGGGTGGGGATGTTAACCGCTCACAGACAGTGAATCTCTGGTATGTGACCAACAAAGAGCTCCATGGATTTCAGTGCCACTGGTCGGCAGGAACACATGCAGAAACAACACTCGAATTCCCCCACATCACAAGAGTCTGCTGTGGAATTAGTGTATGTAGTACTTCCTTTATTGCAGTGTTTTCAATCAAATTAGCTCTTTGGTGTCTACTTAAGTATGTCACATTATTACAGTCTGGCTCCAGATTGTTCATAATTAGTATCAAACAAGAATGTGCATATGAATACATAGTGTTTACCTGAGAAACCCCATAGAGTCTCAGCTAATCCTCAGAGAGAGCTTGTTCATTCAACCATTACTGATTGGAGTTTTAGCCTGACTTCAATCAGCTAAAATATGTGAAAACAAATTCTTCGATGTAGCTGCACTGTATGTAGAAGGGGTTACTGCAGTGCTAATCCCAATTGCCCCTCAGATCAAATGTTTCCTGCACTGCACTGAACTCTATTAGGACCTCTGACCTCCTGACCTGCTGCCAACGAGGTCATGGCAGCTGGGTCATTTGTCACCAAGTGTCCATCTCTGGTTTCACCTTCTTATGACCTATTTTGCTGTACCCTTCTGCCTTTTCTCACACTCTTAGAGCTCATGCATAATATCAATGGAATTACTCAACAATTTGTTAACATCTTGTACTTGTATAAATTATAGCATGTAAAAGAAAAACTGATAAGGCAGTCTGATACTCATCTAATACCTAATGATGCTGTTAAACAGGGACAGAAGGAGGCATTTGGTGAGGGTTATGTTGGTGTAATGACCTCTATGGACCTGCGTTCCTAAATGCAGGGTTTTTCCAGCACAGAGGACGATGAAGTGGCCCCCTCCATTGAACTTTGTGCCACCTCAAACTCCAGTGGACAACCAAAACAAACATCTGTGCTCCACTGATATCTGATCAGGTATACTGATTTGAAATCTGCATTTAGAATTTGTCCACCAGATCAGAATGATTTATATGAGTGGAGTTATGTCAGCATGTTAAAAAACTCAATTATTTTGCACCTTTTATTGCTTATTCACAATCTGAGGATAATATGTGCTAAACTGGTCAAATTTACTTATAGATATAAACATTCAGCACAATTAAGAGGAAAACTAATGCCACATTTCCACTATGTGGTACCGGCTCAACTTGACTTGGCCTTTTTGCGTTTCCATTACGAAAAAGGACCTGGAATCTGGCACTGGGTACTACTTCTTTGGTATCACCTCCGCCGAGGTTCCAAGACTGGGGAACAGATACTAAAATGTGACGTGTAAACACTGCAGACCACTGATTGGTCAGAGAGTTGTCTCTGTGACCCGCCGTTTTACAAAAAACAGATGCGGAAGTTGACAGTAAATATAGTGGTAGGTTAATCCACATGATGACAGCCCGAAAACTACACCATGGTCGGTCCAGGAGATTCAGATGTAAAAATTCAGCATGAGCTTGACGGAGCAACACACAAAAAGTGAGATTATCAGCAACTCTCTGAGCAGACGACACGAAAGTAACGCGCTGCATCGCTATGACGTCCAGGTACTCTAAAGTCGATAGTATCCTGTAATGGAAACAGTCTCTAGGAATAGGACCTGGTACCCGAGTCGAGCCGAGCTGAGTCGAGCTGAGACAAGTCGAGCTGGTTCCACGTAATGGAAACGCGGCATGAGTAGCAGAGCCCACTGTCTTGACTCACAGTTGTTCTAATATGTTTCAGACTGTTGATCTTGACTTGTGGGTTGTGACAGTTTCCCTCTGCAGGAATCAACAGTAAACACTCATCATGTCTGGGCTGAAGGGTCCTTGGTGCCTTGTGTCCTTTTCAGAAATATCATGATGAAATTGTTCACCTGCCCGTCACTTACATCACACCAAACTGAGTGGGAAAACAGTTACGAATGAAGGAAAAGAATTTTGACATTCTGCAACCTATTGTTCATATGGTTCTCAAATAGTTAGTCAGAATTTGGGACTCTATCGCTGACCAGAAAATTCAGCACCACTAGTATAACAGTTTAATGCATTGCTTCTATAGGAGACTCAACTTTGAGGGGAATAGTGGACACCAGCGTGTTCTCAAATCCAGGGTCCAATGGAAATTCATCTAGCATTTCTAACTACTTTTGCAGATTTTATGGTAATCTTCACACATTCTTTAATGTACTAAATAAATGTTATTATTATTTTACTGGAGCAGAAAGGAGGCATGGTGCCACTGATTCCTCTTTTTCCTTCAAGGCTGCCAACAAATGCTGCTGTCTGTTTACACACAGGTGTAGAGATAAAAGGTAAATCTGCATTAACACTCGGCACTGAACCTATATTCTGTGATTTTGCTTACTTGAAGAAAAGTGTGATAAAATAATGGTAAAACACAGCATATAATGATTACAGCTTCTAAATTATGTTGTCAAAAACTTGATCCAGATGAAAACATTGTACACATGATTAACATGGTTCCACTCCAGCCAGTAAAACCCCAGCACATGTGTTTTTTTGTGTTTTTTAACAACTGTCATGTAACTTTCTTATTTTAGCCATTACCACAATATTTTCCTTACCCTAACCGAGTTGTTTTTGTGCCTAAACCTAATCATAACAGTGTGTTTGCTACTGTAAGCATGATGATGTTCACCATGTAACTTATTTTAGTCATAACCATAATCTTTTCCTCCCCTTAACCAAGTTATTTTTTGAAAACATGGCATTGTTACAGCCTGCATGTGTCAGTTATGTAGTTTTTAATGTTAACACTGTTATTCTGGGCAACTGTGTCTTTTTAGGAGAGACTGATAATTGACTTATTCAGTATTTTAGGGATGAGGGTGTGTTGAAAAAGAGCCACTGCGGAGGAGGGATGCACATGTTTGACAAGCTGCAAGACAGATATACATGTAGAAGGAAGGGGTGTGTGTGTTTGTGAACAAGAAAATGGGGGAGGTGCAATGTAGGAGTTAAAAAAAAACACACACACATACACCCACTCTCACCAGAAAACAGACAGCTGGAGTGACAAACATAAAGGGGGCACGTAGAGAGATGAAAGTGAGGAAAAGGGAAAGGCAGAGTGCATTAAAGGAGCGGCTGTAATGACAGTGAGGACCACACAGAACAGTGACAAGTGTACATGTGAAAAACAAAGGAAAGAATGGGCTGAAGGAGGTGTGGAGAGGGAACGCATGGATCTTTTGGTTCTGGAGGGATCGAGGGCCCAGCTGGTGTGGGGGAGGAGAGGGGAACAGGGAAAAGGAAGGATGATAAGGACACAGAGAGACACGGTCCTGTTCTTTCCAACTCGGGTGTTTTCATCTGTCTCATCTGTGCGAGTGGGTCTGGGTGTGATTCATTCATTCATTGCTGCAAAGCTCTGGGTTCAAGAATGACTGTGTGTGTGTCTATATGCGGGTTGAGGTTAAGGGACTCACAGCTGTCCTCCTCTTCAGTGATAGCGCTGACAACGTAGCAGGCATACACGAAGCCCAGGAGCTGTAACACAGAAGCAGATAGGAGAGGTTAGACAGCTGATGCACAGCTGTGTGTTTTCTCTGAAAGACACACAGATACTACAGGAAGAACGGTGAGGTGTGTGGAGAAAACACTTTACTTCGGCCGGCAGATGATGCAACGTGGTGAAATCAACACCGTTTAGCTGGAATGATTTATTGATTCGTTAACTGAAAACACATGAAACAATTTTGAGTAATAATCGTTCAATTAATAATAAAAGCAGCCACAGCTGATTTGCAAGGGCACTGGGGATAAGCTGTGAACTTGTGAGTAAACATTAATATTTCGTCTGCTGTATGCCGAAGGTGTCTGTTTGCTCGTTGGCTCTGGGGTAGTGTATGGGAGGGGTTTTAAAACTTTATTGCTGTCTGTTTCTGAACTTGTGGCTGTGTGAGTATTTACCACAACCCAAAGGTGAACACCAAACAGCCAAACAAAGAGCTGAGTGTTGATCCACAACAGTGAGGAATACTCTGTAGGTTCATCTCTACGAGCACATTACACATAGACATCGAACACAATACTCTTGGTCATGTCTTTAATCAAGTATGTATGCAAATATCAGCAATTAGCCGATTCCAGCGCCGTGTTAATACAGCTATTAATTATTATGACATATATAGATTAATAACAGGTGATTAAAAATAAATGAGCATTAAAGTTTTTTTTTTTCATTATGTTATCCTGTCATTATATCAACAACAATCTGTAGCTTGGGGCAAAAAAAAAAAATTTATAATAAATCATTAAATTGCACTTCACCATTCAAAGTATATACAGTCGCGGAAAAAATTATTAGATCACCCCTTGTTTTCTTCAATTTCTTGGTCATTTTAATGCCTGGTACAACTAAACGTACATTTGTCTGGACAAATATAATGATAACAACAAACATAGCTCATAAGAGTTTAACTTAAGAGCTGATATCTACCCATTTTCCATGGTTTTCTTGATAATAACCAAAATCCCTTCAGTTCTTACATCAATAGCTATGGCATTGTACTGCCAAAAACAGTGCTTTCAGGCATTCCATGTTTTCTTTTCTGTCTGTTTTAGTCACGTGATACACACAGAAGTTAGTACTTGATTGCATAACCATTGTTTTTGATGACTTTTGATGGTCTAATATTTTTTTTTGCGACTGTATGGTAGTCATTACACCACACATACTGGGTCCATTATTTTGTCCAAATATTTGCTTTGATCTGTTTTAAGATATTAAGAAGGTCCCAGTATGAAACGACCAATATGTAAATGTAGAAAATCTATGCAACTGTGTATTACAGTAGTTGGTAACAAAGTTGAGGAATATATAAACTTATGTTCTCCTGTGCTTTAATAACTGTGTCAGCAATGCTTTGAGAGTTTACAGCTTTAGCGGTGCTCACACAGTAACACAGATGCACCAGAAATCAACAGAATGAGCACACAAGTGACTGTACGGCGTCATACACACAGGAAAACACACAGCACTGAGAACAGCCCGTGGAACTGGCAGATGGCTGTCATCGACTCAGAAACAGACACAGGGAAAGACAGTTTCTCTCCACCCAGTCATCCATCCATCACTTGGCACTTGGCCATGCCAATTAAAGCAGCGTCGGGCACACTGCCCTCCTCGCACACTGAGTGTATAAACACAGAACCCATGAGAGGAATGGCTGCCTATGATGCTGGGTGGCAATTTATATAACGTTCATTCATCCTACAACTTAGCCTGGCTGTGGTAATTACGAGAGGAACAAAGATGGTGTGCAGCGTTCAGGCCTTTCATCTCCATCATTTTGGGTTTCAGTCTATTTTTCATGGGTGCTCCGTACTTTGCTTTGATTGAAGTTCATCCAGATGTAGATTAAATGTTTTATTTATGAATGAAACGCAGGTGTGTCGTGTAACAGTAAAGGGAATGGTTCTGTCTCTGTGTGGGCTAGATAAGATATGTAACTCTTCTCTGCGCTTCTCTCCCACATATTTTTCCCCCTGTACTATCTAATTGCTGGTCTCACCCCATCCATTACAGTGGTGGTGAAATGGAGGTGAATTAGCATATGTATAAAGGCAGTGTCAAACACAAGATGGTGTTAACAGTGGGGGGGTACACCCTTTTTTCACTTGTACTGTGTGTATGTGGCCACGTGTGTTTTTTGTTCTGTAAAAGCTGGCATCAAGTGTGTTCTTGTATGAGTTAATACAGTAGGCAGAAGTGCCTGTTTGTTTAATTTCCATAAAGGGCTCTGATTGCTGTTGTGGTCTTGTGATTTAAACACACAGTAAACATGTCACAGCAGACAAAAGTAGAAGCTCAAGCAAAAGCCAAGAAAAAACAAAACAACATCTCAGAAGAAGATTCTGTCACTGAACGGGCAGAGAACTTTAAACCGTAAGTTTTCTAAAACAATACATACTAAAAGAATGTATTTACACAGAGTTGAAGACATACACAGAGTATTTCATTGTTCAAAGAATACAAGTTGCAGCTTTATTCTGCCTTGATATACTGTACAAAAAGTTAGGAACACAGAGCATGATAACAAAAGATATTATGGCTAAAAGGAGAGATTGTAACCTGTCTTCGAAGGGGAAACCTGAGGCTGTTCTGTCTGAATGAACAATATAAGAGAAGCGGCTCATCGCCCTGAAAACAGTTGGTTCCATAACAATCACAGAATGTCCATTATTATATTTAACATCTTTCCACAGGACAACACTCATAACACTGAGTTTGTAGTCTCCCCTGTTTTAGTCGAATCATCTCTAGAAATGATCAGTTAAATAAAAATGTAAATATAATCAACCAACTGTAAAAAATGTCAGAAATATATACAGTATTTAATTTATTTCTTACAAAGGACAGCTATTGGCACTGGTGAAGGTCTGTTGTCTCATGAGCTCATATTATGCATAACGGCAGACACAAATATTTTATTTGGCTCAGTGTAAATAGATTTCATTTATTTATTTATTTATTTATTTAACCAGGTAAATTATTTGAGAACTGATTCTCATTTACAATAACGACCTGCCCAAGAGGGGCAGCATACAATAGATAGAGAACAGACAGAGCCAGTATAAATAGGAATCTCTGTTTAAAAAAGAGATCAAGTAAATGGAGGCATATCACTGCTCATAGCTACTGACAGCACCAAAAAAAAAAAACGACTTTACTACAAGTTCCATCTCCGGCCTCATCTGCCTATTATAGACTGATCTTAAACTATTCTGTCGTCTAGTTTTCTTTCCTATGGCTTCGATACATTGGTGTGATGTACAGGAAACTAATACAATCGGAGAAGTGCACACTGGGTGGCTTTTTGCCAGAGGCTCCGCTGTCCTGAGCCAAAATAGGTCAGTGTCCTCAATAACAACTGACAATTCCACTTATAACTCCTTGCATTTTAAGCGGCCTTAAATCATGCCCACACAGACCACACACACATATACACACACAGCCCTCAGCTTTCTTCTTTGACTTCCCCCTGTCACTTCTGGAGTTCAGGGATCACTTTGGAAATTAATGTCATATTAATTAAGTTCATAAAAGCCCCCTCCTATCCCCGGAGACTAGACCTCAGCCTGTCACCAAGGACGCGCCACACTAAAGCCATCTAATTTGCCTGCCAATCACTTACTTCTCCCTTGTACTCTGCAAATTTGTCTTTATGTCAGACACTTTCCAGGCACTGCTCTCCAAGTCACTGCCAGTAAGAAAACATGAACTCCCGTTGTGTCATTTCCTCACCAACTCTGTGTACAGTCTTGTTTTGATGTTGCTGTGACATAAAAGTGCCGTCCTGCTCTGTGGTCTGTCTTCTCCCGTCTCCTCTGCAGGTTGCTGGGCAGGGAACAATGACAACTTACAGAAGAAACCCGGCAGAAAAAACGCATTGCTGGATGTGGGGGGAAAACATCAAAAGAAAAGCAGTGCTCCAGTGGGCCTTTTAGTATTTACAATGCTTCATGGGAAACTACAGAAGTTATTTGTGATAGTTCTGCAGTATTTGTGTTTTTCCTCTAAGATAATGAGGGGTAAAAGAAGTTCAAGGCTCAGCCATTCGTGTATGAATGTGTGTGAGAGGAAGGCAGGCTGACCAAAAAAAAAGCTGCTTGTATTTGCATAAGTTAATGAAGGTCAGGTTTACACTGAATATGTCAGTCCAAAAAGGCACAGACCTGTCTTGACTAATGTGCATTCATTCAGAGACACCAGTGCACTATGGTTGGGTGTACTTTATGATCAGGACTATGCACAGATCTCAAACTTACTTGTTTGGATGGGCTTTTCTATGAGAAAAAGTGCAATTATCAGTCTTTTTTTATTACAAAGTACTGCCTGCTCTAGTTTCAATGCATGTGACTGAACAAACAGTCAAGTAATCGGTTACTTAAAAAGGATACTAAAATATTCAGCTGAACAGAAAAATAATAATTCACTGTAGCTCTGTATCTACCTATGGGGATTATTTGCAAAGAATTTCAAGATGATCAGCTCGTCTGTGTATACATGAGTGCAGTGATGGATATCTGCGTCGATCCATGAGCTAATTAACACACTATTGATTGTAGGTCAGTGTCGGGAGAAAATTCACTAAGTGCTATAATGAAAGGAATTCTGAGGCTGAATATATCACAAGAGAAAGGAAGGAGAGAGAGGGGCGTACAGATGTCTTGTAGGTTAATTACACAGGACTTTCTGGCTGACAATAAGGAGCAAGCGTCTCTGCACAAAATTAGATGTGTGTCTCTGTGTGTTTGGGCAGCTGCATGTTTAATGACAAAACATGATGAGATAGGGACTGCAGAGACCCCGTCCACCTGTTCTTTTCCACCAAACCGCCCCCCTCTCTCTCTATCTCTGTATGTTCGCTTTCACACACACATCACAGATGTATAGTGTACACTGGACCCCATGTGGTTGGTACAGGTCTACTGTGCTGATTTGCATCTTTCTCATTAAATTACTGCACATAACAGCATGTTATGTCTAAAAAGATCCTTGCAGAGAAATAAAGGCTATAGGAAGAAAAAAAAAATGCAGGTTTCAACAAGAAATACGGAGTTCTCTGGATCAAAAGGAAGCAGATTGAAGCAGACAAATTAAAGGAACTGACACAAAAAGAAACACAACCAGGACAGGGATGTTGTCTAAAGTATTAGTAGCTCATTTCTCCTCTCCAAGTTCTCCATCTTTTGCATTTTCTGCCTACTCTCAGAAGTTTAAAAAGACCAAATATTAGAGTAAAATTAATCTGAGCAAAATCCATTTCCCTGCAAAACAGATTAACAATTAAAGCTCTTGGCAGCGAACGCCTTTGAAGTATAATGACGGCAGTCATGTTTTTATGATGTACTGTGAGTAGCCTGACACAATATTCAGTGGCCTCCAGAAGCCTAATTCTCTCCTCTGGTCTTGAGGTCTTTCTTCCCTTCCTTCCTATTTTTGGCAGCAGTCTAAAAACTGCTCGTAATCTGCATTAGATGGCTTTTAATACTGTGATCACCATAATGTTTTGAAGCAGACACTTTAAAATAGAGCAGCAATGCAAAACCAAAGATGACATACTACAAAAGTGCAATATGCTATTATTATACCAGACAATGCTTGGCTATCTCCTGATTTGTGACAGATTACTGGACTTCAAATGCAAGAACATCAAAGATCCTTCTGTGCAGATTTCAAATAAAAACATATTGAGGCCCAGTGGAGATGGTGTTAGACTTTGAAAACAACACATGGACTAAAGGAGTTATCAAAGCTGACCTTTTGGTTGAGTGGGGGTGGGGGGTGGGGGGGATCCTGCTGTTCAGAAAACACACATCCGACCCTATAGGTAAGCATAGCCCAGAGCCGTAATCACTGGGTTCTGCCCACATTATAGGCCTGCTGTGGGGGGCCCCTCTAATCATCCAGGGGCCATTATTCTTCCCCCACTTCTAGTGTGCTCCCTGATGAGACACATGCCACACTTGAACATAGAAAGTAAACTGACATGACAGCTATTGCACTTCAAAGAAAACACAAACAGGAGCAGAAGTAAAAGTGAACGGAAAAAGACAGAAAGGAAGAACTGTGACATCATTTGTGGGAATTTTGATGGACGTGAAGGTCAAACAGTATGAGATCAGGGCAGGAAAAGGAGACAGGAAGACAGCCAGAGCTGAGAGATTGTGATGAGAAGGTGGAAAAAAAAGGGATGAAAATGAGAGGAAATGAGCAATGGAACAAGAGAATGACGCAGACTGCTGCCCCCCCTATTATCACCATCCACACAATCCTCCCAATGCAGGTTTCTAGGGAATGTAGGAGTAACAGAAAAAAGTGTTGCCTGTGGCAGTAATAACCTCTACTAAATGATATCTGTGTGTGTGTCTCTGTGTGGATTTTCTTTGGCTGCTTTATGAGAAGCTCAGCAGCTCTGACAAGGCCTTGACGTCTCTCACTACTCCCTTTAAGCTTGTAAAAGTTATGTCTACCGATGTAAACTGAATCTCATATCCTGCACAGTTTTTCTTCTTTCTCTTGTGTACTTTTTTCTTTCAGGCTCCTCTTTATCTCGCAGGAGTTGTTTTCTCCGACTCAACTGTTTTATTTAAGAGCGAAGCAGTGCACAGGACCGAAGTAAAGCAGGATGATAAGACGATATATAGAGCGTCAGGGAAAGAAGTGTGGATTTTCTGCTGACTGCATTGATAGGGAAATCAGTCATTATTATGACACTAGTGGAAAACCAAAGCCATTCAACGGTAGTGGTATACACTGTAGGTGCTGCCAACAAATAACATAAAAGAGAATTTAAAAAATCCCATTATTGATAAATGAATAATATATTGAGGTTCTTCCATTTCAGAGCTCGTTCTTTAAACTGGGAAGTTACTTTTTGGCTTGTCTGAATGTAACCTGTGGTGGAAATAGGCAACCGCATAAGACTGACTGTACCAAAGCACCACTTCTGAACGGCTTCCCTCCATGTCATGATGAATTAAAGCAGACAGATGACAGTGACGCCTCCATTACTGGCCAACGGATCCACATTTTTCATCTTAATGAAACATACTCCTTGGAGTCCAAACTAAATATTTAATGGCCTCTCACGGCAACCTTGAAACCCCTTTAACAAAGACAAAGGGACACCCCACTTTACTGTCATTCTTTCATTTATCCTTTTAAGTCCTTCTGTCTGAATCCCATCTCTTCCACTAGGAGGGAAAACAAAAAAAACAAATGTCTATTTCCCTATGCATGGCTGTGGTTTTAGCTTACGTGAAAGGGAAAAAACAAGGGAGAAAAGGCTATTAGTAACACTGGGATTTCAGTACCAATTTCGCTGCCTCCCTTGGGAGCTGTTCCCGCAGAGATGCTATTGACATTACCATGTAAAAATGCATGCAAGGAGGCGTTACCATCTCATATAGGAGAGGTAAAAGTGCATATTTGGATGGAAGGAAACAAACCAACAGTACATAGGATGGTGAGTTTCAGTGCAGAGACAGTGCAGTAAAATGAGCTGAGCCATTTTATTGTCTTTCTCTGTGGGATGATAGAATGAATGGTACAGTCCATTGCTTCTCGATACCAACTCCCACTGCTAGTTTTCTGATCTACCATATATTTAACTGCATCCACAGTGAATTCCCAGGTGTCAATTGAATGGTGAGAATGAAACCCAGCAGGTCTCTGAAACCCTGTTGACGTAGTTAAGTTGAAATCATCAGCTGCTCTGTATTAGTATCTCTGACTCTGTCCGTTTCTTTGCGTGTGTCGGTCACCTACTGCCACCATTTAATCCACTCCACATGTATTAAACTGGCAAAGAGAGTGAGAAACAGATAAGTGCTTGGTGCTTGATGGAATCAAAGAGTGTGTAAGTGAATGCTACGATGTGTAAATGTGTGTTATGTGCCTGTCTGAACAAAGTTCCTGCTGTGCAAATACTGGCAACTGAGGGTGTGCTGGCCTATGTCCAATAAAAGGTTAGTCAGTCATACATGAGTGTGTGCAAATGCGCATGCAGGCAGGATGTCTGCTGTATAAAGAGGACAATAACAGCTTTTCCAGTGTTTGAGTAACCTGTTAGCAGCTGGCAGGTCTGAGCCTCCGCCAGACAAAACAACAGATCAATTTTTCATTCAGTGACCGGGGCAGAGGAAGGGAGGCTGTGATAGACAAAATAACAGACTGCTGTCTAAGAATATTGAGAAAAGTGCTTGAAGGCAAACTAAAACAACACCTTTCTGTCTATCATCTTCACTTTTCACATCACAAATCAAACTACTGCATCTTGTCCAGACATGTCCTGCATTTATCTTTGTGTGAATAAGTGAGGGGTGATGTCACATGCGTTGCTAACTTGTACTCACGGCAACGAGAATCTGTGTGCCACTGTGCACAACTTCAATGTACTGGTAGTCCATGAGGCAGCCCATGACAGTGATGTAAGAGTGACTCTCAGTGGTGCGGACCCCTGGAGCCTGCGGCATCTCTCTCCTCACACAGCCTGGCCCATGTTCACTCCACCAGGAGTGATGGGCTGAGATGTTAAATGTCAGCAGGTCACTATCCTGAAAGGGAAAAAAAAAAGCTTACTACTTGGAATCAATTCATCACAAATCATGTACCAGTTACTACTATCAAATTATTTTTTATGAGAAAAACAAGGGTGGAGTCACAGATCAAGTTCCACTGACACATACTAGATGTTTTTGTGCCAGTTTCACTTTAGGAGCAGGCTGCTAAAACTCATTTTCTCATTTACAGGAGTATGCAGATATGCTGATCATACAAGGGGCCATTCAAGGGATACTCCATTCTAGCCCTTTTATATGCATACTTTATTTCTTTCATTTCCCATATTCATATATTTGGCACTCACGCATGCATCGATATATTAAACATTATGAGATGCATGCATAAATGTCTATATACAATGTATAATGGACAAATCAAATATTTATATGTATGAGAAAGATATTTGCCTGTTTGAGCATATGTTGAAAACAGAAGGCAGGTTGTTTATCATAGTGTGATTGGTTGAGAAGCTTGAGCATGGAAGGTCATGTTTAAGTCCTGATCCCAATCAGCATGGAAGGGTATCGAATGACAAATGGCTCATTAAGCCCCTTATTGTTTTTGCCTTCACCTGGTGTGTTTTCATTAAAAAACAACACACAGAACGGTGCGAACTGTTGCAATGCATCATTTAATAAACGCCATATGCCACGTGATGTTGTTAGTGTATGCATCTAAAAGGACAATGAGGCGTATGAGAGGAAATATGAAATATGACTGGTTTGACCCTTCATAAGATAGCTTTATTTAAAAATTGCCTTATAAAATCAAAAGTGCTGTTTACCTCTATAAACAACACACCACTTTACTGAGTATAATGCTCAACATATGTCACTAGACAAAGTCTACATTTTTTCAGAGAAATAACACAACCACACATAAAACATGAACAGTCACAAGTAACTGTAGGTCTAAGTACCTCTAATACTAAGTGATAAAACTGATTTTTTTTTCCTATTTCTGACATTCTTTAACATTATGAGACACTTCAATACAAAATAATATGCAGTTCTGGGTAATGTTTTAAGATTTCTTACATTAGACCTCATCGGCAACATTTCTCTCAAACGTAATCTCTTTTTTATGCTCTTCCAACCTCCAATTTGCACACAGCCATATGAGCCCAAACATGCAGACACACAGATACTCACACCAATCAATACCCCAATACAACAATCTAACCCCACATCTGCCCCCCAGTGACAAGACATGCATTATTAACAGAGCCGAGTGCTGTCAGGAAATATCTCTGATTCCTATCAACCCCCCCACACAGTTAGCATGCATCAACAACACATATGCCACTGATAACAACACCTTTCAACACCAAATATATGCAGAGGGGAAAAAACTGCAGAGATTGGTGGTTGTGAATGAAGTTGTGAATGTTAACAAGGTGTTAATATGTTTTGTTTTTTTTTCCCGTTACACCTAGTCTGTGTTAATCTGTCACACACAGTTAAAAACAAGAGCAAAAACAAGGGCTGCTGAAGGTCACTAGGTAGGATTGTGAAGACTAATGACTTGACAGATGCCATTGATTGAGCCTGTGAGCTAGGGAAACCATCTCTATCCAAGCTGTAGCCGCACTCATGACTACAGTACGACAGCAGTCAATAGTGAAGAGGCTTTTGGCAACTCACTGTCAGGAGTATCATTGTTATGCTCCTGTGCACCCCAAAGCACAAATCAATCCGTCCACATCATAGATTCAAGGTTAGTCTAGCGATACTCCTCAAACTATTTTCTTTAACACAAGTCAATACATATTTGGGGCCAATCTTGTTACTGAGATCATTAAAGGGATGAGGCATTCTATAAAGCTAAACCATACAAGATGAGAATCCTATTTCTGAAGCTTTGTCATTTCTGAAATACAGAATAAAGTGTTTACACTTGTGTGATTGCATTAGGGAGCCAACTTGGGCTGCTAACTGGATATTGTAGAGTCTTCAGGCGCTGATGAGAAGCTCGAATTTACTAAGATTTCACGAAAGTTGTGCAGACACATTAGCTGCATATTGATTTATGATCTTAAATGACTATGCTGGTGATCTGCTGTCATCTCAAAAACAAAGTCTGCAGTCAGTAAGTCAGAGAATGAGAAGCAGTAGAGTCTGAAGTGAGATGGATAGACGTAACCAAAGCCTGAATTCAAAACATGACTATTATACAGATTATATGTATTATGTATGTATTATATGTAGCCAATCATCACCATGCAGACTTTTGCTATGATTTGTTTTTCTCCCCATAAACCTTCTATGATAGGACACATGGTAAATTTGCAAGGAGTGATAACACTATTCATTATTGTGATGAAAATGTGGCCTATGATAAATAAACAAATTAACCTCTAAGTCACCACCAAATCAACAGCAATTAATCTGAAAGTAGTGGACAGCGAGCGGGGGCTGCTTCTGTTTGGCCAAATGGTGGTGAATGGATGACCTGTGTACCCATGTGATTCATCAAATGTTGTCAGGCTGAGTGTAAAAGCATTGTGCCTGTAAACAAAATGATTTTTCTCACTAATTATATAATGTGTTGATTGCACATGTTCATACTGCAATGACAAAGAAATTGTGATTTAATGGTTAACATTAGGGATATGGATTTTGATTATTTTCTGAAGTTGAATAATCGGGCCAATTTATGTTGATTAGTCATGATGTCTTTGTTAATGCATGCCCTCCAAACAAACCAAAATAATAACAAAAAACTGAACCACAAGTGTACCATTTAATTTTTCGAAACACCCGACACTTTTTCAGACTGAACATGTGCAGCTGTTTAACAGAAATAGTATCTTACCATAATCAACATTTAGCTCAGCATCTGTGAAGTAAAACATAAATCTCTTCCCACCCCCACCCCTAATCAAAATTAGCCAACTTCTAATCTAATCTCTTATTGACTAATTGATTATTCATGCACATCCCCTCCCTAAACACCAGCATTTTCAGCCACATGGTCTGGATTGAAGATTGAAGCCTTTCATGGGATCATGACTTTTTTAAACCATAAATTATACAGCACATGCTGAATATCAAAAACTGACTTTCAAGAAGCAAAACATCTTTGCAGAAATATAGCAAAAAAGATTGATTCTAAAGTTTATATGAGTGGAAACTGTTGTGGTTTGAAGATAAAACATTTGTTTATCTCCAGTCCAAAGCAATCATTCGTTGTGCACCTAATCTGCAGACAGGAGCTCATTTTTGGCATTAAATGCATCAGGCAAAATCTGAACTGAAAGGACGCAGACACTGGCACCGTGTGGGATGTTATATTGAAAGCGAGAGGCACTCAGAGATGAGGGGCTGTTAAAATCAGAGGTGTGTGTTTAGTAGCAGGGGTCTGTCTGTCAGTCTGTCTTGCACTATGGGGGAGGGGATAAGGGATCAATAGGAGGTGACAGAGCATGTGGCATAAAACTGTGACAACCTTCCCTCCGCAAGAGCATGCAAACACACTCTCCAGATCAGTCGTGTCAACATCGGTCAAAGCAGAATTAGCAGACTGTGCTTTATGGTAAAATGTGTTTGGGACCTCTTGGACGGCTGTGTGTCACATTTGGTCCTGCATGTGTGTGTGGGGTGTGGGCGTGTGTGGGTGTGGACGAGTGCTCCATTAGCCAGCTCTCCTCCTGGCCACCATATGCAGAGCTGGGAGCCCAGGCTGGCTCCATCTGTTGGGTTAATGCCCAGCCTCAGCCCCAAGCAGCTGGCCCCTACAAGCCTCATTATTCTAGCAAGAACCATGGAAGAAGACACAACCACACACACACATACACACAAAGTGGACACACATATGAGGCGAGAGACAGACACACTTGATGGAGCCATGATCTGTCACACAATGACAAAGTCGGCAGAGCTTGGAAAGGTGTTTCTGAAATTCAATGTGGCTGTGTGAGCTGGTGTGAGATGAACATTGCCTATGTGAATTCATTATTCTCAATGGCCAGGGTGGCAAGTGGGCAGAGGAGAGGAGAGGAGAGGAGAGGAGAGGAGAGGAGAGGAGAGGAGAGGAGAGGAGAGGAGAGGAGAGGAGAGGAGAGGAGAGGAGAGGAGAGGAGAGGAGAGGAGAGGAGAGGAGAGGAGAGGAGAAGAGAGGACTAATAACTGTGAAAAAACATCAAAGGAAAAGGAAGTAGAGGTGAAAAACTGAAGAGTACGACGAGCTGACAGGATGAAAGAGGGTGGATAAATTCACAGTGTGAAAGGCGACAACCTAAACACTTCTCTTTGTCTGGATAAATACACTTTTAATCTGCGCTTGGGAACCACAGGGACCCCCTAAGACTTAGCAGCTCATATGTGTGTGTGTGCAGTGAAGGAGGTTTGTGTGGGAGATTATACTATAATATTTAGCTATTAGGTTGTGAGCTTCCACTTGAAACTCAACCGGGAGGCGAGTGTCACCGATAGGTCACACTTTGAACGTGAACGCAGACGTTCTTTGAAGCTGAATTATACAACTCTGCTGAGCTGTTGAAGTTGTGGGCAAGTGTGGTGCAGACTCTTACAATTTAGGGAGTGATTTATAGGGTATAATTTACATTCAATGGTTGTGTCATGCATGAATTATCTACAAAAAGTAATCATGTTTACTTAAACTGCATTTGTTTTTCACACTGGAGTGTTCAGGCTTGAAGCAGCCAAAAAGCACCTGGTGGCAGTACATCACTTCCAATTATAATCAAGTATGTGTTTAATTCAAATAATGCTCCACAGAGGCAGAACTCAGTTAGGTTTTACATTTTTATTTATGTCGGCTGTAATAAAGAGATCAAATAATTATAGTTTTAAGAAGCTCAACAAATTTTAGAAGAAAAAAACAAAGACATGAGAATAATATTTTTTATTAAACTTATTTGTTAAGGCCTTAACTATGTAAGAGAGGGTTTCACTGGCTCTCCTATTGATCATCAATAGTCTATTCACCTAGTTTCCCTGTAAAGAAGAATTCATACTGCCACATAGTATACATATAAAAAAACAGTATACAGATAAATCTGATTATAACTAAATGATAAATTAGTCTCAGCTGATAAAAACATACTTTTTTTTTTACAATAGGCGGTGTATATACAGCATCATGTCCTTACATAAATATGACAAATAAAACTTAGGTAAGTACATTACAGCTGTACTCCTCTGAGCCCAGTACTCTAGGCATAAGGGCTAAAAGTTTCCATTCAGCCTATTAGTTATCTGCCTTTAACTGTTTTGACACATGAGGTCTGGACTTCACCGGTCCATCTGTCACATTCTTTCCCCTCTAGCTCCATTGTGTTACAGTTCAATGGAAAAACTGTACACTGTACTGTATGGAAGGATGGCTGAAATAAAATACTGTGAGTACTGACAGAACCAGAAATGTTCACCACTGCAAGCCCCCAAACTTCCTTCACCATCAGAAAGTACTACCCTCTGAGCAGGGACTTATTTGGGAGTAAAATAAAGTCTCTGGAACTAAATTTAGACTCTGGTCCCTCAGGTGGAAATGTACTGGGTCCTTCTACAGGTTCCTGAGGAAAGTTCCTGTGGTGGAAGCACAGGTTGGGTTTATCTGTAAAGTCTGTTATTATATGAGGTGCGTTTTGCTAGACTTGAACTACTACCAAATGCCACAGGCAACAAAGACCTGTGTTCAATTCATCTTCTTTTGTCTACTAAAGTTTGTTCATGCAGTAATGACTCAAGAGTAAATTTTCACCTGTTAAGACAAAACTTTCCAGAAACAGCAAGAATGACACTATAGTTGCTCGGGATACCCATAGTTTGACATGCTTTGCACAATGGTTAAGTTGTTAACCATAACCATCTGTTAAATATTTTACCTCGCACTAGCAAGTCAGAGTCAAGTATTCTCTGCGGCACACATGAAGTTTGAGGACACTCTGAACATGTTTAAAAGATAGTGTAGGTGGTGCAAAACAAGACTTTTGAGCAGACTTCACTCCTCTGCCAGCCTGCAGGCACTTAGAATGAATAAATCACTCATTGTAGTACAGCTAAAGGCACGCCGTTTGTCTGACAGATGCACGATGAAATATTTGACCAGAACAGCAGACTAACAACCTCACCTTGGACAGGCCTCCTACGTCCAGGTAGAAACAGATGATGAAGACATTCCAGGCCACCCACAGAGCAGCCCATACTGTGTACTGGAGGACAAGAGACAGGCAGATTAGCTCCATGGAAACTGAATGAGCACAAATGAAAAGGTATGACAGACGCTGAATAAATGTCAGGTTCAATGAATAAGAACCTAAAAAAAAGGGCAAAGTCACTCCAAGACACACTTATTGTAGCCAAGATGCATATTCTCATAGATTCATTATGCAGTGGTACTGGATATACTGTGGCTCTTTTATGCCAATCATCATAACAGGACCTTTTTAAGAAAAGTACTAGCACCACACAGTAAAAACATTCTGAATTCAAAATCTTACTAAAGTAAACATATGTAAGTACAATCAGCAAAGTGTACTTTTAGTCTAAAAAGTAAAGGCAATCATTAGTAATGTTAGTGTCATGTTTTTAAATTAATATTACTGCTGTGTTAGTGGTATGTTGTATTATACTGTTGTTGATGTACTGAATCACTTCGTATACTGTTGCGTAGTTTACTTTATGTCTATGTCTGTAGCAACTGCCATTATGTGAAAACAATGAAACTCCAGAAAGTCAGCTTTTCATGAGCTCAGAAGAACAAGCATGTTTTTGGCTTTGTGACAATACATTCTCTAACTAATCTAAGAGGATTTTATAGTTATAATTCTGAATAATTTAAAGAAACATGCTTTTCATTGGTCTGGAAAATTATCCCTAAACAAATGTAACAGAAGTTCAAAAGTACAGTATTTCCCCCAACATGTAGCGGAATATAAGTGTAATGCTGCATAAATGGAAATATAGTCCCTATACTAGTAAGTAAAAGTATCTGCTATATTCCACCACTGACTTCGTGCAGTGTATATTGAACACTTTATGTCCACAAACATCTTCAAGTAAGAGATGCTTTAACAAAGGTGCCAGTAAGTTCATCCAGTCTCTTTATACCCAGAGGGGGCTACAGGATTTTAAATGTGCTGAGGCGGAATAAAGTTCATGACTTCAACCATTTATAAAATTGTACAGTCAGACAGCCAACTGTTGACAGACACAGAGTGGTACAGAGTGATGTTCCACTGAAAGAGACAGACTCATCAGTGTGAAGATTGTAAAATAGTCTGACTCATAGTAAACTATGTGTTTAAAATGTCAGAGGTGTCAGAGGATGAAGGGAGGGCAAATGGTGCCTTCGTAAACAGCATACATGTTGAAGCATGAAATCCCTTAGACTGCCGGCTTCACTTTTCCACTTAAAATGAGACAATAGCTCTGCTTTTCGTCCTCACTTCAATTCCAGCGTCTGTCTTACCCCGTTTGGCTCCCATTTATCCATCTCCATCTCCCCATCTCTGTTTATTTACTCTCTTATCCTCTGTATCTGTTTCTCTCTCTCCCAATCTTTTTCTGTCATTAACTTCACCATCTGTGCTTCCACTAGTGCTGCTCAAAATAGGCTTTTAATGCCTCAGATGAGTATTATGGAGTCAAATAAAAACAGAAATGCATAAACGGAAATTCATGAAGCAGCAGGCTGCAGAGTTGCTTTCTAACAAAACCCGCAAAACAACAGGCAGCTCATGTTTTGAAGCGTGTTTGCAGCATAAAGAATGACCTTCTCTGTCCAAAATCTTGACGCAAAGTATAAAGCTGATGAGCTCCTTAGGCCCCCCCAACACCCCCCATCTACTTTAATTAGCCATAATTACCCTGGGATTAGAGTGATTTAAGAGTGTCGCACAATGCACAAGATAGTGCTGCACACTCAGAAATTAGACTGGAAAGGCAACAACATGTTCAGTGTACAAGCACTAACAGAGGCCTAATGCAAAGTGATGTGACACAGATTAACGCAAAAAAGATTATGTCACAAACTGTAAAGAGTTTCACATGAAGTGGAAGTGTTTAGTTAAGCATACTCACCACCACAATGTAGCGCGGTCGGTACTGAATGGTCCCAAAGAGGCCGAGTATAACAATAATGATATGGAAGAAGTTGGCGAGGATGGGAGCCCACTGGTAACCCAGGAAGTCAAAGACCTGCCTCTCCAAAGCCAATACCTACAGAGCAAAAGGGAAAGAAAAAGACAAATGTTATCAGGTTCATATTTACTGTGAGCAAACTCCATCTCCTGCTGTGGCAGCAAACTGAATGGAACGCTGTGGGATAGTAAAGTCCATGAAACAGCCCCAGAAACCTGGCAGTGTACATATACGTACTGGTGCCATGTTCATGCACCATTTAGAGTTTATTGAGGACAAAGTCTATTCACCTCACAGCAACTGGCCAACAATCCTACACTGAGGAGGTCGACATGAACAGCTTGAGCATTTAGCCTCCAATGGTGAGAGTGCCCGGAGGTGAAGACTGGATGTTTTATAAAATAAACAATGACAGACTCATCGATTCAACCCCTGCTGAGCTAAAGAGAAGCTCACCATTTCCAACAATCCTGCCAATGGCCTCCAGAAACAAAAAATACTCTGGGAACTTTATGGGAGGCAAGGGCCTTCCTTAATAATACCACAGCAGTGAGCTTAGATGGTTATTAAAATAGGTCTTTGTAAACAATGTAAATATTCACACACACACACATTCACACACAAACAAAGTTAAACCCTTTATGGAAAAAAGAAACACAGACCCAACACAGACTCAGCCCTTCCATTCATTGTGGTTGTCCTATATGAAGATTCCTTTAATGCAGTTTTATTATTGTCATGCATAGATCCATTCTTTTTCTATCTCCCCCTTTACCCATGCTCTTTGCATACAAGATTTTGTGCAACAGCAAAAAAAAAAGAAAAAAAGAGAAAAAAAAAAACGCACACACGCACACAGTCTGAACCCTTTAAGACTCTCACTCACTATTTGCATCAACTCAATTAGCATGCCATTTGGAGGAAAATGCAGCAAGGGGGTGAAAGTCGTTTAATTAGAATTCCATTGCCAAACCAATTCCATTCCATTCCCAGTGTGTGTTTGCGCATGTGTACGTCAAGCAACGTTGTGTTTCATTGTGTGTCGACATGTCATTTCCAGCCAAGCGCTAGAAGATGGATGAGGGAAGGAGAAATCTCGCCTCTGCCGCAATGATAGGAACGCACCACCGAGCACATTCGCACAAACACACACACGTAACACACACTTGGTATACAACCATGACTGCTCTTTCTAATGTAATGGAAATGTTACTAGCAAACCAATGAGACATTGTGACAGCCAAGGGAGGGAGATGATCAAAAACTGAATGATAATTAAAACAGAACGCTGTGTCACACAGAGCGTGAGGGCGGTAACTCCACAAACAGGGTGTGACGAGACAGGGGCGAGGTCAGCCAACTGAAACCTGCACCGAGAAACATCCAGAAATTTAGGAACTATTGAAGGAGATAACCCTTTTCACTTCAATGCAAAGACACAAAAAAGAGAAGGGATGAAGGTCACAAAACATAACTGAGACAAATTGAAAGAATGTTATGAGAAAAGGAATAAAAAGGGACAAAATCACAAATGACATATGCTAACGTAGAATGACAGAGCTCCCTCCTTCTTAATAACCTCTGTCTATCCCCTGGATAGAGGGGAGGCTGAAGGAAATGAATAAAGTCAAGAGTCGTACATCTTCTAGTCGGCTCTGGGTCACGGTTAGAGAGCTCAATAAAACTCACACTGGGGGATGTCAGCAAAGTCGAGGTGCAGCCAGTCTGCAGTTAAATAGGATGGGGTGTTTACAGGTCTGAGCCTTTTGAATTAAGGACATCTCTACTGTAGAGTTCCTGGGCAACTAAGACTGATTCAAGGTTCATTTCTGAACATGTTGACTGCAATACTTCATTTTGTTCCTTTCAAAATGCAAGCAGTCCAAATGTAAAAAAAAAGAAAGAAAAAAATCAACAAAAGGTAATTTTTTGATATCCAATATGTTTATGAATATGCAGCTTCAGAAGCCTTAAATGTGTTACACTGAGACATACTTCCATTTCAATTTCATTTTATTATCCATTAAATACAAGGCAGATCATACATTTAGCAATGCAGAGTCATTTAACAACATCTGGTCAAGGTCTGATTGTAAAGATAAACTTATATTAAACTGGTATAAATGATTAGTATCCCATTATGAGACTGGTTCAGAGACCATGAACCGCAATGCCCTGTTTTGATTAACAGTCTGGGTATCCATTCCTGCATGTCATTGCCCTCCTCTGCCTTTGCTCCCTGTCATCTTTCTCTGTGGTAAAGTCAAACTAAAATTACTGATTTGCAGTTGTGTGCCTCCAGAAACCAGTCAAATTGCAGTTTACATTTCTGTCCAGACGCGTGAAACACGTAGTAAAAACTCAGAGGGAATTTAATAAAGTGTAGTTTTTGGTGAAATGGAGGTTGTCTTCACACTCACATGTATGATTCCAGTAAATAACGTCCAACTGAAAAATGGCCAAAAAGTGTTCTTTAGTTATGGTCCAAGTGGACATTTGTGCCAAATCTAAAGAAATTCCCTCATATTCCTGAGATTTTCATCAAAATGGGTAGGAGGGATAACCTGAAAACATAGTCCTGTCACAGTCGCCAAAGCAGAGACATGAGAAGAAAAACAATCAGTGGGTCTTTGTGTATAAGACTAACATCAGAAGACATGGCAATGTTTCCTCTACAATTGTATTAGGGGGCACCCCACCCCACCCCAAGAACACAGACCGCCACAGCCCCGGCCAGCGGCTCACAGCTGGGGACAGCACACCATAACCAAGCAAACCCCCCACCCAAGGATGCAAGACTAGGGGAAACACTGCATGGAGACTTGAATGATTAACAAAGAGCACTACACTGTAATTATATTTTAACCTCCTTCGTTTATGTGCAAAAGGTGTAAAATGGCTTTCTCTTCACAAAAACATTAAGCAGAGTGCACTTAATGTTATCTTATCGTGTTGAAGAATGTGGGGCTAAGCTTTCAGAATGTCCTCTGGTAATCCTAGTGTAAAAAAGACTCTGCAAAATCTGTTAAACATTTGGCTGGATAAATGCAAATGGCCTTTGGGTTTTTATCTGGCTTGCACTTTTCTTTTTTTTTTTCTTACAGTGCAAAAATTAAAAGACTATATACATTTTAATTTGTGGAATAGCTTATTCAAAGGTATTCTTACAATAATGACCAAAATAACATTTAACTAAGTAATTTAATAACTGCAAATTATCATATTCTATTCATCATGCAAGACCTTTTTGACTTCCTACGTGGACTGCTGCCTCAGTACGGGGAAACAGTTATGTTAATGAGTGTGTCTTCATTCCCCCACACACACACATACATTAAATCCCTTGATATACTCATTACACACAGCCATGGACCCTTTCCCTGAAATATTTCCACCAGTCATTAAATTAAAGAAGTGTGGGCATAAGGGACGAGAGTGCATGCTATGTGTAAGTGTGTGTGTATGTGCATGCAAGCTTTTTCCTCTGAGATGCTGTAGTAAGCCTATCACATTCGCTGCTAACTCAATAATCCTCCGAGATGACAACAATCAATCAAGGATAGAAAGGTCTATACACACCCAGGCACAGAGGCAGGCGTGCACACACTTACACAAACATGCACACACACACTCATATAGCACAATTAGCTCACAATTCATAGGAAGCATCTACTGGAGAGTGGGGCAGAATTTGATCAAAAGCTACCAATACTCTTCCAGGAATAGTGAGCCGGCTATGTAACGAGCCATAAAAGCCTCCTGCAATCACGAATGACTCCCTCTAGGGTGACGGAATCTCTTTGTGCGTATTTTGGTTTTGGGCGTGTATATGTGGGGAAGCATGTTGCCCACAACCCACTCCTGCCACCGTAAATACTTTGCAATTAGGGGGTGGGTACGACAGCAAGATTCAACAGGCCCCTGTCACACCTCCACTATCAACCAGGTTTCATTCTCTGCTAAAGAGACAGCTTTTTTGTTTTCTGAAACCAATAATTAACCTTTATGACACCAGATTATTAAGGGACATCATAAAAACTTCAATCCTGTGACATTTGTTGGTCGTCTGTATTCATGCCATATGTGGAGGTGTGCTTCAACAGGCAAACGTGAACATAGAAATAACAGAGTCAACTGTCTATAAACATTTCAATCATCACTGCCTTAGTGCCAAGTGAGAAATAAGCCACACATAAAAGAGTGAAGAGAGAATCCAAGTGAATGTGGCTGGCAGTGGAAAAAAAAAAAAGTATGATCCGCAACACTTGAAAACTAATTAACATGTGTATGTGTGCTCAAGATAAGTGCCCGAAATGCATGAAAATCTTGCTCTGATTGACTGAATCCGACTGGGTTTTCAAACTCAGACCCAAACATGTGGTGGGCTGGCAGCTGACAGTTGCATATGATTAATGTGGAAAGTGGTGTCACAGTTTTTGATATACTAGGACACTATTATGATCAGAGGAAAGGAGAGGACATAGATGCAGAGTGGATGCAGGTCCCTCCAGAGAAAGAGGACAGAGGCGACTGTTGACCCTCTCCATTTCACTGCTCTCCACCTTAGCCTCCAGATATCATAAATCACACATTTCTCTTTCTGTGTGTCCTCTGTGAAATGTCCTCTGATAACATGTTACTGGATGTGTCATCAGGATCTTTGAAAAACAGATCTGAATGTGTGACTTCAGGCTGCGTGAATCAGACTGGTCTGTTTTCTCATTGTGACTCAGACAGATCTCAGATCTCTGACTCAGACAGACAGACAGGCAGAATGACGGCGCTGAGGAGTGCCAGCAGATGATGTGAGAGGTGAATTACAGAGACGACCTTCTACTTTATCTCCTGTTTTCACTTGTTTCGTTAATGGGTTGTTTTGACTTGCTAGATATAGACATTTTTCAGATTCAGAGGAGCAATTTGTATGCAGTAGCCAAATTACTCGGAATTTTTTTTTTTTTTTTCCTTTTAATGAGTCAACATACTTTGCAACTTGTTCTGCGCCACAGGAGACAAGCCAGGGCAAACCATGGTGCATATGATATAAAAACCAGCCAGACTCTGATTCTATGTTGCCTCTTTTACACACACACACATACATATACATATATATATATATATATATATATATATATATATATATATATATATATATATATACTGAACAAAAATATAAATGCACGACTTTTGTTTTTGTTCCCATTTTTCATGAGCTGAACGCAAAGATCTAAAACTTTTTCTATGTACACAAAAGGCCTATTTCTCTCAAATATTGTTCATAAATTTGTCTAAATCTGTGTTAGTGAGCACTTTTCCTTTGTCCTTTCCTGAGATAATCCATCCACCTCACAGGTGTGGCATATCAAGATGCTGATTAGACAGCAGGATTATTGCACAGGTGTGACTTAGGCTGGCCACAATAAAAGGCCACTCTAAAATGTGCAGTTTTACTGTATTGGGTGGTCCAGGGGGTCAGAAAACCAGTCAGTATTTGGTGTGACCACCATTTTCCTTGCACAGTCTTCTTCATGAATTCTCTGAAACAGCTTTGGAGATGGCTTATGGTAGAGAAATGAACATTCAATTCACAGGCAAAAGCTCTGGTGGAGATTCCTTAAGTCAGCATGCCAATTGCATATTCCCTCAAAACTTGTGACATCTGTGGTATTGTGCTGTGTGATAAAACTGCACATTTTGGAGTGGCCTTTTATTGTGGCCAGCCTAAGGCACACCTGTGCAAAAATCCTGCTGTCTAATCAGCATCTTGATATGCCACACCTGTGAGGTGGATAGATTATCTCAGCAAAGAAGAAGTGTTCAGTAACACAAATTTAGACAGATTTGTGAACAATATTTGAGAGAAATAAACCTTGTGTGTACACAGAAAAAGTTTTAGATCTTTGAGTTCAGCTCATGAAAAATGGGAGCGAAAACAAAAGTTGTGCATTTATATTTTTGTTCAGTATATATATATATATATATATATATATATATATATATATATATATGTGTGTGTGTGTGTGTGTGTGTGTGTAAGTTGCTTTGGAAAAAAGCGTCTGCCAAATGCATAAACATACATATAATACATAAACTTTTCTGACCTTTACATAATTTTGACACAGAGCTGTTCTGATTTTACATAATAAAACAGGAATATGAGTGGTAAATTGTAGCCTGTTTTCTAACCTTTGCATTTTTCTAGCGATTCATAAGTAAAAATTTCAACATAAAAAGAAAAAAAAAAATCACTCTTTGGTTAAATTGGATGTGTGAAACTTTTCTGGGTTTCCATCCATAAAGTTTAGGATCCAGTTGAAACTCTGGTGCCATACTGGCCACCTGCTGAGATCCATCTGCCAACACTTTAAAGCGAACTCGACGACCATACTGATCGATAGCAGATACTAAACCACTAACCAAGGCAGCTGGTGGGTCACACACATGCTCCATGGAAGTACTATACTGCTAAAGAAAATCAAGACAGATGTTCTCCCCTTAATCTAAATAAAAATAAGGACAGTAAAAGAGGCAAGCCATGAATCAGAGACTGGCTGTTTTTCTTCATGTCCAGTGCTTTGCCCTGGCTTGTCTCTACTCCGTGACTCCCAGCAGGCAGTGGAGTACTTCTCAAAAACTTTCTCCAATCCAATTTTTCACCTCTCGCCTGGGTAAAGTCATTATACAGCGGTGGCTGCCTGGTCCTTATGTAACTAATGGTGCCAATCTCAGTATATGTGTGATGGTGTGTGTGTGTGTGGCTTTCATCGGGTACATGGAGAGCTGGATAGATGGATAGCCCTTGGTGGTGGCTGGTCTAGCAGTGCTGAGACAGGGATTAAGAGGTAGGGTGCTTTCATAAGCCACTTTCTTCTTCTCTGTTTGAAATATGGTCTGTACTGATGAACACAGCAGAGCTCGTCCCTTTGTACCTCTACAAAAGGACTGACTACCACTTGTTTTAGGAAGTAATGTTAACAGACACCCGTGTTAACTACATTTATGGTTCTTGCATTGTAATTACTTAAAATGTATGAATCATGAAATCTCTTAATAGGATGCTAATCTAAAAGTGCTACTGGGAACACACAACACAAATCCATCCCAAAGGGCAGAAATGTGATAAAAGCCAATGCTTTGAACTGGTTCTCCCTCTGGATGCTGACAATATACTTCAGACTTAACACTTTGGTGGTCTGTCCCATGTCATCAGCCTCTCTCTGTTATTGCCGCTGACATTATAATACACAAATAAACATTTTTCAAGCTATACTTTTCAGCCATTTTGAGATTAGTTTCAGTGTAGCAACTACAAGTGAGTGCAGTTTCAACTCAATCAGCTGAATAAAGCCTTCCCTTCCCTGCATACAGACCGTGTCCAATTCCAACGACTTTCCTGATCTGGTCTATTGACTGGCCTTGTTAGTGATTCAAGTTGTCCCATTGTAAGACACTCCGACTTCTTTTTATCTTCCCATGTACAAACTGGTTTTCCTCATATTAAAAACGTATTTGTTTTTGTTGCATTCTGTAGAACAGAGGTCTCAAACATGCGGCCTGGGGGCCAAATCTGGCCCGCCAAAGGGTACAGTCTGGCCTGTGGGATAAATTTGTGAAAAATTACAAAAATTACACTAAAGATATTAATCATTTTAGTTCAGGTTCCACATGCAGACCAATTTAATCTCAAGTGGTTAAGTAAAATACTATCATAATAACCTATAAATACTCACAACTCCAAATTTTTCTCTTTGTAAATGTAAACATTTTCATGTCCTTTTACTGTATTTACACTAAAACAAACAATCATTTCATAAAAATGCGAATAACCTGAACAAATATGAACATTTTGAAATGTCTGAACTGCAACTTTACCAATATTCTGCCTGTTATTAAATGCTTTGTGAGACATAATATTGTTAAAATTGCACTTAGTTTTCTTAAGAAATTTCATTTTTGTTCATGTTATTCAAGTTGTTTTAAAGGATAGTTGGTTGATGTAATAATTTTCGTCGCATAATTTTACTTTTTTTCGCTCAAAAACAGAGGAAAGTTTGGAGTTGACATTATTTAGATATTATTATGTTATTATTTCACTGGTCCAGCCCACTTCAGATCAAATTTGGCTTAATGTGGCCGCTGGACTAAAATGACACCCCAGCTGTAGAGGGTTTATTATCAAATCTTCCCATTAATTAGATCAATAGGTTGGTCACAGCTTAGCCTTATGCTAATGGTGTGGATTAAAGGCATGAAAGAATGTGTTATAGGAAAGATGGGAGCAAAAGCTTGAAACATATGCACTGAGTCTCATCATTACCAAAATTATAACCTAGAACAAACTGACTGGATAGCAGATACATTTGGGTAAAAAACATCTAGTAAAACTGATGATGAAGCTATGTTCCCTGTGATATGACCCAAATTCAAACACTTTGACTGCAGACATCCTTCCTCACAGGGCTCGTATCTCTCATAAAAACCTTATCACTCTCAGTTTGTCTTCCTCCTTTTATCTCCGTCTTCCTCCAGTTGCCATCAGCTAACGTTTCTTTCAGGTTTATCGAAAACGGTGGCAACAGCACTGGATTATTAGAGGCTCTAATTCTGACTTTGCTGTATTAACTTAATGAGGAAAAATGAAAGGATGTGAGCCTCAACCAGGGGGGATTAATGTCACTTTTTTCATGGCTCGAAACATGCCGTTTGTCGTTTTGGTGTCGTTTGGAAAATTTGCGATGACATAGCAGACTGTACGAGAGAGAAATATATGTAAACATACTATATCGGGTAACATCCACAAACACATCTTCAAAAATGCTCACATGCAAAAGAACAGACATGAAATACACTTTGACTTCTCATAGGAGATGACAGAGGGAAAGCAGGACAAGGATGTAGAGAAAGATAAAACAGCAAACACACAGGACAATAGAGAGGATAGAAGAATGGTAATGAAATGAGAACAGCTTAAACCACCCAATACCCACCTTTCTACCTCCCCATGTCCCACATCTAACGAAAACTGTTTAGGTTTCGCCCCAATTAACAAGTAGGCAATTTCGCGGTGACAGAGGAAATTCACATCATGTACGCGCAGTCAAGAACAGCAAACAGCTGTCAGCATTTTGTACTCTCCAGCTCTACTTTCCATAATTGAGTCAAGAATGTTGCTCTTTTCATCAGAATATCATCACTCATTTTAATCTTTCATCCACTGTAGAGGAAGTTATGCAGCGTGCATCTCTGCTGTCCAAATGTTTGATCGCACAGCACAATTAGGGGAAAAACATCAGCGAAGTTATCAGCCGGTTGTAAAACAAGGACTGAATGCCAAAAACATTAAGAGGATTTCAGTGAGATGAATATGCTTTGCAGCCATTCAACTGAGTGTGATCTGTCAAGATAGTCATCCCAGCTGTGGAGCTCCCAAAGCAATTTATTCGATGCCACACTATAACAAATGACGCTACTGGAACCGGTGGAATGGAAAGAGAGAAATGGGCTTGCAAATAGTTCTAGTTTTATCTCCATTATAGCTTAATATTGCAGCGTCATTGATGTGGAACACACACAGACACACTCACACAAGCTTGTGCATGGATGGATTCATGCACACACACTCACTCACATTTGCCAGCCCAAGGTTTTCAGTATAACCACATAATTAATGGTCTGTTAAATTGAAGACATTAAAATGGCAAAGAGTTGTAAAAAGGGCCGCGAGGGACAAAGAGCAGATAGTTTTTCCAAGACGACACATACTATTAAACCAACATGCACACAGTGAGGACAGAGACTAAATCCAGGGAAGGTCAAGAAAATACACGAAGGTCGCCACCTCTTCTCAATTTGCATAAAACCTAGCCGCTAGAATCTCTGTTTAACAAGTCGCCCAAGTCAAAAGTATTGGATATTTCAGATGTGAACATAGTCTTTCTACAAACCACTCAGCTGCATCTGACTGGATGCTATTTTGCATTTATGTGGATCACTCTTGTGGTGAGGTTTAAGGCTATATTTGTCTATTGGTCTATGTTTTATGGCATGTTCAGACCATATGCAATGCGAATTTTTCACACGCCGTGATTACATGCAATTTCAATGCAGGGACACACAAATAAACGTGAAATAATGTTCAGCCATGTAAATAAAGACACACCATGACTTGAAAATGTTCCAACTTGAATGTGATTTTGTGTTGCAGAAGCTTATCAGGAGACACAGGAGAAAAGTGAAAAAAGTTTTGAAAATGTGTATCCGTTACAGGATTCCAGCTACTGGTTTTACTTTCCCATGAGCCAATTTACCACAAGCACTAGCTGCATTTCCCTGTCACATGTAGAGAACTTCCACTGGTAGTTAAGGCTAGATATTTGTGTCCTAAGGAATATTCCACATCCATACCAGTGGCAATATTTGCATAAGTAACATGAGGTGAGTGTTATTTTCGCATTTGGTGCGAATGTGCCATTAGAGTGGCAGTTGTCCTGAGAGAAGGATGTGTACAGTTGCAGTACAACCCCTTGAGATTGACTATCAGCTCTCGTCTCTCTCATCAGCACACAAGTCTCACATTTGCATCATATATTCCCGTGTCTCCTTTTGACAGGTTGATTTTTATTTCCTCCAGGCTCGTCAGCATCTTATTGTATATAGGTAAAGGTTTCCGTGGTAACAACGTGCAAGAAAAAGTGGGACGTAGATGGAAAGAAGACATGGGGGGGGGGAGAGGGCTCTCTAGGGTCATGCTTATAATTGGTCCAGAGTGAGAGGTCGGACCACCACCCATCCCCCCTTTCCCTCTTTATTTCCCTATCTGCATCTCCTGTGTCTCCTGTGGCTCTGGGTCTGCTGATAAATCAGATGGTAATCAATAATTCAAACATATTCAAACCCAGTGTCCCAGAAGGGGGAGAAAATGGGAAAAAGAAAATGGGGGAGTCAAATAAAAAGGGGAAGCAAAGATAACACAAAGCCTTGTTGTGTTTCAACAAAGGATACACGTTAGAGGCGGAGCATGAGTGTTCATTACACATTCAAGCCGTGCTTCTCATCCCTGAATACCCAGGTTGCATTAGGCTCTCAGGTGAAATGATGACATGCTGGGGGGAGCTCCAAAAGTCTGAGTTATGAGTGTGAATTTATTATGCAGTCACCTTGCCTCAAAACGTGCAACTTAGACACACATTTTTTTCCAGACACTGCAGGCTGTTGTGTATCTAACTTTTTTGATTAAGGTTGAGTTTTGTACCTAAGGCCAAGCAGGACCTGCCATGGTCACTCTGCTGTGGATGAGCTCTGTTAAACCATAGTAACCAACATAGACTGGGGCAAAATACACACACACACACACACACACACACACACACACACACACACACACTGTACCTAATAATGATCACCTTTATGACCTTGAATAGGAAAGAAAAAAGCCCCAGAGACATTGTATCACAACGTGAAGACCTTCATTTGAAATCACTTGACCTACTGAAGCCTCAGTGGTCTAAAATTAAACAGAGTAAGAACCTTTGCCCTTTCTTCCACTTTTACTATGAGTCTGCGAAAGAAACAACAGATGCACCCTGGCAGTCTCTTTACAAATGTGTGCATTTTTGTGCATTGTCCTTCAAACTCAGCAAACAAAAACAAAGCTTAAGGCTTTTTTTCCCAACTGGGGTTTGTCTAGCTTTCTCTGTTGCCATTTGGATTATCCAAAACAGATTCATGTAATTAATGAATCCTACTAGTCTCTAATGGTGACATATATAATTTCTATGAAAAATTGCTTCCCTTGAAATTGTAAGCTGCTGAACCATTTCAGCCGACAGGCTTTAGCAGCATGCCAACATGGTTGTACAGACTGCTGAGCTGCTGCCTTGGGGACCTGATGTAATATATGTTGCTTGCATTCTTGGACATAAGGCTTAACAGATTTTATTACTTTGTTTCCCTTTATAATATGTACTAATAGTAACAATAGAGAGTGCTGGTAACCCATATTTCAAATCTATTTTTCACAGTAAGGAGACATTTTGCCAATTTGCTGACTTTGTTACTTTGCTTTTATATTTTATGACACTAGAGTAAATCATTGTCCTTGTAGTAGTAATGAACGCACATTGAATTCACAATAACTCAGTCAATTTGGCTTAATTAAGTCAAAGTATCATTTCACATCTAGTGAGTATAATAACAGTGTGTATTCTATGATAGCTTTCTTTAAAAATGATGCACTCACTGGTTATAAATTCCTTTCATTCTACTTCCCAACCTTAACTATTTTGACGTTCAGTCAACAAACACTGTTTGTGCCACTATCTGTATGAGCCAAAGAAAATTATTTTTTTTCTAAATGTGTTTTTGTGCACAATGATATGAATCACAGTCCAGAGAGTCTTTATGAAAACTTAACAGCAGGCCCAGGGAGGCAAAGAGAAGAGAGAGAAACGGAGATAAAAGAGCTGTGACCATCTACTCTATTCCCGCTGGCCTATCTCCTCTATCAACCTGGCAGTGCCAAGGAAATGCAGTTCATTATCATTGATCACACAAGACTCCACATTCACATAAACACATTAAAAAAGTTACACTCATACACTCAACAAAAAACCCACAAACTCCAAAGAGATGTCTGTAGCATCTGGTAAAATTGAAATCTTCAAGCTTTTGCCAAGAGCTGCTTCCATATTTCACAAGTTACAGGTTTTGAAATATCACCTCCCCTGGGTACTGGCAAGAAAAGAGCCAGATTAAACAGTGGAGGTAACTGTCACACCCAAAACTGCTAGCCTGATCATATTCAAATGTTTTACTGCTATACAATTTGTCCCAGCTGCAGTAATTATTCTTAATTACAGCTGTGTGATGCATTGATTCCAAAGCTGTGGGCCAAAGACCTCGTGCGTGTATGTATTTAGTTTGCTGAGGTGGAAGGTGTTGACTGGCATTCAGTGTATGAAAACACATGAATATTCAGTAGGTAATATGAATGTTAGCACATCTATATAGCAAATGAGCAAGCAGTGAAGGTAGAAAAAAAAACACAGCCTAAATGCTTTGTATAACGTGATGCGTGCCAAGGGATAATGTCGTGCCTTCAGAGATAACACACTTCAGGATGAGGCACTCCGCTTTTCCACTAAAACTTTCTTGGAAGCACTTTTGTTGAACTCAGAGTACTTCTGTGAAGCTTTCACAACAAAGTTAGCATATTCTCTAGCTATGTCATCAAAAGAGTGGAGGGAAAGTGGGCAGTGTGATGCAAGAGAGAACTCATGGATGCACTCGCAATGCGCTTGTGGGTAGTCTGGATGTTGGTTATCAAGGGTGAAGATGAGGTAAAACGATAGTGTGATACCTCTCCATGTAAACTGGATTACACTTTTCTTCAGTGTACTGCCTCTGTGCGTTGGGTCATCGCACTGGAAAAACAGGGAAACCAGACTGGACCACCCACTGGGACAAAACAAATACCATCTTCTTCCCTTTGCCTCTGGTCAGATAAAACCCCTTGCAGCCATTTCCTTGATTTCTTCCATCCTTTCAGAGTCCAACATGACTGCACGTCCTCCCTTCACACGAAGGCTGTGATCCCTACCAAACCCCAGACCTGCTAACCTATAACTCACAATTCAGAGCCCTCAGCTGTGTCGGTGTGGGGAGGGTTTTGCCAGATAGGGTCCGTGTCTGATGAGGTTGCATCCGTCAATCTTGCCAGCACAGTTATGGCCAGGCGTTTTCAGGGTCAATGTTCAGTTCTGAGCTCATTACCCTTGTTCAGTATGATTATTTGTGTGTCTGCCAGTCTGCCCTTTCCAGAAAAACCACCATGACCAACGAAGAGGCCTCCGCCATTAATCACCCGCAATCCACGGACCCGCATTAACCATCAGCTCTATTCTGAACAATGTCCCTCCTCATGGCCTGTCGCTGGCATTGACAATACGTCTGGGCAGAGACCCGTATCCATCCAATCGAAACGCTTCCACGCCAGGTCAACTTTAGGTCAACACCTCAAACAAGCAACCCGTTGAGACAAAAACGGATCTGCCTGAGTACAAACAAATAATTAGACAGACAGGGCTTCCTGCCAACGGTTACCCATTCTCCTGGGCTGATCGGGGTTCTGACAACCATCCAGCCCTACTGTCTGGAACAGTTAGGCTGGAGAGGCAAGTGGGAACAGAGGCGTTTCGATCAATACAGACTCATTATCTGTTGCCTTCTGTCCCAGAGAGATGAGTCCCACCGCTCTGCCTGTTGATGAGGAAAGCGTACCACAATTCAATTAGGTGATGGCCGAGATGCCAAAAGAGGTTTGATCAAAGCACTCTGCCTGGCTAATTAGCACACGGAGAGGTTCACAAGGGCTATTTTTACATCTGAGGAGCAGAGTGTGTTGTTTTGTTAATGGTAGTTTTACCCTGTAATGGATTGGGAATAACCTGGCTCATTGTCAATGCATAGGTTTCAGCCAGCAGAGCGGGGCCCCTTGTGCTGCTCCACACGCATGTATATTCATGTGAACACACACAAATACACACACCTGTTCTTAAACACACACACTGGCAACCTGGTGACCTTTCTGAAAGGTCATGCAAGGTTTAATGTAACCTCCCTTTGCTTGTTAAACTCATCAGAAGTGTGTGAGTGAGTGCATTTCTGCAGACAGGAAGTGTCAGGTCATCGAGAAATAGTGCCAGGGGGAAATAAAGCTGTTTCCAGGAGTCTTCTGGGACTTTTTAGGCAGCCCGCTGACAGCTTTATAAACCTCTTAACAAATGGTCGACCTCCTTCCCTCTAATGAGGCAAAAAGGTCCGAAGACTGGGAAGGGAAAACAGGTGTGTCCCTAAAGGTGTGTTCACAACTGTGTGTGTGCAGGTGTGTGTGTATGTGTGGGTCATCACAGAACAAGTCACAATTTCAATGAGGAAGCAATATTGAGGCCATTGTGACTTAAGCCATGCAGACAAACACAAAAAATTGATCTAATGTCCAAGTTTCCTGTTACACAGTATCTAATGAATTTCCTGCAAGGAAATATAAAACATACACAGATACACACCAGCTGCCTACTATGATGATGAAGTGAAGCTCAGCAAGTTAAGCCACAGGCGTAAGGAAGTCATTAAAATCTGAAGAAAAACAAAAGTGAACCCAGAGAATACAGATCTCCACCAAGGCAAACTGACCACTCTTCTTGTCATACAACATTATTATTAAATTACAAACAAACCACAAATCATGACCTTTGCTTTCCACCTTTTGGTCAGTCAGTGCCATGTGGTAAGTTAGCCTGGGGCTTTCCAGTGTTAAAATAAAACAATTCAAAGGTTTCCTCCAACTTTCATGAAAATTATTTTTTGTGCAATACACATAGTTTGAAGGAACACTGTGAAACAGAATTGGGGTAGTGACTGATCTTAGCTCTAAAAGAAACTTTGGATTCTTTTGGAACAAAACTGCCATGTTCAATATTGATGCCTCTAACATCTCCCATTTTTCTTTGTTTTGACTTCCCTCATGCATGATACAATATATCAGAACTTTTCTATTTTGCCCTGTTTCGTGGAGATTTTACAGCTCCCTTAGCTGTTAAAAGTGGCATTTACTTGGGGGCTTACGGTGTGAGCAAGCTCAGTTTTAATACCGCCATAAATAACATTGTCACACCCTGTCAAATAAACTCTACTCAGGGATAGTGGCAGAAGCAAGCTGGCCAGAGAGTCAATGGGAAGCATCATCTGAGACTACACAGCTACTATCAGTAAAATGTCACAGCCCACACATCACTGATCAGCAAGTAAAATGAACAAGCTGTAAGGCTCTGCATCCATGTGTTTTGTGGATCAACACTCCCTGGGACATGTCTGGTTTGGGCTCTTGATTAACAAATTCGTCAAATCTTAAGATCAAAGATTCATGCATTAGATGTTTTGCATCATTAGTCACAGCAAATTGAGTGAAATGCAGGAATGGTGTGATTTGACCAAAGCGTCATTTCCCCACAGAGATTTATGACAACAATTTCAGGTATCACATTTCTGTACAAGACAATAACAGCTACAATTTCAATATTCAAAAGGGCAAATCTGTGAAATTTGTATGCACTTTCATTGTGTATGAAACAGCACAGTTACCCTAATACTGTCTACCAGTGGCACTGCTTATAAACAGACTGTTACAAAAGGCACCATATGTTCTGTACCAACAATTACAACTGACTATCCTCCCAGAACAGGTAAAGAAATTAAGCCTACAACTTATGTGTGGCTTTAAATAGACATAAAACACAATCAATCCTGGATAAAAAGAAAATTTAGTAATCTGTAACAGAAAAGAAACACTAAAACTTTGCGTTCTGGTTACTTACAAGGAGTTACAGAACTTTCAGTGTCCTTCTACCATGTCTTTGTAACAGTTTTCAATATGAGACTGTTTTAAATGTTTGTTAATCAGATCACTCAGACAAACTCAATGTTAATCAACATTACAACATTACCAAAGTGGGATTCTTGCTGTAGTAAAACTTGTAAACCAAGAAGTGTAAAGTAACTCACCAACTGTAAAGTGCAAATAAAGATAAGAGTGCATCGTCCGCTGCAGCAGCCCATTGTGTCAGCAGTGTAAACGTGAGTCTAACCGGAGAAAACGGACTTGAAAACGGGTCGGAGAAGCTGTGAATTTGCCGACCAGACTCAGTCCTGATCTGAGTACCGGTGTCCCATTCTGCTCTTCAGTCCCAGGTCCTTTTGCTCAGTCAAAAACCCGCGGCTGGATCCTTCTCGCTGCTCTGTTTGTTTGCTTCCGCTCCAGCCGGCCGGTCGCACTTAAGGTGACTGCCTGGGTTGGTGGTTGTGAGCCGGTATGTAAAGAGAAAGAAGAGGAGGAGAAGGCAGAGGAGGAGGAGGAGGAGGGTGGTGGGGTAGTCAAACAGGGGCTGGGATGGGGCTGAGGGCGTCAGCTCGCCACTTTCCCGGATCTGTCTGTGGTGAGCTAATGCTAAATGATAAAACATGCTAATTCATAACGCCAACACGAGACCAACCAATTTATTACCATGGTGACTGAATACATTAACAGTAAAAAATAAAAAAAATATATATGGAAAATAGCTGAAATTTTGGTTAGAATTGTCTGGAGGCTTTTCAGGCCAGTTTCTACTAAGAATAAAGTAGAATAATTTTTTAAAAAGTACATAATCTGGCGTTTTATTAAAATCCCAGTGTGCGTGCGCGTGTACATTGGAGAGACATATTGGCTCGTGTCAATATGGATGATTACGATGGAGAACAGGCGCCATCTTGTGACTATATGGTGGGATGACAAATGCCTGTTAATATTAATCCATTATTCAAAATGGTAGCCCATGGTTTGCTCCGTTAATATTTTTTTCTGTTTTTTTAAGAAGCCGTATCATAAGCAGGATTCAGGATTTTAACGGCTTATTATTTTTTTTATGACAACACCAGAGATGTTTTTTTTTTTTTTTTTTTTGCAAGCTTTCCACTTGGACACTCCGCAGAAGATGCTTCTGATTTCACGCAGGTACTTTGTTGAATAAAAATTGTATAGTAACTTTCTTTACGCATAAATTCCACAGTTTCCCCCCTTGACTCTCACCCTCCCTCCTCTAAACCCCGTCTGTCCTGCCTCTTTTCTTCAATATGAGCCTTTTGTTTGGTCCTCCTTCTGCCCACTGCTCTGTATGATTTATAATAGAAAGGGTCTTAAAAGCAGCTCCCTCCCGCTCCCCCCTCCTCTTCTTCTTCCTCCTCCTCCTCCTCTCTGGCTATGGGGGTAAATCCCACCTCTCTCCTCACCAGTTTGATAAATCTTTTACGCGTCTGCGGGCTGAGTGAGGGAACACTTCTCATCTTATTTCATCACACACTCCTCCGCTCTGCACCTTTAAAGGGCCACTCGTCATGCTTCTCCTCCTCCTCCTCATCTTCCTCCTTCGGCCCACCTGAGTCCAGCCGGGCTAGGATGGAGCTCCGCCCCCTGTCGCCAAAAATAACCTGAGGGTATTTATGGAAGCTGACGAGTACGCACGCACTGGGCGTATTTGTACTGGGATGGAGACTGATAGTTTTTTTTCCTCAGGCGTCGAGATCAGTTTGAACTTCTGTGCAAGTATCTCACAGACGCTATGATTATTATTGTGATGGTGAACTGCCATTTTCCCATTTAACCCTTTCATGCATACTGGTCACTACAGTGGACAGTTATTCTGCAGCTGTTCTCTTGTATATTCATGGGTTTTGATGTTTTAGTTCCATATCAGCCAACACAGTGGAGCTTCTGCATCATCCTAAACACTTTAGTTCATACAATCACTGTAACTTTAGTGTTCTTGATAAACCTGATCTGCACTAACATGTTTTAGTGCAAATCCGTTGCTAACTGTTATTAGACTGCAATTAACAGCTTTCTGAAACAAAATTATTATTATTTTTTATTTATTTATTTATTTATTTTTTTTCATATCCTCCTGAGACCCAGCAATGCATTTTGTTCTCTGTAGGGGACAAAAGTTTGGCAGTTTTACTTTAAAAATGCAATGCATTACAAAGGACATTCCATTAAAAAAAAATCAATCAATTAATAAAACTTATTTTAAAAATGTATCTGAAAAAACTGTTGCATTATGCAGTTTCCAGTCAAGACCATTTTTTTTAATAAAAAAGCTAAAACTGTCAATTTCCTGGGTCTCAGGAGGATATTATCTCCATGAAATGAGTAGTAACTAATATTAGAGTATGATAAAATGTGAGAAAACATTAGCGATTTAGCAATTAGCGGAAATAAAAATGTTTTTGGTACTTTTGGTTCAAAAATTAAATGCATGGTGTCCAGCAGAGTGGACATTTTTGTGAATCCACGAAAAATAGGTTCATAAAAAAAAAAAATAATAATTTGCATTGGGTTTTTTTTCATGCCTAAAGAGGAATAAAAACACTCAAGAAAAAAAATATTGACTAAGGTTCTCATAATTCATGGATGAAAGAGTTAAAGTATTAAATACATACAGAGCCTGGTAGTAAATAATCCCCACATAGATTTGTTGTGATGGTGTATTTTATTAAGAATCACTCTTAAGTCATTGAACTCTTTGTCGATACCCCCCATCGTCACCTTCAATAATTGCCCAAGTCATTAAAAAAAACAAAACAGATATTGATAATTTAGTTTATTGATAATTTAGGTAATAAATTAAGAGTGATTCTTAATACATTGTATTGTAGTCTACATCAGATGCTCTCTTCTGCACGTGCACTGTCCCATCAAGGTCAAAACTGGATGTTTCTGCAAGAAAATGACACACATCCAGGACATGTTGAAACAGTCTAGTAGGCTATTTAGTTTTAGTATTTTTTTTTATTGGCGCACAAAAACAAATCATTTGTATTTGTTTGTGTTTGTTTGATGCACCTTTTGAAACACAAAAAAGATTTTTCTGCAAATATTTCATGATAATATTTGAGTTTGTATAAAATTTTAAGAATGTTGGAAAACATTTTTCCACTACTAAAGCCCTCTGTTGAATAAGTACTTTGGGGATTTATACGCCTCAGCTTGAAATAGATTATTTAACCCTTAAGTGTTGCAGTGTTTCTCATTTATTACACAACTATGTCAGTAAACATATCCCATGGTTTTGGATTGTGGTTTAGAAAGGTCAAATTATTGCCCTGCATCAAGCAAATAAAGGAGATAAGATAAGATAAGATAAGATAAGATAAGATAAGATAAGATAAGATAAGATAAAACTTTATTCATCCCTAAGGAAATTATTGTGCTAGAAGTGCATAGTAAACACACAACACAAGTATAAATTTAAGTGCACAAGTCCTGGAGCAGAATATATAAAACAATAAATAAGATAAAATAACATATAGCAAGAAAAGTATCAAGATGAAAAAGTGTAAAATGCTCTACTAATAAAATGAGACAGTGGCAAGAGAGCAACACATTGTTCAAACCTGGAAGGACATTGGTGAACCATCATCTTTGAGAAGGAAATGTGCTGAGACCAAAAAAAAAAAAAAAAATCTTAAACGACAATGATCAGTGATATCAAAGTCAAATTAATTCACTTTCAGTATTTTAAAATATTGGAAGCAAGAGCATTTCCAGATGCACAATGCAAAGAGAACTTAAGGGGTTAGGACTAAACAGCTGTGTAGCCTTAAGAACATAAACATAAAACACTAATACCCCTTCAGCTCGAAGTTGGCCAAGGGGTAAAAAAAAACATATCAGGGAGATTAATTAGAAATAAAGGCTATAATTCGCCTGAGAGCATAGAGATTGGACTGTGTCTCAATGGAAAAACATCATGTGGTCTGATGAGTCCAGGGATGGGTGCATCAGGTTGAGAAGAGAGGCAGATCAAACGATTTCCCATCATGCCTAGTGTACACGTCTGTGTGGGCAATGTTATGATCTGGGGTTGCTTCACTCGGTTAGGTCTAGGTTCAATATGTTTGTGTCCATATAACCATATAAACATGTGTTTCAGTTGGTGGATTTTTGTTTTTTATTATGGGTGTAGTCCAACTTGACAATATCAGGATTCATCAAGCTCAAATTGTGAAAGAGTGGAACCCCACTAGAAATTTTTGGAAAGGAGGATATTTTCACACAATGGCCCAACTCTCCCATCATTGATACAGGATCTTTTTTTTATATACTTTATTTTTCTCTCCAAATTTTGCAGTATATAGAATAAACAAATAAACAAAAAGAACAAAAAACAGACCACAACAGTTAGAGCATCTAGGTTCACCCTTTAAATAAATAAGATACAGGCAGGTTCAGGACAAATGAGGCAAAAAAAAAAAGTCAAAATAACCATATATAAGTATAAGATTATACAGGTTCAAGAACTTCTTTGATTAACATACATATTCCATTTTTCCCCATATTTGTTTTACATTTGTCAGTAGTGAGTCTTAATGAGAAGGCCTTTCCATGTCATAAATTTCATTCACAACATGTGTCCAGTCCATCAGTGTTGGGGGATCCTTGCACATCCATTTTCGAGTTATGGCTTTTTTTGACCCTGCTAACAATATTAACAAAAGGTATCGGTCAGATTTCCTCATCTCATGTGGTAGGTTACCCAAATCAATACAAGATCTTGACCAAAAATGAATACAACTCTGGGTGGAAATAAATGTTGTGACATTTATTGTGATATTACATATGCATTATGGAACGGAAAATGCATCATGTTGCCAAAGATAAATGCAGTCCAACAAAATAAGTGAAATTGTGTGACATTTTATTTCTTATTTGAGTCTGGTGTTAGATTCCTTACATCTCTTGCTGAAGTTTTCCATGACAGACAAAGCCAAATTTGCTTTAATGTTTTTCTTTTATAAATTCAAACCTATTTTTTTACTCACACTGTTTTGTTGTTCATTATTGTTCATTAGTGATTATGGAAACAAAATACACAAGCAGTGTTTATACCTGAAAGTGATAGAACTAATGTTAGCAGTGTTAAAAAATGGTTAAATTTAGGTCACTAACAAAGACAACATAAATCAAAAGTGCTATTTACTCTATGAATTAATGGGAGAATGGATGTTACTACCGTTACATGAAAACACTGTTTATTAGAATACATCCACTTTTCAAATTCCTTCGAGTGTCAATTTATTAATTTTTATATACACATACATAAACCTATGTATATATGTGCAACACTTGATCATCCATCTTGAGAACATTAGTTAAGCAGCATTTTTGTCATTTGTTTTCTAGTTCATTTGATCAAAGTGCGTAAGATTTATAACAATTTATCTCTGAAGCAAATTATTTCCAAAACAATACAGACCGGTGTGATTTCAAGATATTTTCTCTGGCAATAATTTTGACAATCATACAGTTAGTGTCACTAATCATTACTTTCACTAAGTTGCAACATTATTATAATCATAACATTGTGTGAAATATTTTCCACTACAGCAAGTTGTTTGTGGCATCATTATACATTAAATCGATCCCTAAACCTGTATGTTATATTGATTTAAAAGTAAAATCAGGCTAAAATGAGCAATATAAATGGTTTTTTTATAACGTAGATGTAAACTTCATTCAATTCATTTATTTATAACACATACCTGCATCTATTTGGTTATCTAAGTTTGTAAGACGTGCACACCAGTTGGTCCAATATCATTACAGAAGCATATTCATTTGTGGTGAGTGTCATTAACCCATTTGTTGGTAACAGATGTCATGTCTGACTGTTGAAAATGTAGCTAGTGTGTGCCAGAGCCACCCAAAGAATACATTCCTCTGTGCACTTCTTGTGCACACGAAACACACTCATTCAGAACTGCATTTCTTATGAGAGCATGCCTTCTGAATGCGTGCCATGAAAATGTCTGTGTGTGTGGGTGGGTGAGAGAGTGAGAGAAAGAGAGGAAGCTGAGGCTGAAATAAGGTCACTGATATAGTTCTGTTCGAAGCATTGATGGAGGTTCTCCGTGTGTTCCCATTTTTTTCCAACACCTCCTTATCGACTCACTGTATGTGTGTCTGTGTGTGTGTGTGTGTGTGTGTGTGTGTGTGTGTGTGTGTGTGTGTGTGTGTGTGCATTTGTGCCCAGAACATTTCTTTCATGACAAGTGTGTCCAGGCCCTTAGGGGCTGCTGTTCTCCACCAAGACACTAATGTGAAGTGACAGGACAGCCAGTGGTGCGCTGCTCTGAGGGGACCAGCATTGTGGAGGAGACCTAAGAGTCTGGCTCATAGTGGACAACAATAGAAAAAAGGACCTCAAAGGACACAGCTTTTCTCTCTTTGAAAATGTCTCAGCCTTCTCCCCTCTATGTCCCACTCTTTCTCTTTCTCTCTCTTGTCTCGCTCTGCCCTCGCTGTGCCCCTTTCACAACTTTTGGCGCTCAGACACAAAACACACAAATTAAAGACGACTACATTCACTTTAAATAACAGCTATTTCACAATTTGTACAGCTGATGGAGACTGAGGGGCAAAACCTGTTCCATGCAATCTTACAGCAAACAAAATGCCTATTTTTGTGGTACACCACATGTTTGTTTATACCATAGGCTTACCAGTGCCATTCTTCAGGCTGATGTTGTGTATGTCACCCAGGGAAATGCTGTGGCAACAGAATCAGCACATGATGCTGTGCACTGCTGCAACTAACACCTGCTGTGACAAATAATACATCATAACCTAACCTTAAATCATCAGCAAAATGAGCTGCTTCCTTCAGCTCTGCAGGACATTTATCAACACAAACTAGCCTACACAGCTGAAAATTACATCCACCACTGGCTCTACGACAGGCATATGAATGCTTTCTTTATTTAGGCCCATGCTCATAAAAGTTTAAGATTATGCATGTGCCCTTGGCAGCAGAGTCTCATCTGATTTTCCTCAAGTACTTTAGCATGAAGAAAGTCCCAGACCCAAAAAAGAATAATAGGCTACAGAAGCTACTAGGAGCATGTCAATAATTCATAATAGGATTATGTTTTGGTGAAGAAATATTGGTCCCAGAATAATTTGGGAGATTTGATGTTATTGTTGTTTTGGCCGCTAGAAGGCGCTGTTCTGTGAGGTCCATTTTAATTGAATAGTCGCTTTTAGAGATGCGCAAAGTCAGACGAGAGAAGTAAAAACACAAGGAAACGGAAGTATTTCCTTCAAAATAAAGGCATGAAATATTCAACGGCTTTTAAGTAATGCGAATGCTTTCCAATATCTGCTTTGATTTGATTCAGTTTGACTCCTTTTATCTTAATTTATTTATAGGAAAATTGCAAACGTATGACAGTAATGTGCAATGACAGTAAATCTATTTTTGTTCTCTGTTCTCTTCCATGTAATAAAATTATCTTCTTTTCTAGTTTTTTTTTTTTTTTTTTTCATATTCTATTCTATTCTATTCAGTTTAGCCTACATAGAAATTTCAAGCCAGTCTGCAAAAAAAGCAAATTAAAAAAACAGAAATACTGATCATTTTACTCATTTTTTTTCACCTGTGGTCACTTAAGGTTAGAAAAAAACACAAAACTTTACAAAATTTCATCAAATACATACAAATATTCTCATGCAAATGTATTTATTTCTATACATTTTCAGCGGTAGAGTCAAAACAACCAGAGTCAATTCTTCTCAGGTGCATTTTTTGCAAGGGTGACACAGCGATGAATGCATGTATCTCATCTGTACATATTACTTACCTGTACATATGATATTTAACTGTATTATACTGCACTTCTGCTATTTTGCACTTCTGATTGGATGCTAACTGCATTTCGTTACCCTGTATTTATACTGAGTAATGACAATAAAGTTGAATCTAATCTAATGTAATGTGGTATTATGCATTCCCTAATTTTAATGTGAACATTAAGGCGTGCGCTTTTTATTTTGAAAACTAGAACCGGAAATTGGCCCTATTATAGTTTTTTCTTGACAGCTGTTTCAGTCACATGGTGCAGCCTAACCAAGCACCGATGGAACCAGATGAGAAAGGCGAGAGGCGAGCCCCTCCGGTTGCGCGTCAGCATCGCCTCAAATAGAAATCCGCCGCTGTCACTTGTGTTCCACATACTGAGAGACGGACGACTGTTACCCCGAAACAGCAATTTAAGGCCCCCACCCATGACATGCAGCTGTTTTATTCATGTGATGTCAAAGAAGAAGAGTGAGCGCAGGTTGTGAAGGAGGCTGGAGGTTCTTTTTTTAAATTTTTTATTTATTTTTTTTTTATTTTGCAAAGAATGATAGTGAGGACCAAGGCGCGCTGTCCCAGGAGAACTCATCTGAAGAGCTGGCTGTGAGAGACGAGGATGCTCCTCTAACGAACCGGGAGGCGAGTGAGTACAGCATCCGTTCATCCATCCTTCCATCCTTCCATCCATCCATTCTCTATCTGTTCCATTCTGATCCCACCTGACACAGTGTGGACATGTGGTTCGGACATCTCAGTCCCTCCTTATCGCCTCTTACTCGATCCCACCTGTCTGATCAATCATTCATAGGCTTCTTAGTCAAGTGCAGCACAGCCAGTCGGTCAGCGATGTGTGAAAGTTACCGCGTTAATTGCGCACGCCCCTAACTTAACGCACGCACGCACGCATCAAGGTTTAATATCTCGCGGTGCGTAACGGTGGGTGATCCGGAGGTCGATCGTGTCCCTTTAAAGTTTTGATCACAGTGAACATGTGTTGCACACTGCGGCCACGGTGTCGGTGTGAGGCTAATTAATAAAGCTTTTGTGAGGGGTTCTCCTATCACAGGCACTCATCATTAATCCGCTGATGGCCCGGAGGGCGTGGGTTGCTGTATGTGATGATAAGAGAAAGGCACCAGTCCTACTTACACAGCAGGGTTGATTAATTATGGACTCAGAGCTGATGAACTCACTGGCTGTTTGGCATACAAGAGCAGACAGAGACATGTCACAGCTTTTTATCCATTCCATTTCACATTATTGATCTGGAACCAAAACACAAGTTGGGATACATTATTATTAGGCTTTCATAAACTGAAGCTGCCTTTCTTGTAAAAGTGTCATTTCAAAGTGAAAATGAAAGATTTTAAAAATGTTGTCACACCTGTAATGAGCTGGAGAGCGTGCATGATATGCTTCATGCTGCATATGTGGGTGTAGGAGTAGAACTTCTACAGCAGGCTCAGTGCATGTAGATGAATGAAATCCTCTTACTATGCAGCAAGGGTTCCCATCTCCAGTCTGTGTGTGTGAGAGTGTGAGTGTGTGTGCATGTGTGCCTATGTGTGTGTGTAGTTCACCTCATTACACTCATTGTGTTGACTTAAGCAGGAGGGTCACCCCTGAGGCCCGTTCTCTTGCCTTATTGAGGAGTGATGCCCTGAATTACACCACACTCCCGCTGATTGCAGAAGTGTAGGGGCACGTTGGGGGAAAGATTTCAGCTTACGTGTTCGGTTCAGACTTATTTTAAATAAAGTGGAATGTTCACAGGTGTTGTATGTTGCACTGCACAGACAGGCCTGTATATTACATTACACCAGTCACTAGTATGGAACTGTCATCCACTCACTACAAGTGCTTTTGTTTGAGAGGTACTTAACTCTTGGATCTCCTAGGTTTCAAATTTGTGATGGAGTTCCAGCTCTGGTTCGAATCCCAGGCAATTATGCTCACAGATTGCCCACGCACACTTTACACAGGAGCTCCTCTATTCTTGGTTGTTCTACAAACTGACAAAAACTCTCTCCCTTACAGCCTGTGTGCTGCTTTTCTCCCGAGGCATTCTCAATATTCTCCCTGTGTATGTATTAAACATCAGGCATGTCGAACTGCAGGCTTGAGGCCGAGCACTTTAAGGCAGAGTCAGCCTTCTGTGGAGGGTGACAGAACAGTCAGATGGCCCCCACAGGGCACAGAACAATTCCTGCTGCTGATGCACCCAAGGCGACAGGACTGGAGCACTCCTTCCTCCGCCCTCCCTTCCCATCCACCATCTATCCCATCATGCCTTCCCACCTTCATCTCACAGAGCTGAGCACGCTCTCTCGGGTTCACTCGCACACCTGCACCGTGTTCTATGACTCCTTTATGTCTCCTACACTTCCATAAACACACACATGAAACATATACTTTCCGCTTTAATAAACACATGCATAGATATGATACTTGTGCCTTAGGTGTAATATTTATGCGTGGCCTTTCAGATGAATGGTACCCGCCACATACACTACTACTGTATGTCCCAGTGCACATTAACACACCCTGTTCACATACACATTCATTCATTTTCTAAGTTACTGTTTAGATCTGTGTGTTCTGTACAATCTCACCTTGTCTTCCAGGTCTTGTGCTTGATTTTCTCGAAACTATGTTATTTCTCAACTATTTTCGGACATCGTCAGCTAATAAACTTAGAAAAGACTAATCTGGGCTAATTCCACTTAAATTCGTGTAGTGATCTAATAAACTAACATGAATATTTTTCAACATACAAAGGATGAAGTCTGCATAGACACACCTCATCTGAGATGACATTTATTTGGCTGCAAGTAGAGGTAAAGTACACGATTAAATATGGAATTGGAGTATTTCTACAACAAAACAAAGCTTCAGTTTAAGGTTAAATGCAGAAGTTTACCATAATTTTTTACTGTACTTCTCACTTTCTCCTATCTAAACTTGTTTTTCACCACCGATCTGGTTTCATGATTTTAGAATAAAATCTGTAACTTGTAAATGTACAGATCAAAATTAATTAAAAATATATATATATTAAAAAAAACTGCTCTGTCGGCTCAGTTGGTATCAGACAAAAGTTGAAAACCTTGAAATTAACATAATTATCCATGTAATATTTAATAAATCCACTGAATATTATAGTACAGCTACTGACAAATATGAAAATAATTTATTTTTATGAAAAATTACACTGAATGAGTTGAATTAGATCTTTTTTTTTTTTAGATATTACCAATGAATATTAATTTAACCAATAAATATGTTTCTGGAACATCCAAATATCCTTAGTGCAATATATACAGCTTTCTCAAAAAGTGTGTTTTTCAGCTCTGAAGCTGTACTCAGCAACATCTGTGGCAGGCAGTTTTTTTAATGCAGGCCTAAATAACTTCTAGACACGATAGAACTCTATTAATAGGACACAGAGCCAGAATTCAGTTCCATGAAAGTGAATACTGTGTTTTGAAAATATTTATTTTTATTTATTTGATTTCAGCAACAACATGAATATATGTTGCAAATTATCCTCAGGGCTTCCTGGATGTACAAATTTCAACCCCAGTCCAGTGATAAATAAGCAATTGGTGAGACTTCTGCTTATTAATGTTGAAATGTAGCTCCGAGGGCCTAACTTTAAGAAAGTATTTGTGGTAGAGCTTCAGGGTTTTGCAAGATTCCATGAACTTCTGTGAAGTTAATTGGATATTTGCACTTTTTGAGACTCCATTTTGGATGCACAGAAACAATAAAAGTAGTTGCAGAGGAGTTAGTAGAACAAGTACGTGATGTGTACATTGCTAAGTAGCTAGCAGCCAGTGTTTGTAGACTGTTAAACTTGCTTTTTGAGGGAAAAAAAAAAAAACACTGAATGAGTTTCAGGGTGCCCTGAAGTGCTCTGTCACTGATTTAAATTCTCCTCAGAGCCTAAACACAGGAGCAGTGCCACAGTGTAGTTCAAGTTTTGTTCAGAATTCTTTGTCCCAGTCAGGAGGTGAGAATTTCAACTGTTTTTCTCATCGTGTTGAACAATACTGTTGAGTCTTACAATGTTCGGACGTTGTTGTTTCCAACGACAACCACATTGTTTGTCAGTCATGATTACTCACTGTCTGACATCTTACTTTTCCTGGCATTTACTCTTTCTTTCTCACTATCACACACTGCAAATTATAGCTTCTTACTAACACTACTATTGTTTCTAAACTACACAATGTATCTGCTGTTTGTCTAGTCTCAGTCTTATGCACATATTACTATTTAATTTTATGAATTACATACAGTCAGGTCTATAAGTATTTAGACAGTGACTCAAATTTAGTAATTTTGTCTCTGTACACCACTACAGTTGATCTGAAATGAAGCAACGAAGATGTGATTTAAGTGTGGACTTTAAAAAAAATATTGCATTAATAATTTCACAATTACAACTATTTTTATCGAATTTCCTCCATGTTCAGAAGCAAAAGTAAAGGACAAACTAAGATCATTATAAATATATGGATTGTTTTTAATACTTGGAGGAAAAAGGATTTTCAACAATACTTGAATGATACTTCATACGTTGATGAACTATATATAAAGTGTATACTTCATCTAAGTATATCCTTGGATCCCCTCAGTATCTTCCATGACCGCCTGAAGTCTGGAACTCATGGACGTCATCAAACTGATTTTCTTCCCTGGAGATGTGTTACCTTTACTAAAGCTGCCTTCAGTTGCTGCTTTGTGGATCTTTCTTCCTTCAGTTTAGCAACTGAAAAGCATAGTCTATTGGGTTAATGCAGTATTTTTGTGAAACTCCTTAAATTAAAGCTGAAAATCCACATTTCACTCACATTTTCATTGCGTCTTTTCAGATCCACTATGGTGGTGTACAGAGAATAAATGACAAAAATTTACATCACTGTTCGAATACTTATGAACCTGTCCATAAATACTGCTTTTTTGTTTCCATCGTGTGTGACAGTGAATGATGGTGTGATCAGTTTTTATAAGTGAAGGGGCTTTTCTGAAAATGTCAATCATTGCTCATGGCCTTGGGATGTTCACAGTAGGTGTGATGTGAGCTTTATGGATCACAGGGTAAATGGTCTGTGAATCCTGAAAACGTGTATTTGTGTTTATGTCCGTGCACCTGTATTTGTGCATGCCAGCTATGTGCATAATAGCTTAGGGATCGGGGGCCGTAGATTGGCCAGTCAACCAGACAGATGTGCCCTGGCCCAGACTTGGAGTAAGGAGGCTCAAACTGGCCTGCCACCCAACATTACTGCCACCGATCTATGACCAAAGGGCTCAGGGCACCAAAACTCTGTGTGTCTGCATAAAATGCACTCAATTATTAATGCTGTGTAGCGGGCAATAAGAGGCAATGCAGCGGCCAAGAGGAGGAAACTGTAAGGAAAATGGGAGAGATTGAGAAAAAAGGGAATGAAATAAGTGGCATAAATGGAGGGAAAGAATGTTTACTTTTCAGGTTTTTGCTCAGAGGTACTGCATATTGACATGTGCCTTCACAAAATAAAAAAAAAGATCACTATAGCAACCTCAGATCAAGATTGTGCATTGGTGATACACTTAGTCACTCTCAGGAGAGAAAAGACAGTACCAGTTATGTAATTACTCTTACACATATCATATCAATGTGCAATACAGTAACATACAATACCCTCATTATTGCAAACATTATGTTGTATGTCCTGATTTTTAAATACATGCACTTAACATTCATTTTTACTGAATTCTCCTCACTTAAAACTGAGTTCATGAGTTGTTCAGTAGTCATCATGTAAGTATGCACTAAATACATTTCAGGGAAGGTACAATATTGCAGTAGCTTGCCATTAGAGAAGGAGCTCTGTAATTCATAAGTATTGATTTGCATCTGAGCAGCATTACAGTATAATACCCCTGAACGGAATTATATAGAAGAGCAGGCAAAATAAATAAAACGGAAACATTTGCATAGATCCACTGGAACTCTCTATAATGTGGAATGTGACACAAACATAATGCAAAAACATGATGTAATATGCTTGTTTAGGATGCAGCTCAGGATATTACATATAGATAATGCACTGTTTCCTCTGTTTTCATTCAGTAGCCAATCGTGTAGACTTTGTGAGTTTTCCACTGCAGCTTGTGCCAGATTTTCAGGCTTTATTTACTGATAGCATGCATTAAAATCTCTCCTGAAGTAATTGTCACAACAGTTAATCTGATTTGAAGGGAAGTCACTAATAGGCTGCTACAGTGTGGAGTAACTACGCATCTAGCAGTCATATGCACAATTTAAAGTAAACCTTAAAAGATGTTTGTTGTGCAAAAAACAAAAACAAATCTTCACCTCAGGTCTACTCATAGCCTTTCTACACAGCTTCAGCAGCTCACAATGATTTCTCCCTGAGCTTAAAAAGTGTAGTCTCTGTTTAGTAATATACCCTCAACCCTGGATTCATGTTTTTCTCCACCAGTCCTCATTTGATTTAGCCCATTCAGCTCATGGTGTACATATATAAAAACCCTTTAAAATAAAAAATAAAAAAAGTGTGTAGCTGGTCTGTTTTTAACCCCTTTGCTTTTAATAATAATGTAAACAGGGGCATCTTTTTTTGTTCAGCCAGAGGAGCCAGTGACATGTTTGCTGTGAAATCATTTTAAATAAATGTACTTATTGTCATTTGCCTTAAGGAAATTTGACCTAGCACTGTGACCTTAGCGTGGTTACTGTTGTCCACTGGACTGCTCCACTCAATGTTCTGTGTCTCACTGAAAAAGCCTTGCAGCTACTGTAAAGAACTGGTGAAAAAGACAGTTTATTTATTTATTTTTTTATTATTATTTTTAAAGTTGCAGTTGTTGTGGGTGGAGAACTGTTTATACCAACAAGAGTTTCATCTGTGCAAACACACAAATCATCGGGGTCTCATTAGTAGGGACAGGATGCTCTTCTTTACCCGCACTACTGCTTAATATTTTATGCAGTTAAATCGACACATTTTAGCATAGAAATATCACCTGCTTTTGCTCTAAGGAAGGGGAGTTTGTTACATACCCACGTTTGGGCTGAACTTCAAGCCAGTGATTTGCTGGTTACAGGTGTGTTTGTGTACACTTTAAATCTTTACTCACTGTATTTATTATTTTCTTGTACAGAGTGCCGTAGATAAAACTTCCAGTGTATTTTAAAGCAGTGCCACCCACCAGAAAACGAGAAAACAGTTTGTAAAGTTAGAAGGTTAAGATTGTTTGACCTTATCTTTACATGTTGCAGCTAGACTGTATTGTATTATACACTGGTGCCCACAAAGTTGGAATAATTTTCAGACACATTGTTCTTTTTATTCCTATTTATACACATCAGTAGCGGAGGTTGCGTTAGACATTTTTATTGTCTGTCATTTTGACGGACAGGGTCGTAACAATTCTGTCATAACACATTATAATCTGTCATTTCAAATGTAAGTTTTTTAATGATAATGAGACATATTTAGTAGTATTTAATGTTCAAAAACATCTCAATGATGCAGCGACTGTAGTTGTTGCTGGCTGATAAACCAACATAATATCATGACTCCTGTAAATATACACGCCACTTTTAATTGGCGTGTTATCTGTACACATTAGGGATGTAACGATTACCTGTATAATGATAAACCGTGGTAAAATTGCAGACGGTTAGTATTACCGTTTAAATTCTAATTTTCATGATTACCGTGTTTGATTACCACACTTTTCCGGAGAAAACGCCTATGTAAAGATCTGCTTTTACGTCAAATATTTGAGTATAGTTTTAATTTATTACAATTTTAATTTTCTATACCTAATATTTGGAACCAATATTCACTTTTAAAGCCTTTGAAAAGGTTTGTTAGTATCTTTGTGTTATTTATGCAATAAATTATATACATTTTTCAAATTGGATTTTATATATTTTTTTGTGTTTTTTGTCCTTTTGTGTTGATATAGTAGGTTAAAGTGAAAAAATAATAGACAGTTGATATAAATGAAGTTGTGCTGAAAAAACAAAGATACCAAACATGGGTATAGTAAACATTTGTTTATATAGTATATAAAGGTAAAATCAAAAGTACTGAAAATGGCCAAAATAGGCTCAGACCACTAAGGGTTAATATTTGAATGTTTCTGCCAACAGAAAGTACATTGTACCAATTATTTTATTTGTTTTCTTGTTGTTTTTTTCCAAAATACAACTTGGTTAAATTATTTCAATGTGTGTATAGTACTTTTTGAACATTTTGAGCACAATTTCAACAATACCGTGATAATAATGATAACTGTGATAATTTTGGTCACAATAACCGTGAAATGAAATTTTCATATCGCTACATCCCTAGTACACATTATAAGCTTTCCACATGTATGTTCACGCCACGTCTAATACCATGCACTGAGGGTTATGTGAACTGGAGATCTTGGCGTAAATTGACACGCCATCATTGGATAACACACAAAAGGTAGAAAATCCTCACATATAGCACACCAAATGCCATAAGAACTGTTGTATTACTTGCTTGTCCCTCCCATCAGTCCCTCTTTTTTAACCGCGTTTATCAATGCCATCACATTTCCTGGGCTTCTTAAAATAACTAAGGAGACTCGGCTGTCTTGACATTTTGTGCTAGCAAAGTAGGTTATAATTTTGGCTAAAGTCAGCTGAACAACGAGATAAGACTTGACAATGACTGATTAATATGCACGCTGGCCACCAACTGGACAGGGGGGGTACTACAGGTGAACTAACGGTGAGTCATTTGACAGAAGTAACAGTGTTGTATTCAGCGTAGTTGTGATCGGTGGTGCTGTAGGGTTCTGCACAGGTAGGATGCTGTCATGGACTGTTTGATGCCTTGTTAAGACAGAGACAGACCAGCGATCCTGTGGGCAGGTTCTGTTTACAGTGTTGTGTGAAAACTTTCTTTGGTAGATTACCCTCAGTATTGTAATCTGTCAAAATGACGGACGGCCTTCATTTTTAAAAAAAAATCTGTCATTGAAGGAATATTTTCAGTTAACGTGACCTCTGATCAGTAGTCACCTTTGACCTGGTGCAATGATTACATATTGAGTCACAGTTACACTTTATCTAGTACAGTGTATAGACAGTGTATAGGCCTACAATAAATCCTACCCTCTGTTAAGTTAATATCAGTGGTAAAATGTGCTTATGCCAAATTTCATGTCCATTTTCCAAATGGGGTCAGTAATTCAGGATATTTGAACATTATGTTTTGTGTCTATGTAGTTTCTTGTTCTTCAGTCTCTTTACACTTAATGTATTTTATTGTGTTATCAAAAGGAGCCCCATTTCCTCTGAATCATAACAGGACGTAGTGTGGTGTCTAAACGCACATGTATGCACTCGTGTGATTTTGCACCTTTGTAAGCCATCTGTCTTCTGTTGCATTTGGACAGTTTTATGTTTGCAAAACACTTATGGTATTAACATGATGATGAAGTGCACCACTCTGCGGTAAATGTCTCTTCCTGTTTCAGACACAGACAGCCAATGTGAGCGCAGTGTTTTGGTGGACTTCTTCACCTTTGCAACAGGAGCTGTGTATCGATTCAACTGACAGTCACACAGGTGTTACTGATGGAAGATCCGCTTCTGTGCTCAAAGAGCGCTAGGACAGCGGGGCTTTCATGCTGACTGGTTTGTTTATTTATTCATTAACAGGCGGTTTGCTCCTGAGCTGTCCCTCAGAGGACCATTTTCACCTGTTTCACCTCATGAGGTTTGATTTAGCGGTGCATTTTGTATCTGTCTGAGTGTGTAGCATCACACGAGGGGCACATATATACACAGTAGCGTTGTTCACGTCCTCCCTACTAAGCCTGTCATGAATGGGAGAGACTGTATGGGACAGTGAAAGCAGGAGGAAGAATGAGGGGTGGAGTCAAGCGCCCCTGGGACCAGAGCAAGCCAGATCCTTTATTGATTGGTTTAGTAAGAGAATCCTCAGGCTTTTAGTGGTGCTGCTTAATAAGAGTGGCTTGTGGAAAAGAGAGATCACATCAGCTGAACTCCACTTCAGCAGCTACATTCAGCTTTAAAGAACAGTCCACAGCAAATCAAAACATCAGCAGCGGGAGGAGGCTGATAATCACATTATGGTTTTTGTCTTTCAGCAACTTAAGAGATTTGGAAATATGTTTATCTATGAGGACAGCATGTGGCATTCTCTGTGTGAGATAAACTAACTGCTCAGCGTGTCAAAATCGAAGCATAAGGTCATAAACTATTGTCATTGTGCCACATGCTTTGCACAGGTGTGTGATCTTCCCTTCCCACACCTTCACAGCTAAATCCAGGCCTGTACCTCTCACATCGCACATTGCGGGATCACACATTATGAAGCTCCAGATCTTGCAGCAGGTTTGTGTTCGTGTCGCACCGGGGATGTTGTGGTTTAAGCGTTGACGTAGTTTTTCTTTTTTTTTTTTTTTTTTTTTAGCACGTTCCCTATCTGTCTATCTTGGTGTTAAGTCAAGAGCCCGGCTTCAGAGAAACACTGAGCTATTTTAGGAGGCAGCAGATTGTGTTAAGCAAGGAAGTGAAGTGACACAACTGGGGTTGAGATTTCTTGGTGCCTGAAAACCTTGAAAATATCTTTATTTAGTACTTGTCTCCCCCGACATCTTGCAGATTGCACCCAGCTACCATCAGATAATGGGTAGCTGTGGAAGCGAGTAGCACATCAGAGCCCATATTCACAGCTGCATTTCCTGACAGTCTTTTACTATTTATTGTGAAATGACATAGGTGAGGGGACACTTATCGCTATACTCTAGTCTTATTATTTCCTGTGAAAATGAAACACAGAACTTGTTCTTCCATTTTAATGCATAGACAATTTAACCCTTACATACTATTTTGGGATTTGACAGCAGTAAAAACTCTAAACCAGGGGTGTCAAACTCATTTTAGTTCAGGGACCACATTCAGCTAAATATGATCTGAAGTGGGCCGAACCAGTAAAATAATAACATAATAATGTATAAATAATGTCAACTCCAAACTTTTCTCTGTTTTAGAGCGAAAAAAGTAAATTTACATTATGAAAAGGTTTACATCTACAAACTATCCTTTCAAAAGATGTGACTAACAGGAAAAAACTGAAAAAATAAGTGTAATTTTAACAATATTATACCTCAGTTTATCGATTACACATGTACATTATAACTTACAGACCACAGTGGATCTACAAACACACAAAACATTTAGTAACAGAACAGAAAATTGTTAAAACTTGTTAAAATTGTACTTCCTTCTCTTAAGACATTTCAGGTTGTTCAAATTGGTTCAGGTTATTCATATTTTTGGCGAAATTATACTTTGTTTTAGTGTAAATACATGAAAATATTTACATTTACAAAGAGAAAAATTTGGAGTTGTCATTATTTATATGTTATTATGATCATATTTTACTGGTCTGACTCACTTGAGATTGAATTGGTCTGAATGTGGAACCTGAACTAAAAGGATTGTTAATATCTTCAGTGTAATTTTTGCATTTCACAAATTCATCCCAAGGGCCAGACTGGACCCTTTGACGGGCCAGATTTGGCCCCCGGGCCACATGTTTGACACCTGTGCTCTAAACGATACTTGGGTGCTTCAATGAAACTGGGTTCATTTTAATACCTGCCAGCTTTTTAGACCCAGTAATAAAAGAGAAATTTGGACATATCTCCCTCCACGATGTACCTAATGATGACCCCAGATAAATGAAAAAAATATATACTCTTGCTCTTAGCCATCCCAAAATTAATGAATTTTTAATCAAATATTGGGGCCAAAAATAGGACCAAAACTGGGATGTGAAAAGCTACCTAGGTGTCAGTGCATTTAATCTGGAACACATAGCTTGAAATGGTCTTATATACTGCTATAAATAAAGACACTGTGGTAAATTTGAGGATCCTAGTGGTTTTTCTAATCCAGATATGCAGGTTTTTCATGAATCACCAGTCTCATTCCAGGTTTCCTGTGTAACCCATGGTGTCCACTTGTGTTACATGTGGAACCTGCCCATTTAAACACATATAAATCGTGAGTGATTTTGCAACAGCAGCCATTTCTGTGAAACACTCTGCCTTGCATAATTACTTTGATTCCCAAAATATACCTGTGAGAGAGTAAAAACATACTCAAACATACATACAAATAGTAGCGTGTAATTTTCATGTCCTTTTTACTGTGTTACATGTAAATTTTTGTATAAAAATAATATAAAAATATATAAAAATGTGTTTTATCTGGAAAATAGTTTCTCTTTTATCTCAGTAAATATTTATTTCTAAAATAGACCCAAAGTGCTTCCAAACTTGCTTCATAACATTAGTCTACATCTGGTTTAAATTTTTTGCCCCTCTGTCCTGTTTTTAGGGACCAGTTTCATAGGAGCACCCAGTTATAGTCTGCAATGTAAGGACCCAAAATGTAACTTAAATGTGTAAAAAGTACTTTTTTACATGTGTTAAGACATATTTTTGTAAACTTTATTCAACAAAATGTATTTAAACCATCATGGTTGTTATTTTTGCATTTTAGATACAATATATGTGTATAGTTTAAAGCCTAAAAAACTCACTCTCTCTCTTCTTTGGAACATTAATTAAGGATTTACCACTCATTATTCATACTAGAAAGGACATTTAAACATTTTATATAGATCAGCTGTAGTAATGGGCATTTCAAGCTTAAATACTAATTGATAATCACTGGTAAATAGTTGCAACTGTCTGGGGGATGAGGTTAGTGTTAAGTATTAAGATAAATCACCTATTGATCCTTTTTGTTTTTAGCTATTGAAGAAAACATAAAGTAAGTCATTTGTAGTGTGTACTGTATAGCACACACAGCAGGTGTGGACTGAATGGAGACACAAAAGGATGATCAGGCTGAATCAATGACAATGACTGAGTGTGTGACAGTGAAAGAGCTGAACAAGACGAGCTAAGCTGTTACCCATAGCATCCAAACGTTTCTCTTCTGCTTTACATTAACTCTGTGGTTCTGAAAATGGCTTCTCTTGCTAAAAAAGGCGAAATTTGAAACACAGTACTTTTGCACTAACCTGTGAACTCAGTTACAGGTTGGACAGTGAGGTTCTGTAGTGGGTCATGTACGATATATTATGTTTGTGCCATTTGACAGATACACAATTCACCGGGACCTTTCCTCACTTTTCATCATGGACCTGATACCATGCACTTCTATAAATGAATGTTAAGATATACAGAGGCAGAATGAAAAAAAAAGTCTATCTGAATAAATCATGTCCCTAAATAATTGAAAGAAACTTGGTATAGATATGTCTTGTGTCTTGAAATTAAACTGTACCAGCAATTAAAGGTAGAACAGTGTAATTTGATGCTTGTAGACCAACAAACTTATATATAAACTATTGTACAGTATGTTTGTGGAATGCTGAATAACGATGTGTGATACACAGTTCGTGCAATAATTTCAGTCCACTTTAGTTTTGTTGTTTCTGAAGGACTGAAGTGAACACATATTTATTTCTCATTCTCTTTTCTTCAGATACAAGAAAATACAGGGAATATGTGCACAGCCATAAAAAACATACAAAAAACTGAACTAAATGGGTTCTAAAGGTTAAGGTTTCTGTTTAGTGTGACCCCCTGACCCCATGACAAGAAGCAGCACAAACAGTTAGGCTACGTTCAGAATGCAGGCAAATGTGGCCCAAATCCGATTTTTTTTTGCCCGTATGTGACCTGTATCTGATCTGTTAAAGACAGTTTGAACAGCACAAATCCGATTTTTTTTTTTAAATCCAACCCAGGCCACTTTCATATGTGGTCCTAAATCCAATACACCTAAACGGCCAGGTCACATTTATCTGACCTTTACGTCACTGAAATGCAAAAAATGTCACAATTCTGCATCCCAGGAGTGTTACTTTGTAAACACAGTGTGTATCTGCGTGGTCACGTATTACGTCAGGACCTCTTTTGCGAATGCGGGTCACTTCAGGGTCACATTCCGTTCATGCTCAAAACTGACAGAAGTCGCATTTAATGTATAATAAGAATAAGCACAAAAAAAAATTGGATTTTACCAAAAAATCCAAATTGTACATTAAGATCTGCTGTCTGAACGTAGCCTTAGAAACATCAGACCTGTATTGAACAAAACCTGATATAAAACATCAGAAAATGAATGCGATAAATTTCATATTGTCTGAACAAAAGGGTTGAACATGTGTTAAGTGCAACAGGAGGTCAAACAAAGCACTATATCTTTGTTTTTACTGTACTTCGCATATATCCAGATTATATCTTGTCTTATGTGTGGTCATTATAATTTAAACCAACAAACCTATTGTTGGCCTAGGACTATTACACAGTGCTACATTTTGTGTACTGAGTGGAGGACTGGGAACTATTTTGGGTTCTGTTCAGTTGGTTCTGTTTTTTTGATGATTTAATTTTTATTATTTATGTATTCACCTCCACATGAAAGAGAGTCAAGGTCCCTAGTGTTCTCTGCTTTTTTCTCTCACACGCTTTTTTGTGCAAACACACGCATCCCACATCCATATTTATCCACCTATTCAGTACCGTTTTCATAAATAGCCATCGTCACTATCAGCAGTTTTGCATTTTATTTGATCAGATCTATAAACCTCTCAGACTTCAGCCGATGCAGTTCGAGCGTAACCCGACACATTGGAGTGTGTGTGTGTGTATGTTTGCGTGCAGTTCAGTGTGTTTGCATGCACTGACACTTGTTTAATGAAAGTACCTGCTGTGTTTGTCCCCTTCATTCACTCATCTGATCAATAGCAAGCTGGGTTTGTCAGCATGATGGCTGTCATGGAATCTCTGCTAACCCAATTAACCAAACCATGCACTAACCCAATTAGCAGAACCGTGCGCTGTATTAACCTCGTTCACACTGTCAGACTCACACAGCTCACTGGCATCAAACATGCAAGGGCAGCAGGTCAGACACGGGCTGAAATCGCTCATATCATTTGCTGCTTCCATACTGAGCAGGATGGCCTGTGAAATATTAATGTCATTCGATGTAATCTGTAATGTTTGCTCCTTTCAAGAATCCCCATGGAGACCGGATTACTCAAAAAAACAGACTTTAATATGACACGATTTACATGGTGCCAGTTAGAAGAAGACTACATGTGCTGTTTGAAGGTTTGGTTTGAAGCAATACTTGAGGATGAATCCAGGCCCACGTGTTTTTATGCGCTGTCACCATGGCAGCATGAAGGAATTTAGATAATATATGAAGTACAGGAAAGACGTCAGAAAATCCAGAGTTGTCATACAGTCTTGCTTGGTTATACAACTTATTACTACCACCTTCCACACATTCAACAGAATAAATTCGCTAGCATAAAAAAATAGGCTTATTATTAAGTTAATCAAAGCACAAAATGCTTAAAGTTTGGTAGAGCACCTTAGCTGATACATTAACTGACTGAAAGAGGAGGCACTACTTTATCACAAATACTTTTGTTGTTTCCACTGCAACACTCTTTGCTCATCTCAGACAGATGCTTCCTGTGTTTATTTGGTGCAGAGGGTTTATTGAAGCTTGCCATTTACTTGAATCCGCCACTGCAAAAGCATAAAATGTTGTGAAAGTGCTTTACCTGTGCCTCGGTTTTGAGTTCAGCGGTGGCAAATTTGACAAAAAATATAGCTTTTGCTTCTTACTTGCTCTGGTTTATGACCTGGTTTATTGGAGTTTTGATTTGTAAGCAGCTAGCTAAAGGTCACTGCAGGTTGATTAGTTGATTTATTGACAACAAATCAACAAATTAGAATTGTTCATGTAATATTTAAGCATGATGTGGTTGCAGATTGATTATCTTTTGGTTCTGGACTGCTTTCCGGATTAGATACACTTATATGCATAGAAATATTAGAATACATCACACCTACAGCTGGTGGGAGTTAAACTATTATCATGATAAAAATGTTCTCATCAGTTTTTGTCAATAATTATCATGATAAATATAAAATCAATGTATTTTTTTTAAGTTATAGGCTGATTTCTCTTTCTGATTAAGAATTGAAAAAAGCAGATGGTTCTTGTGGTTTTAATTTATTATTTATGGTCAGAATATGACAAATATTTCAGAAATTTAAAACATTTATGATGATTAAAAAAAAAAGATCACTGTTGGGTTAAATTAAGTAAAAAAAACAAACCCTCACAGCATTTTGTAAGATGGCAATGTAAACAAAATTAGACATGTCTCCTGTTACCAATGAAACACCTGAATTCAACATGTTTAATGTCTTTGCTGAAATTCTGTAAACTAAACCATTAGTCATTAAATGTGGAGCAATGTGAGAAACTCAGAGCAGTTATGACTTAATTTCATCCTATGCATGTATCACATTATACAGACACATGATTCAACCATGCAAATGAGGTAAATATTGATATGTTAAGTAGAACATTATCTGTTTTTAGTTTTCAACAGCACATTTCAGTGTTTTCACTGTAGCTGCAGGAGCTTCAGCCGGATCCAGTTAGTCATCTGTGACTTTTCAGCAGTGTCAGATGATGCGAGTAGTGTAATGGGTTAGCAGGCGTAATAGCTCAGCAGTTGCTGTGCTAGAGTGGAGGTGTATGGTAGGTGGCCTTGGAGAAGAAGTGTGAAGAAAGGCAGCGTGACTCACCTCGAGAGGAGCCTGTATACTCCATTGAGAACCAACCCACAGAGCTCTCTCTCTCTCTCGCTCCTGTCACTTCTCCATCTGTGGTGTCGTATAGGATAGCGAAGACAGGGAAAGAATGGGAGTGATGGCAAACATGCATGTAGGTTAACATTTCATAATTCACCTGGGGTAATGGTTTTTCCATAAGCTGCCATTGTTGAGGCTGACCTGGCTTTTAAGACTGAATCAAATCGATGGCTTCTCCGTCTGAGGCTGGGAGGAGCAGGGCAGCTTCTCTCTGTCTGCACAGCCACGATAACACTGCTCAATGGGCGCTAACCACCTTTCAAATGGAAATGGAATATCCAGTGGAAATTAGACACAGTCATCTGGATGGTACTTAGCACCAGGCAGTGAATGGGAGGTGGATGGTAGCGTGACGGTTGAGGGGTGTGTCACACATTAGCTTTGTTGTGTTTGAGCTTACCTCTTACAGCATTTTGGGTTCATGTTGTGCCTTCATCGGGACTTGCTCAAATTTGCACACGTATAACAGGAACTGTGTTGCATTTTTAGGCATGTGAGATTGAATGCAAGCTTGCAAGTGCAGAAAGTGACTCACCCTCAGCCATGCCAGTGTGTGCTATAGTGATAGTTACAGTAGACAGGCATCACACTGCATGTTTGTTCTCCCTCGTACTCCACACCTCTGCTTCATTCCTCTCATTTTCTGTCCTGCGTTAGCTTTGTTCAAAGCGCTCACGTACATTCAGGCTAAGTCATGGTAAGAGGGTGGATTCATGAATTGCTGACACAGAAAGAGGCTGTGATCAGATTGAGTAGTGGCTCAAACCCGTAAACTCCCCCAGGGAATGGTTCAGAATAAATCACTCATAGATTCTGCCTGCTCTAAAGATTAAAGTGGGGGAGACTGTGTGTGTGTGTGTGTGTGTGTGTGTGTGTGTGTGCGTGTGTGTGTGTGTGTGTGTGTGTGTGTGTGTGTGTGTGAGGGTGTGTGTGTGTGTGTGTGTGTGCTTGTGTGTGTGTGTGTGTGTGTCAAGTTTGTGTCCTTGTGTTTCTGTGAATTTAATGCATGTACATGAAGTGCAGATGGGCGACAAAAAAAAAAAAAAAAACTAATGGGAGTGGTTCCTCGCAGTTAATAGATGTACTGCTGTCATAATAATCACAAATTTTAGCAGAAAATTCATTTTCAGTCAAATAATTACAACTTTTTGCCTTTATTATAAGCTAACAATAGTACATCAAATGAATAAGAAGCATTTACAATACTATCCAAAGGCTATCCACTTGTTTTTACAGTGTTGTAATCATAATCTATTTCTCAAAATTGTATTAAGATACAACAAGAAAATATAGGAAAATTCAGTGCACGGTATTAAAAACTAAATGGCGTCTATCGGCAACAACCAGTATTTCATGTGACCTCTGTTCCTGTTACAAAAAGTCACCCAAACAGGAAACATTTGGCATGTATTAAATGAAACCTGGTGTAAAAACAGATTAGTGCAGTAAATCTCATATTACCTGCACAGAAGAGTTCAAGACATCTTAAGTACAAAGAGAGGTCACACTAAATACTAGACAGTCTAAGAGTACTGTATTAACAGTAACATTCAGAAGGAGATAAATAATACATATGTGTTTAAATTTTAGGATTTGCACAAGCTATACATAACATAAATATACTGTAAAGCCCATTACTGGCATACTTTATAATAAAGACTTGACAAGTAATGATAGGTATCCAATCTTAAGCAGTAGATAATGATATGAAAAAAGTGATAAATATTGTAAAAAAAAAAAAAAATACTACTTTTATCCAGCTGCTTCATGCAGCTGCTTTTAAACAGGTGAATGGAGACAGTTATTGCAATTATGCAAAAATAATTGTGGTTATCTCAAATAATTGTGATAAAGTAATTATGCAATAATTGTGGCAGGCCTAATGAGATTTCAACTCAGCTGAACATCTGTACAAGACAGCGTGTTACACAGCGCTCCCCACCACTGTCATCAAAACACCAAATGAGGGAATATCCTGATGTTCTATCCCTCCTACAGTCGAACTCAGAGATTTGTCGAACCAATGTCAAGGTGCATTGGAGCTGTTCTGGAGACTGTACTAACACATACTTGATACAGGTTTTTCTTTTTATTTGTCACCTGTCTGTATGTGTGTATGTGTAAAACTGATGAAAAGAGCCACTGGGCATATGTGCTGTGGTAAACGGTTGCAAGGAAGTGTCGACATGTGTAACTGCTCCAATTGGTTCTCCAGAGTCGTCCTCAGGGAAATAAGAAAAGCAGCACAAGGAGATAGCTAGGATGCCGCTGACATAGAGTTATGTGTCTGTCCGATATGGACACATTTTCACTTGTTTAAAGCCAAGGACTGAATGCAGCGAATGTGCAAAATACACAGTAAAGAACAGTACTCAGGAACATGTGTCATTTATTCAGTCCACCCCTTATTTGCTTCAATTTCTCGGTCATTTTACTGCCTGGTAGAACTAAAGGTATATTTGTTTGGACAAATATAATGATAACAACAAAAATAGCTCATAAGAGTTTAATTTCAGAGCTGATATCTCGCCATTTTCCATGTTTTCTTGATAATAACCAAAATCATTTCAGTTCTTCCATCAATAGCAATGGCATTGTACTGCCAAAAACAGTGCTTTTAGGCATTCCATGGTTTCTTTTCTGTCTGTTTTAGTCACATGACACACACAGGAGTTAGTACTTGATTGCATAACCATTGTTATTGATAACTTTTGATGGTCTAATAATTTTTTCTGACTGTATGTTGTTGTTAGTGCATTTGATAGCACTTATCTTTGTTTGTACTTGCTGTCAAATTATTATTTTTTTTATTTAACCTTTATTTAACCAGGAAAAAGCTCATTGAGATTAAAAATCTATTTTTCAGGAGTGTCCTGGCCAACACAGCCGCAGCAGAAGTTAGACAAAATAGAAATCACAACCTTACATTAAATCTTACATACATCCACACTAAAGATATACATAAAACACAATAAAAGTCAGTTCTAAAACCATACATAAAGCACTAAACTAAGAACATACAGTACATATAGAACACCATCAATAATTTGAAAGGTACTGAAAGTATAACAAAAGCATCCCAAAGCAGAACCCAATTCAATCAATTAGAAAAACATCTACATCATGACTAAACTGCATTTGTGCATGTGTTTGTTTTATAGCCATGTGATTTGGGGGGTTGGTGTGGACAGCACACTTCAGTGGCTTCACTGGCTTGTGGACCCACAGAAAAGCACATACAAACCCTGTGCCATGACTTTTACACTCTGCTGTGTAAACGTCTGTGGCTAAGTAGGCGTTTTCCCACAAACCTTATCTGTACTGTAAAGTACACCCAAGATGCAAGTTGAATCCGTCCAAGCTCAGCACCTCTGTCACTGAGAGCATCATGCCCTCTTTGACGGTAGCAGAGTTTCAGTTTTTGCAGGTAATTCAAAGTCTTTTTCTTTGTAACCGTTTACTGAGCTGGAGAGGATTGGAAGGTGCACAGTTGGCTTAGAGAGAAGATAAGGGAACTAATTCCTTCCCTCTTCTCCTTCTGCTCTTTGATCCTCACCTCCCGCTTCATATCTCTTTGATTGCCATGTTTATGACAGCTCCTTTTTGCTTTTCTCCTCTTGCACTTTTCCTCTCTTAGTGTGGTGTGGCGTGTCAGCGCTTCATCTTCTGTTGGAGGTCTCCTCGCACATGCAGATGCGCGCATAGACATGCACCCGTAAAACGCACACTCTGAGCAAGACATACCCGCCCTCTTCCTTATAGAGGTAAAGTGAGTGCACAAGCATCCGTGATGAATAATTGAGTTATCTGGCTCCGTGCAGAAATAGCAATCTCCCCACACAAGTGTGAAAACATCACTCGCCACCCGAGACCTGGGAACTGGCTCAGCCATGTGGGTCTACAAGTGTATGTTTGTGTGTATTTGTATTCGTGTCTGACTACTATCTCTTTTTTGTATCTGAGCATTTAAGAGGGGTATAACCCTGATATCAGATACACTGGGTGTTTTTGTTAAAGTTACAATTACAGACTGTGACTATTTTTAAAATCATTTGATTTTTTCTTTGTTTTTCAAGGGGCATTTTGGTATCACAGATTCAATGGGTAGCTCTGTCACTCCTTTTTTTACTTCATTGTCAGGAGTGAGTTGCGTCTGCATTGTGATCTCCCTTGGGCTGCCATAAATGATTTCAGAGAGCATATGACACTGGGATTCTTTTGAGCTCATCTCAAGTGAGAGAAATATATTGGTTTTTGATCACAAACAACTGTGCAGACAGCCTAAAGCACAGAAAATATGTCATATATAGTATATTGAGTTAGTTTATTAGGTACACCTGTACAATATAATACAACGGGTCAGCAATAAGTCCTGTATTTTTGTAAAGCTCATAATGTGTGTATTTGAAAGCGTTGCAGAGGTGTTGATTTAAGACTGTAATCATTATTGAAGGAACAGTCTGAAGCAGTGCTGTTAAATTGCATTAACGAAAAGGTACTTTGTTTGTTTTTATCCATATAAATTGAATTGTATAGGAGTGGTGTCACTTTATTTGCTAAGAGTTTTAAACTGTACACCAACTTGAACAGTTGCTAGTTTTGCTGCAAATATGTGGTGTTTCTTTAATTATACATAGTTGTCATTATTATGTGGAGCGTGAGACCTATTTTTACAGCCCTGTTAGACTGTGTTGACAGCACCTCTGGAGATTATCACAGCTGTTTAAATCCTCATAACTAGTGTTATTGGAAGAGTTCAAGTATTCCGTCTGTCTCTGTAAGAACTGACCTAATGTAAATCAGCCAAGAGGCATGGCATACTCTCTCTGTGCGAATGACTCCCGGGAGCCCTCTGAGGCAATCTGAACGGTGACATGACAAAGCTGAGGGAGCAGAATCACAGCAAACTGACAAATAAGGCCAAATCTGACAGGCGAATCCTCAGAGCAGCTTCACAGTTTGACAGTTCCTTCGGCAGAGGAGCGCAAGCCAACGCCCTTTACAGCGGCATCATTCATTAACGCTGTTTCATAACATTACAGTAGAAATACTCGCACAGGAGCATGTCTGTGTGAAATAAGTCAGATAGATAAAGTAGAGTATCAAAGTTAAACAGTTAGATTAGTGGCTATCCCAGCCAAAGGTTCCCTGTTAGTTGTGTATGTAGTGCAGTCACAGGGGCTTGGGGGTAGATGTAACCAGCTGTTAGGTCTAAAAGCTCCGAGCTGTGTTATGGGGAGACAGCGGCAGATTAAACGGCAATCCTGCTGATCCAGCCCACACACTTACCGTCCCTGCTCCCCCTCCCCCTCAAACACTCACATCCATCATGGGGAAAAGGTGCTGCTATGAATGACCACTTTATTTTCAGTGAGGCTCTGATGTTAAAAACATGTTGTCTGTACGTGTGACAGTCTGCTGCCATAATTCAACACAAACCCAGAGACAGTGTGAGATGGAGGCTGAATGTGTAGGGTTAAAACTGGGGCAGGTTGTCCCACGATGGACAGCTTCAACAGCTGCCAGCATGAATGCACTTGACTGGGTGGGATGTTGGGATGATTTTGACAATGTCAAGGCATTAGGAACAGTAAGATGTGATGTTAGAGCATATTCAAGCAGAAAAGCTGGTTCCCGCCATTGTCTCACAGTTATGAAAGTGGATTTGACAGCGTGCTTGCACTAGCATTTATACTGCAGTGTATGCGGCTGAGATTTAGCAGCAGCATGCAGTTCAGTTTCAGGCTAAACAAAGTACGCTTTAGGCCCATGGTCTTTGCACTCTGTGTTTTTTGTCAGGGTTAAGGCTCTTTAGTGTGGAAATTGTCATTAATCTGCTCTGCGCAGACAAGTCAGGCAGAGCTGGGAATATCAAAACATGTAGGGAGAAGTCTCCCTGGATCATTTGAAATCCTGTTTGGATGTTTCACTACATTGCAGCCCAGAGATTGAGCCGTTTCTGCTTGCACTTTTCTGTGTCTGTCTCACTCATTCTTTTGTTCTGGTGTTCTCCTCTCTCCTCTCTCTTTCACTGTCTTTCGCTTTTTCTGACATTCTCACTGTGACTTCGTTCTCTCTAGTTTGCCTGTCTCTCTCTCTCTCTCTCTCTCTTTCTCTCTCTCGCTTTTCCCCTTTTTGGTGCTAGCTGGGGGATTGGGAGGGTTCTTCCAAATTGGCACACAGATGAATAATGCATCTAAAGCAAAAGCAGAGAGCTGGGGTTGGATATATGTGTCTGTCAGACTCCCTCTGTATTACAGTTACGCAGGGAGTTAGGCTGATACTTCACAGGAGAAACAAGATGTTTGTCACTCTTCCAGCTCCCTATTTACCTTATACCTTATACCTTGTATGATTGGCTCTTATAGTTATTAGTAAATGGTGAATGAATGGCCTCTTAGCTCTGGCGGTGTCAGGCAGTATACACTAAGACATGTACAGACTCTTACACTTAAGAAGTTTTTCAGTAAGCCTGTTAGCTGTTTTTGGTACAACACACATACATAATGCATGTGTGGAATTTTGATTTCATTTGATTCTCTCTTGCTGTGTGCATGGACTTGTGTGTCTCCATGTGTGTATTTCACGCTATTCCCAAAATGCAGCGTTAAAAAGCAAACTGCACTCGTGAGCATAAGCTCACAGTAGCACCATCATTAAAGTAATGAGCAGGAAGTTAGCACTGAAGTCAACCATAAACACAGCGATAGAGAGTGAGAGAGGGCGGGAAAGAGGAAGAGAGAGATCCCCAATCCCATAAGGATAAATCTTAAATCCTAAATGTTGCTTCTGACTCATTCTGGTTAATTAAGTCGAGTCAAGTGAGAGGAAAATGGGGTCTTGCCTCGCTTGAGTCTGTAGGATCAGCACTATACTGTATTTTCAGCTTATGAAGTCTCTCACTGGAACTGTCCTTTCTGCACTCAGAGAGTAGAGATAGAACAAACCGTATCCAGTCTATTCCGTCTATTTTTATTAGCTTGACCCTCTCAGCACCTTTTACTACCAGAAACTCTCACACGTATTTCCCTACAGGTTCTAAATCTACATACACACTAAGAGGAAGCGCTCCCATTCAGCTCTGGGCTTCAGGCTACGTACACTCCCAGAGTTTTATTTATATTACTTTATCATTTAGCACCCATTTGTGGTGGATGTTATGTGCACATCCTGCACTCAGCAGTTAAAATGTACACACATCCAGCCTGAAACTCAGAGAAACAAAGAAATCTGTTGAGCAACCTATGGGATTTTCTTTGTTGTTTTATGGTGGAGAGATTTCAGCATGCGACACAGGATGAGGCAAACGAGTGAAATGTCAAAATCCTGTGTAACTCTAAAAATAAAACAACACAAGGCTTGCCATTTGAGGACATCATAGGCAGATGATTGGTTCTGGAGCAGATAAAACAAACAGTTCTTCTTACCCAACAGCAACCAGACAGGAGCTGCCAACTGTCCTCTACTGAGAATAGTTGAGTGGATTTTACAAATGTTTGTGTATTTTACCGTTTTTAACCAACTCCCTCAAAGATCTTTATTTCCCTTCTATCACCATGAAGAATATGCAGTTATTCATGGTTTGTGGCATTTATTAAATTTATGCCATACTACTGTATGTACTTTCTGTATCAGTGACATTATTAAACTAAATTATCCAACTGTGAACATACTTGTCATGTTCTGTCTTGTTTGTGTCATATACAAAAAAAAGATGGTGTTATTGCGCACATTTCTTTCAGTATTTATTTATTTTACATGTACCAAAAGAAGATGAGCAAAGAGTCAGGGGGGAAATAATAGGATGGCATCAATCTAATTTGTTGTGGTAAACCCTGAAGATGTGTGAAGATGAAAACTTTTTATAACTTTAAATGTATAAGATTATTAAAAAGTTTACATTTCTGTATTAATGTGGGAATTGGAGTCTTTAGGTGTCAGTATAGAAGAGGTAGTATTTAATATTTTCCTTCAGTATTTTGAGCTGTGATTAGAAACGTGTTACATATACACATATATCAGTGTTTGAGGTGAAGAAGAAATATGTCAGAACGTTTTTGGTATTTGTATTACACTTAGCACTAAAACGTGTTTTTTGAGCTATATAAAAAGAATAATAATCCTTAATCCTACTATAATGCACGTTCTGTGTCCGGCATCCGGTGTCCAATTGATGTTGCAGCACAGGAGGGTGTTTGTACGGATTTTCCTCAGCCTTCACAGGCCTGATCACTGCCAAACTCGCCAAATGAATAGAAACATTACCTGACTATCTACTAGGCCCAATTTTATGTCCGTATTCATATGTTGTGAGATATGCTGGGTGATTTTAACAGGGTCCCAGCTCACCACAGACCGGGTCCCAGCTCACCACAGACCGGGTCCCAGCTCACCTCGGACTGGGTCCCAGCTCACCTCGGACCAGGTCCCAGCTTACCTCAGACCAAGTCCGACCTCACCACAGACCTTCACACACCCGATCGCCACCAAACTCGCCAAATGAATAGAAACATTACCTGACTATCTACTAGGCACAATTTTATATCCGTATTCAAATGTTGTGAGGTATGCTGGGCAATTTTAGCCTCTCATACTATCGTACAATGGCACCACTGGTACAATGCTGCTAGTTTAATGAAACACAAACATTAACCCATAGAGACCCAAACAGCCACTGGTGACACCAACCATCTACAGATAGAAACTGTTAATACCAGTTGATCCACTAATCCTATCCATGTAAATAATTGGTGTAAAATGCAGTTTGTTATCTTTTCATGGTCATCAGATATGACCCATTTGGACGTTCAGAGGCTCCATAGTTACCATGGAAACACCATCATCTTCTGCAACATTGATTCACCAGTAAAACCCATGGAGTTGGATCAATGACAGTGGATGGAGACACTTGGGTTATGTTAAGTTAATGATATACTTTAAAGAAAAAGTCACTTCTGATACAATATTTACTTAACTTTAATTTGAGATTTTATGAACATCTACATAATCAGTGAATTAAATATAGGAAAATACCAGACTGACATTGAAGAATGAAAAATACAGAGCATAATATTAGAAGAAATGTTGATAAACCACTTAAGAAATGTAAGAAAAATACAGAAAAATTCATTTGGGAACTGCCACAAAAGTTGCATTGGGTTTTTATGGGTTAAAAAAATCAACAAATATATAAAAATCTGCATTTTTTGGTGAAAACAGCTCAAGTCGCCACTTGCTGTTATGTATTTTCGATGTACAATTCAATGTCAAGAAATGTGTATGAAAAAAAATCACTGTTACAACTCTAATCAGTTGTGTTCAGTCCAACTGTTCTTTAATTATGTTCCGCCAAACCTCATTGATTTTCCGACAAGTCAAATTTAAGCTGTTCTACTGCTCTGTTCTGAACCACAGACTCACACAAGCAAGTGATGGTTGCTCCATAAAACCACCGCGGTGATCAGTTCATTTGTATTGTATTATATTGTATTATAACATCATAGTGACACAAGAACACAATTTGCATAAATGTTAGTGTACATGTAAAGGGATATTCATTTTTAGGCAGGAATTCATTAGGTGACTCACTCATGGTTCTGTATAAGTGTCTTGTGATTTTCTGTCATATGGATCTTCCGGAACTCCTGTCTCACATTCAGACATTCACCACCTCCATCTCAGCCTCTTTCTGACATTTAATTTTCAGAATCATGCAGTGAGTGATGTTAGAGGTAAATTTTAAATTAATAAATTTACCACAAATTATTGAAACAAAGTGCTTTTTTTAAGTTTCTATGGGGTGCATTTTGCTCATTTTGTAGATTTTTTTCCCATCTTTATTCAGCTTTTGCGATGTGCATTTTTTTTTAACTTTTATTGCCCTAAACAAGAGTACATAGTGTATGATCTAATTCCATTTAATATTATTTCACTGAGGGATAACCCTACACTTGTTACTCAATACTCTCTCATTAGTGGAAAGATGTTGCCAAATGCTTTTGAGAGTTTGACTCCAAATCATATTTGTTCTTGTTTATAAGATTAGAGTGTTAGACTGGGACAAATAGTTCAGTCGGTTCTGTTCACTTGTTCTGTTATGTGACTGCTTATAACAGGTCACTTTGGGATAGGCACTAAATTGCAAACTACATTTCCAAGTGCTGAGAGGTCTTAGCCCTGCATGTGTCTGTGTATGTGTGTGTGTGTACATGAGGCTTAGAGATAGGCATTTCGGCTGATGGCAAAAATGTCAGAGGGTTAAGCTGTAACCCCCCCCCATCACCATCACCACCACCTCTACCTCCCACTGCCTCTCTGTCTCCATCTCTCTCCTTTCTTCTTTGCTGTCTCCCTGTTGCTCCATGTTGCTGCAGAGTCCTGTTGGGCCTGAGATTACCATAGACATGATGTGATTTCTCAACTCCTCTCAGCTGAAATGTGCAGTAGTCCACATTTCTGATGAACTAGCCTCATATTCTGCTCCTTCTTTCTATTACCTGTTCATTTATGACCATCTCAGATCATATCTGAGTCCATAATATGACTACATAACTTACAGCTTCTTAACACAGTATGGCTGGTGTGTATATTGTAATGTATAAAATGTGAAGCAAATTGAAGTCGATCACAACCTGAAAATGAACAAGAAACTGGAGAAAAACAGTGAAAATGTGAGATTTGGTTTTGGTTGTGGTTATGGAATTATTTTAGCTACAGAAAGCAGAATTGTCACCTCTTCTTCACAAAATACTTCAGAATAATAGTTATTTGTGCACTTAAAACATTTATTTTTATTTCTATTATTATCCCTTTCATGCATGAATTATGAATTATATTACGTTTTTATTCCTCAAGAAAAAAATAATGCAACTGAAAAAATTGAAGTTACAAAAATGTCCACTCAGCTGGACACCATGTGTTTAAGTTTTAAAGCAAAGACATACGTATTTAACAAACCAATATCAGATAATGATATACTGTGTGACAACTATGAAAAAAAATACATTTTTACTGCTGCTAATCTGATGTTTTGTCACATTTTAACATATTCTGATACTAGTTGCTACCCACTTTATGGAGATAATAGGTAAAATATTAATCCTTAGATGTTACTTGATGCTAGCATATTTTTTCTAGGTTCAGCTTAGTCTTGACATAGAAGATATTCGTGTGACTTCCTGTTAACCATCTCGGTTATCAGTATTAAAAATAAATTTAGTTTTGTTTTTCATGAATCTCAGTCTCATTCTAGGTTTCATGTGTAACCCATCATGCCCACTGGCATTACATGCAGAACCTGCCCATTTAAACACAAGTAAATGGCAAGTAATTTTGCAACAGCGGCCATTTTTGTGAAGCACTCTGTCTTGCATAATTAGTTTGATTCCCAAAATGTGCTTGTGAGAGAATAACAAGATATTTGAAAAAACAGTAGTGCATAATTTTCGTGTCCTTTTTACTGTGTTACATACAGATTGTTGTATGAAAATAATATTAAAATAATATGAAAATGTGTTTTATCCAATCAAAGAGGACCCAAAGTGCTTCCAAACTTGCTTCATAACATTAGTCTACATCTGGTTTTTAGCTCTTTTGTCCTGTTTTTAGGGACCAGTTTCATAGAAACACCCATATATAAGTCAGTCACTCTAAATTACCTGTAGGTGTGAATGTGAGAGTGAATGGTTATCATCTGTACATGTCAGCCCTGCAATGAACTGGTGAGATGTACCCCTTCTTCAACCACTGGTAGGTGGAATAGGCTACAACCCTCTAATGAGGACTGAGCACTTCAGAAAATGAATGAATAATTGTACATAACACTCCTAAAATTCACCCAATTATTCTAGAATCATTAACACTATTCCTGTATTTTTTCATATCAGATAAGTATTACAGAAAACATAGTATTGCAGTGTCATTTCTTTCCAGTATCATGCAGCCCTGATCTATAACTGATCTTCAGAGACTGTGATGAATTGATTAGAAGGTGGAGCAGATAGAGGGCAGACTGGTTCAGTGATTGATATCCACTTACAGGTCAGTGCTGGAGACGGTTGATGAGGATTGTCAGCCTGAGTCTTAGTCGATTGATGCTTGTAAAGTGGCATGTGCTTAATTTGTTTAACTTAGAAAACAGTATTCTCATATACACGTACGCAGTTATGCTCATATTGTGGTTTTTACTCTGTTGTTGCTGTCTGATAATAATCACTTAGTTGGATTTGTCCTAATGTGATGATGGAGACTGAAAGCTGTACTCAGGAGCATGATGGGAACATATCGGCCTTGTGAATCTCTGGCTACAATTAGGGAAATTGCTGGATGCTGGGTTTGTTAATCCAATGTGGAGAGGGAAAAGAGGCTTTTTGGGGAAACTTTATGTGATAAGTAGAGGAAGCACTGGGTAGGAGATACAAGTGATAAATGACCAGAAAGTGTCTTAGTAAAAACACTTTGCTCAAAGGCTTCAGAATGTTGCCTTTGTTGCTGCAATAATAATATTTATTGGTGATGCAAAACCCCATGTTGTATATCAAGGTGCTGTCATCCTGCTTCTGACTAGGACTTATACCTATAGCCTTATTTTTGGAGTGGACATTATTTGTTTACTGTGATTGTTATTGTTTTATTTCATTTCCATCTTATGTTGCCTATGGAGGTGTGTAGGAATACAGATATAGCTGATTGAACTGTATTTAAATGTATACATTGTATTGTACTGATAGAAAAAAAGAAAATCTAACATAAACGTTAAAAGTATATAAAAGTAAAAAAAAAAACACTTTGTAAAGATGAAGAGGAACACAAGGTCATACTGAAAGGTTCCTAAATGTGCAGTTGTCTTCAGAACATATATCACTGTTTGACTTCAGTTTAATTATTTCACTTGGACAATGCAAATAAAACATGCAATATGAAAGCTCATATTTTAGTAAATGCTATTTAAGAGAAAAATGTATTTACCCAAATTACTAGAAGCATATGCTCTCCCTTATCTGTAGATTTAACTATCCCCATGTGGAGTTTCCAGTAGTCAATGAAGTTTTTCATATTCTTCTGCCACAGCACCAGAAGTATGGTTAAATGAAGGTAATATGAAAAATAAATAAATAGAAAATAAAATCAAAGCATATTATTCTAGAAAAAAAAGTTCTGTGTGTTTTCAACAGTTTTGGTAAGTACTTTTTAGTCCAATTAAAACTCATTCCAGTTTTACGAAGTTAATTTCAGTCAGTTTTATGTTTAATTTTTAGTGCTTTGGGTTCCTCAATTAAAAGAAATTTCCACTTCATCCTGAGAAACTGGCTGATTTTAATCTATGAAAACAATCGAAAAAAACGTCTAAGATCCTGTGTTAAGTTTCATAAATTCCACATACAGACTACATGATAAATGTTTCTGCATTTTATTTGTCCAACCCTACTTAGAGATTGAAGAGTTCCTTGTCTTATATGCCAGCTGGGGAATTTATTATTATTGAACAGTTTCCTCAAAATGGATAAATGTAAATTGTGCTGCATAGAAGCAGAGGTGCATGTATGTGTAAACTGTTTACTTTAATGCTAAAAACTGCTGCATATATTCAGGACTGTTTATAGTTTAACAGGTACAGTTACAGAAAAAAAAGATTTCTAATTACATAAGAAGACTTTTTTGTATCCTTTTCTTAGTTTCTTATCCTATAATGTTATTGTCAGTTATTAAAACACTGTTATAATGGAAAAAAGTGAGAAGCAGCACAGATTAGCTTTAATTTTAGGTGACTGTAGGGAATCACCAAAGAATTGCTGAGGTTAACCTTAATATACTTAATATAAACTCAGACTCTCAAAAGTGGGCCAGTTTGTGTTTTGTAAAGCGTTTGGCTCTGTGTGCATTTTGAGTCAGTTCTATTCAGCTATTCTGCTTTTTCAGTCAAACAGCTCTGCACAAGAAGCTGAACTAACATCTCTTGACTGCTTAAAAGTATTAACAATTCATGACCAGTCATGATGTAATACAAAATGTAACTGTAAATGTAAATGTCATCCGTGAAACGTAGCTGGAATCAGGTTATGCTTATTTTTAAACTTTAAAAGAATGTCCCACTTTTGCTGTAGTGCCATCCAAGAGACCCCAGCAAGATATTTTTATCGCAATCTTCATAAAACAGCCTCTTGGTAATAAATTACTCATTTCAGAATCTATCTGAAGAGATGACAGTTAGAAAAAAAAACCACTGTGATGTGTATTCATTTGCAAAAGAAAACCATTATTAAACTAAGAGGATGTGATAAATCCTGTTAATGTGACCAGGTGGTTTATCAGATCTGAAAAGATGCAAACAATACACAGTCCTTAAGGAGATTTATGTAGGATACCGAAAATATAACAAGTGCAAGTGTGTGTTCTCATTAAAAATGACTTCAAAAGGGAGAAGAAGCTTGAGTAGAGTAGATAAGAAAGAACAGGAGGTTTGAACAGAGGTCTCAGAGGTGTAACCTATAGATTTTTGTAAGTTTTGCAACACAGCACGTTAGCTTTTCATGCTAGTGTGTATGTGTGTGTGTGTGTGTGTGTGTGTTTGATCTCTTCACACAGAGGAAACCTTCCACCCTGTGGTTGCACTGCACCGCTGCACCCTTCAGTTCTACAGTCTGCATCCGCCCCTTATCGTGTCTTCACAGTTCTCAGTTTGACCTCATTATCGCCATTATAGCTATCAGTATTTGGTTCTGCACCCTTCATCAACACCATCATCATCACTGACATGTTTATGATGATCAGCAGCAGCAGCAGCCGGCATCAATAGTGCTATCACCATCAGTGTCATCATTTTCAACGTGCTGTTATTATCACTGTCATCATTTTTATGTTGTAAAATGAAGACAGATGCTGAAATAAACATTCACGCACCCTAACTGTGTATCATTGTTGAGTGTGCTGCAGGGGCGTTGTGCGTCGTGCAAACTGGCTCTCCTCCTCCCTGGTCTTGTTCATCACTTGTGAGCTTCACATACTGTTAAGTATATGCTACCAGCCATGGGCTCCTGTCCTGCATTGTGCTCGCCAGCGTTTCAGAAACACACCCCTTGTATGTTTTTCTTCTCTGAATATTTCAGAAGGAGCTGACAAAATGCAAGCAGAAACAGACCGCTGATGACCTCCTTCTCATCGCCTCCTCCTCTTTTTTTTTTTTTTTTTTCTCCCTCTACCCCCCCTTCCTCTGCTGCGCTCATCGTACATTCTCCCAGGCTTCCCCACTATTTCTCTCACTGTCTTCATCTTCTTCGTCTCATCACACTCTTTTCCCTCTTCCCTCTTCCCTCCCCCACTGTTTATCACACCCTCTCCTCCACGTTTCCCCGTCAGTTTTAAGTGCGCGCCCTCTTTCTCGTTCCCTTCTTTTTCTACCCTCCCCTGCTTTCTTGCATCTTCTCCCACCTGTCTGTCCTTTCATCCCACTCATTTTTTCCTGCGTCTTCTCTCATCACCTCTCTCTTACCCTTCCCTTTCATTCACTCCCTCTAGTTCCTCCTCTCTCAGCGGCGTTGCACTGTGTCTGCCTGCCTGTCTGTCTATTCCATAAAGGGCTGTCTGAGGCCTCTGCTCTGCTAATTCATTCGCTGTGCATCGCCTCACATATCTGCAGGGTCAGGCAGACTGATACAGAAAGAGAGAGAGAGAAGAGAAGGGAAGAGAGGAGAGGAGATCTGGAGGAAAAGAGAGGGACCAAGAAAAGAGGACATGGGGGAAAAAAAAAAAGATGCAGTTTTATCTCCAAGAAACAGAAAGCCAGAGCCAGATCCTGTGGTGGTATATTCCAGAATCACTCCCTCTCTTACACACACAGTATATACAGCAGCTTGCCATGACCTCCTTCTGCTTGCTGCTTGCTTTGTCATTTGGATTCCTGATGTTGAGCACCCTCTCTAATCTAATACATTAACCACATTGCTGCCATTGTCCCGGTTTATAAAGGAATGCACTGGGTACGTGGTGTAGAATCTGCCAAATGTGCAGAGCAGTGGGAGCAGGTATTGACTAGTGACACAAAATCTAAATGTCCCTCGGTGATGCTTTAGCACTTGTGAACATACTGTACTTTGGGCCTGGTGCTGAACAACAGCTTCATTTTCTGGTGAGAAAAATCAGTACAAGGTGGTCGAACGTTAACGGGATGATGAAGATGACTCACTTTCATTATTGTAATGAGTGTGAATTCAAGGTCTCGCTATTGGACACACCTAGTTTAACAGCTGTATTTAACGAAATGGCCAAAAATGTATTTTTTTTCAATGTTATGGACGATTTGTGATAATAAACAATTATCTTCTGGCCACATGAACTGAAGACACACATGATCAAAAAATACCCAAACTATATGCTATATATGACTGAAGAAACCCATGCACTATTCATATATTAGAATAACAAGTCTGGTTGCAATGTGAAGTAATCTCAATTTTGTGATTTTCAGACAGCAAAACCTTGATTACTTGAATTAATTCGCTATATAGCCTACCCCAATTTCATGTTACACCTCTGTGAACTAAGCACTAACTACAAGATTAATGTGGGGTAATTTTCTGTTAAAATGCAGTGGATTCGATGTGTTAAATTGTCAGATATAACAATGCTTAGAACTCTACTGACCTTAATGCAACGCTTTTATTTTTATTTATTTATTTTTTTACTCATTACTTTTACATACCTTTCTCTTGTCTTGTGTTTCCTTAGGGAGCACTGATGTATGAGCCAGGCATCGGTATCAGCCAATATTTGCTAATATCGTTTTCATAAATTTGTGGTCATTCAGTGATAAACAGGTGGTTTCCATTTATAAAGGCAAAATGTGCAACATGAGTTAAACTTTGGTTTGCCAGTATATGTTCTCCTGGTGTATTTTATAATTTATTCTTTTATATTTAACTGTATTTTATTAATTTTATATGTATACATAAACTCCTGTCTTTGATTGGATTTTGAGTGTTATTTTTCTGTATTTAGCTTTTGTTTTTTCTCATTAAATAATTCAGTAAAATAATATAATGAAGATTTCTTTGTTAAGTGGAGATAAATAACAATACAAACAAAATAAACAGAAATTAACATTGGTATCTGCTTTAGCTCTTAGCCAAAATGTAATCAGTATCGATCATGCATTTTATAATCAGCTCATCCTTAATTTTATGTTATTTTATTGATGCGTGAGCTCTGTGAGGATTTGCAGAATAATATATGTATTCATTTATTATGTGGCTTTGTGTTTCTTGTAAATATGTGGGTACAGATTTTCATTGACGTGAGGTGAATTTATATGGCATTTAGCCAAAACCCTACATTTCTCATTCTGCTCTGTACTGCTATGCAGTAATGCATTTTATTACCCCGCCCCCCAAAGAGGAGGCAAGGGGTATTGTTTTTGGTTCAGTTTGTTTGTTTGTTTGTTTGTTTGTTTGTTTGTTAACACTCTAGCAGCAAAACTATTGGTTGAATTTATACCAAATTTGATTTATAGATTTCCAATGACCCAGAATAGATGTCATTACATTTGGGGAACAGTAGGTCAAAGTTCAGATTTTTTATGAATTTTTAATATCCTTTTTTTCCCCCATTTACTTATAATGAGCAAAATTTCAAATGAATATAGCAGCAAAACTATTGGTTCAATTCATACCAAATTGGGTTTATAGATTGCCAGTGACCCAGAAAAGAAGAAGATGTCATTACATTATGGGAAAAGTAGGTCAAAGTTCAAATTTCATATGAATTTTTTAAATCTTCACATTTACTTATAATTGGCAAAACATGTGCGAGGGGCGGGGTTTGTTGTGGCTGGCATCACTTGTTTTTTTTTCCCATTCTTTGTTTATTTGGAAAAGCAGGTCACACAAACTTCCCTTTCGGGTACATTTCAGTAGCCACACATCGAAATGAACAAAGAGGCCTATCCAAGATTTTTAGTAGAATATAGAAAAAAAAAAAAAAAAAAAAAGAAAGTGGGCAGGACGAGAGGGCTTGCTCCGTTTCTTCATCAACACATTAAGACACGATAAGGTTTGTATGTTTGCATTAACCTAAACAAAAATGTATATCATATAAATGTTATCACATGACCGATGTATTCAATCCACATCAGTTACAGATTTAACATAGTTTGTCCATTTTGACCAAATAGTGAAAAAGATTCCCTTTGACCCTTAAAACAAAATGTCAACTTCTCCAGAATGTAAATGTCTTGTACGATATCGATCCATTCTTCAGTTGCAGGTGCTTCAAGCTTTAGCTATTTTCCAGTGATAGTCTTTTTGCTTCCTGCCAAAAGCATTAACAGCAGTTTTTTTTTTATCTTTCAGAGTTCATTTCTCACATGAAATATCTCCTAAGTACAGGGCTTCACATTCACAAGGAATTTTTTCACTAAAAATGTTATTTAAATATTCAGGTTTGGGCATCACTTGTTTTTGTTGCAAATGTTCAGGTTTTTAGATTTGCCTCTCTGAGCATTCTCCATCCATCAATATATGTATATTGAAAAGATGTATTACCATCTTAAAAATGTAATGGATTCATCCCTACCCCTCTGTAAAAGTCCATACAAGTCAGAGTGGATGTTTTAGTGCAATCATACTGACAAACGGACCAACAATTAAACAAATGATAATGAAGTCATAGCCACTTTGGCAGAGGTAATCAGTCATTGGAAAGAATATTCATTGGCAGCTAATTTGGTAGTAGATCTGTCATTAGTTTCCTGCATAGAATGTGAAATTTACCAGCTCCAGGTGCTCAAACATGAGGCTGCTTTCTTTCTTCACTTTAGTAGTAGTAGTAGTAGTAGTAGTAGTTTATTTCGAGCACATAGAATCATCAGATAATAAAGAATCATACAACATGGTCCAAAAAAAATAAATAAATAAAATTTTTCTGCGCTCGAAAAGGAGTGGGAAGAAGTATAACTTATTGACTCCCACCCCCCTTTTTACAAACTAATAATCAAACTAAATCCTCTTCCTTTGCTTTGTTAACACACATTTTCCTCTGTATATTTTTTACAATAACACAAAACATCCATACAAACCATTCATATACAGTTTTTTAGTCACCTCACTCACAATCAGATTTGCATAATCAACTGTTTTTAATATAAACTATAATATTTATATGCTCTTCAAATATTTACTCCAAATGCAATGATCAATAAAAATGAGAGTATCTTCTTATCATGATAACCATTTAACTACAATAATATCTTATTTTATATGTACTTCTGTAATGTTCTATATGTTGTTATTATAGTGGATTTATACATCCTTTTAAATGCACAAACTGAAAAAGACATTTTTAAGTTTTGCTCCAGATTATTCCACAGATGTACCCCTGTAACAGTCAATTGAAGTATTTATGGGTTTATTTATGATGATTGTAGGGCAAATGACTGAACTTTATGATATTTGGATTAGATATAGCCACTGGTCTTTGATATTTCATGGCAGACTAACTTTTAAGACTGAGCGAGAAAGTAGAAAACTGAACATTTCATATTAAAAAAATTACTCATAGTTGTATAGCTCTTAATCCTGGATAGTTTTCAAACTTGCAAAGCTTTCAAATAGTTTCCGAAGATCCTTTGAAGCACTGCTCTGTCTTAACTAATCTGTTTAATTGGTTTGAGAGTGTAGGAACATCATGCAAACCTCCCCAGAGATAATCTATCTGACATTAATTGAGTGAGTGTGGAGTGGGTGATGGAGAGTTTCTTTGCCCTTGTGTGTGGCAGAGAGGTACAAGCACCGTCATGCTTATAAAACAACACTTTCCCACTGTTTTAAACACTGAACAGTGTAGTTTGAGCGTTTTTGAGCTACTGCTGATGAAGTGGAGAGGAGGAGTAGCAGCAGTGGATCTAGTCCTTCCATCAGTTAGACACAACTCCTGGGAGTGTAGTTGGCTTTTCTTGTTAAAATAACGCAAGTATCTCTCTGGCTCTCTGGACAAATGAATGTAACATCATCTGATCTTTTTTTAAACAACAAAAAAGGCAGAACGTGATGAAACCTATTTTCACATGTTTATACTGGCTGCTTTGTAAGGTGCTCTATTTTCTGTGCATTATTCTGCTAGTGAGTCAAAAATAGAAACTGATATGTCAGAAAGAGACAGTGACAAAAAGCTAGAGGCAAACCACACACGCACACACACACACACACACACACACACATTCCCACTCCTTTTTACCCAGCTCTCTGCAGCATTTCTTTCAGTTTGTTCTTATCTCTCATGTCACTCATATGTTGTATGCATGCTTTTTTTTTCTTCTTCTTCTTCTTTTCTGCAGGTCTTCCTGAGCAGACGGTCTGTGTGGCAGAGTTTGAGACTGTGGAGTTAAAATGAGTGAGAGTGTCATGGACGAGAACGAAGACAACGGTTACGGGGATCCTCCCTACAAAAACCTGTTGCTCCTCGGGGCCATCGCCGCAGCATCCGCCTTCGTGGTCACCATCCTCATCGTCCTCGTCTGCGTGGGCTGTCAAAGGTGAGCTCCATCGGGACAGTCACGTGGTATTACTTCTTTTTTTTTTTTTTTTTTTTTTATCTTAAGTTGCAGATTTAAATAAAAAGGACAACATCCTGAGTTAGATCATCTGTGCTGCCAGCTTTTTTGTGCCCTCCTAAATCATCCCTATCATCCACTCCCCTCTTTTATCTGTATCTACTTCTTCTGAACTCTCCTCCTCCCTTCTTTCTTTTCCCTCCATCCGCCCTCTTTGTCTCTTTCATCCCCTGCTCTGAGCACAGTGGCAGTAATGAATGTTAATGGTGGCGAGTGTCAGATCAGATGAAATGATGTTTACAGGACATAGATGAGACAGACAGGCCAGAGTTGGAGCAGCCTCGCGTCACCCCTCTAAAGGAGACTTCTCAGCAGGCAAAAGCAATGGAGCACCCTGCAGTTTTAAGAGGATCAGACTCTGAGCCAGGCTAGAGCAATGGAACAGACTACTCTTTTTTTTTTTTCTTTTTTTTTTTTTTTTTGCAGAACCTTCAGGGACCAATCACAGGCTGCTCTGTGGCTTTGTTGCCATGGGATACACAGATAAGGATGTAGAGAAAAGTCAAACCAGCTTATGTCAAGGCAATAAAACCATACTATGTTAAGATCTAAAGAATGAAATATGTGTTCCCCCTGGAAAGTGAGCAGCTGAGTTCTCGGCAGTTCACCAGTTCAATCTCACTTTGTCCTGAACAAACATAATATATCCTTAAAGAAGTGACTTTCTAATATTGATTCCGTACTATTGATTTAGAAAATACCCCCCCCCCCCCCCTTACACTGACACTCTTTGAATCCTGGGCTCACAGTAGATCTGTTGCAGACTAAAACTAACAAAATGATTGTCGCCCTTCTTTATCTCTCTTCATGCCTCCATGTCTTTTCTACCTGAGCTCCCTCCTGTGCATGATATTATGAACATCTCCCGTGGAAGCTGTTTTCTTCTCATGGTCCCCTTGGGGTATAATCCTCATATGTTTGTACAAATAGGATGTAGTTCCAGATCACTAGAGGAGACAATAACCAGTAGAAATACCACAGATCCTGACGAGGCTACTGTCCTATACCTTCTATGTTCTGTGATTTCCTGCAACTTGGATTCCTGCACCTGTTTGCGAGCTAGAGAAGCTATTTATTGCTACCTTGTGTTTTTTCACACAGTAGCAAGATGCTCCTTCCCTAAGTGAGAGAAGAGAGATGGGGGTAGGACCGTTTTCACGTTCACACCTGCACCTAGGAGCTTTATTTAATCACACCCTCACCATATCAACAGTTTCCTATAGCTACAATCACCTGCAGGGATCCACGAGACATTTTAAAGATGAATACCAAAGTATTATAAAGAGTGTTCTCTGTTTTATTGGTGTTAAGAAAACTAAATTATTTAAATAGTGACTTTGAGTGCTGTTAGCATACCAAGACTAAAAAGAAACAAAAAAAGTTTCTCAGTGAAGGACATCTTCAGCTTTGCAAAAACCTGAGTCACGCTCTTCTCGCTGTTTGACTGGGCTCTTGTTATCAACCAAGGACTTTCATGCCCTAACCATAGTTGGATGCTGATAGTATCTATCTGCTCTGAGTGTGTGTATGTCCTCTCTCTGTCCACCGGCTCCTGTCAACCTTCCTCGGTTTGATGTTGTGTCAGAAAAAGCAAGAGCAAGCACCCTCCAGCAGGAGAGAAAGGGACGTCTGTAAATATGGTGAGACATGATTTCATATTACTTTCTTTTCTTTGCTGCCTGCATCTCTTCTGTTCTTTTCCCTGTATTTTTCCTCCCTCCCATAGCTTGTCATAAGTGCAAATGCACATGCATATGTTTATGCCTCTATTACCATGTGTGTATATGTGTGACAGCAGGGTACACTTCGGCATCCTAACCTCAACTCCATGAGCAAATCTGACACCAGGCTGCATGAGATTAACCGCTTTCCCTGCAATGGAAACTGTAAGTGATGAGTGACAGTTTGTATTTAACAGTCCTCAGGATAACAAGCTCTGTAATGATGTGATGTACAATGCTGAGCCATTCCACTTCTGCTCTCCCCAATGCTTGTGCAGCTGTTAGTAAGAGCCGTCCAGCCAGTATGGACCTCCTGCTCCTCCACAGTCGACGCTCCCAGACGGACCTGAGGCCTTCCCATGGGCGCCAGCTTCCCCAGATCCCTGACGATCCCCAGGGATCTGGTCAGGGAGGTGGAGGGGAAATAGGAGGAGATGGAGGAGGGGGAGTAGTAGGCGGAGGGGAAATCAGAGACCACACCTACACAGAGGTGGGCATACGAAACAACCCCACCCCTACCCACCACCTGGACGATGGCCTGTATGAGAGCGTCGGTGTCCGAGAAGGGGATGCTGCCCCTAAGGTGCCCTCCTCCTCGCCTCCTACGTCATCTAACACTCCATCTACAATCAGAGCCGCTCAAAGCCCCCCAGCTCAGGCCAATGGAGCCCGTGGTGGAAACGGGCTTGGAAATGTACGTATACACAAACATGTGGTTTAAGATGAAACACACCCTATAGAACTAGTTTATATCATGCACTATATATCACTGCCTTTAACCCTTCCGTTATATTCATGGGCAACAAGGTTCCCACAAGGTGGAGCTGTTTGTCCATTTCTGATCTAGATAAAAGCTTAGTATTTTACTGCTTATATCAAACTGAGGTACTGTACTTACAGATTTCAAGATGTAGACACAAAATAATCAAAATATTAATGGTTTTAACATGTGTCACCTGCAGATTTTTATTGCTACAGCTATGACAGATTACTTTTTTAAGATAATGTTCTTATCCTGATTATATCTGCTGTCTAATCTGCAGGTCTTCAGTTGAATTTTTTAGCATACTTTCAATCAGTGATCAACTTAATTTCCTTTTTAATGCATCTCTGCAGATATTGCCTGTAGCTGACATGTTAACTCATGCAAAATTTGTCTTTATCTTCCAGAATGGGAGAGGGAACGGCAGAGGAAATGGCACCATTAATGGGCCGATGGCAGGGAGAGGTAATGGGCCAAATGGGGTCAATAGATCCCCGCTTTCTTCCGTCAACTCCCTGGCCATCCAAGATCCAGGAGGAGCAGAGTACGCCTCTATACGGAAGTTCAGAAAGGTAACAATGAATAATTTTTTCCATATGTTTCTTCTTGTACAAGGTGGGGAAGCAAAATTTACAATATTTTGAGGCAGGGATTGAAAGACAGTGTATGACCAATTAGTTTATTGAAAGTCATGAGAATTTATTTGCCACAAGAAAATTTACATAATAGAAAATGTTTTTATTCTATGTGTCCTCCTTCTTTCTCAGTAACTGCCTTCACGCGCTTCCTGAAACTTGCGCTAGCGTTCCTCAAATATTCGGGTGACAACTTCTCCCATTCTTCTTTAATAGTATCTTCCAGACTTTCTCGTAATAGTTTTGCTCATAGTCATTCTCTTCTTTACATTATAAACAGTCTTTATGGACACTCCAACTATTTTTGAAATCTCCTTTGGTGTGACGAGTGCATTCAGCAAATCACACACTCTTTGACGTTTGCTTTCCTGATTACTCATATGGGCAAAAGTTTCTGAAAAGGTATGGATAATAGTGTTAGGTATGATTATGACATCAATATATGTTTGGTTTCAAAACAATTGACGTAGTGCCAGCTGAGAAATAACAACTAAATATTCATTGTAAATTTTGCTTCCCCACCCTGTATATGGACAAATTTGATAAAGAAGGTGTTGTTGTGTGCAGTGCTGCATTCAGGGCACACCAGGATTAAACTTCTACACTGAAATGCAGTGTCATTCATTTGTATTTTACTAAATATTCATCTCAACATACAGTTTTCTATGTTGCCGTCAAACACTCCACTGGCATGTCTGAGAAGTCTGAAAGTGCTTGATTATGTGGACTTTGTACTGTGGTCATTGACTGAAAACCTTGTATGTAATATTTTCACTGGGGACTGAATACCTCAAGGTTGACAAGACAAACAGGAAGGAAAATAACGGGGCCGACAGTCAGTCAGACAGCCAGTCAAGCGTGAGTGATTCACCCTCGGCTCCTCCGCTCCATCGCAGTCAAGAGTTTCCACGCAAGCCGTTGGAGCCGTTTCACCTACACTCCTTCCCAAAGGTAAAACTTTGGATCAATATTCTCTATATCAACCATGTGCACTGTATTACCCAGCCATCACAGTGTCCCAGCTGTAAGTCTGCCTCTTTACCAACAGAGGGCGATGTCCACAAACACACTTCAGGTTCAGACTCACACACTACTATTGCTACAGACATTTTATATTATCCTGGAAGACATTTGTACTTTGGTTTATAATACTCATAACTATATGTGTATGCATAATAACACAGAATCTGCTGAGTGTTTGCTTTGATTACAAACAAAATTAGGAAGGATCAAATCTATCTTTCTGTGGCACTGTTATTAACATATTTTATATCAGTCTTTGCAAATCATGATAGGGCTGCATGCACCAGCTGCAATGAGCTTATAAACAGTCAAGGACGCAGTTAGGACAGTTTTAAGAAGGAAATGGAGGGACAATGATCAGATGGTAATCAGCTTTTCCTGTGGTTTGCTGGCATATACATCTAGTTAAGCATATGTGTGAATTGTTAGATTTGTGTGTGTGTGTGTGTTTTAGGCAGTGCATAAGACAGATGACTTTGTTCTTCGTCTCAGCAATTTAAAGAGATTGATAAGTTTGTTTAAACAATTTTCTTTTAGGATGTGGATCAGTTCAGTTGTTGACCTATACTTTTAATCTGCACATGCTAAATCCTGAATAGTGGGTGTGCATGTGTGCATATGTGTGTGTGTGTGTGTGTGTGTGTGTGTGTGTGTGTGTGTGTGTGTGTGTGTGTGTGTGTGTGTACTTCTTCAGCGCATTTGCTTGTACCACAGTATTAAAGTGGTTGAGTAAAGAGTGGAAAGATAGATTATGTAAGAGTCTGGCAGGCTGCCAAGAGCTGCCTCTGTGTGTGTGTTTGTGTGTGCATATGTGTGTGTATTCCTGTTGAATCTATCAGCAAGTCTATCTAGAAACGGCTAACAGGTAGCCAGCAGCCAGTGTGGAGATAAATAATGTTCACATATTGAAGCCATTTACTCTGCCCCAGCATCTATTACTCACTCTCTCTGCACAGGAGGAGCATATAAAACTTTAATCAGCCTTGTTCGCATGTGCACACACCACTACGCTACATGCTTTCTAATTGGTTTCTAATTGGTCTTGATCACCAGCAGTGATATATTTTAGCCGATGTACTTATGTGATAGTTAATTGTTCAATAAAAACTCATTTTTTTCAGATTTGTTCTCTTTTTTAGAACGCTATCACAAATATACACAAGTGAAAGGAACATGATGATTTTGAATAAACACATTTTCCAACATGGTGAGAGGTGTTACCACAGAATGTCCTACCTAAATTCTTACAGTAGTGACCAATGCTTTAGGGGTGAGTCATTTGCAAAGCATTCTATATGTCAGTTTTTCTGTCAGCAGGATATCTTTGACTGAATGGATTTGCATAAAACCTTGTGGAAAATCGGTCGCAGAGAAAGGAGGAACTGATTAACTCGAGTTAAAAATTCAACAGCTGTAGAAGCACTCACTGATACTTACACAGCTTTCCCACTCAGCTTAGCACTATCTACTTATTATGGTGATTTCTAATTTTGTACAGACTTTCCAGGAATAATTGTTTTTGAAAATATGCGGACTTGATTTGGAAAGGGAAATGATAATGGCAATGACTATGTTATGTCACTAGCATCTGATTCTACTTAAGATCTGATCTCAGAGCAGTTTTGGCAGTGATTCCACTGTACACTTTTTTCGATTTGTGATACTAAAAAAGTGACTTTTGGACTGCAAGATAAGCCGGAAAACGTAACACAGAAAGATAACATGGAAACAGACACATATGCTACAAACGGAAATGTTTGCTTGTAAGTTTCTATTAATTCAAACCTAACATGACCCTAAACTTTAACAAACAAGTGTGTGTCACAGACTCACATTCACACACATACATCACGGGTCTATGCTGTGCTACATGGTCACTGTTTACCTATTGAGCAACTCTAACAAATAAAAACTTCTGCAATTCACTATCCAGATGAGAAACACCAGCAAATACACACACACTGTAGGCACTGTACAACTTACTATTCATAATTGCTACAGCATTTGTCTTTAATTGTATGATTTAGTTTTGGAAAAAGACTTGTAATTGATCTGATAATTGCAATACCTGCCTGAGCTCCTTAATCGATTTTGCTCACCAGGAGGCAGTTTTCATGGGCAATGGGGAGCAGTACATCTGGAAGCCTCCGGAGGATGATGATATTATCACCTTACACCCACCTCCGCTCCGTGGAGAGAACGGACAGGGGCACCCATCACCCCCAACTGCAAAGGAGGTAGTACATATATGTCTGTGTTTGTTTATGTGTGGTTATGGTAGATGGGGGAGACCACTCCACAGGGGGCCGGAAACACTAATGGGAGACGTCTAAGTGAACAGGTCTCTGATTTGTGTCGGCTGTGTTTACCATTTGGGGCACCCATATGATTGGATACACCTTCATAACATTGCTGCCCTGTGACCTGTCTGTCATACAAGGCCTCTGCTTACAGCTAGAGGTTATGTTACTTATATCCAGCATCCCAACCCCCTCCTTCTCTGTCTGAACCCTGACCCCAATGCCCCAACCCCCACCCTCATGTATCTGTCTGCCGTGCTCCTCACACCAGACAGACCCAAAGTGAGTATCACATGCTGTAGAAAAATAAATTCTGGCTTTTTGCTTTTATATAGGTGTTTGTTAAAGACTGTTTGGCTTTCTTAGCCAACACACAGATGCAATTGGTCCATGACTGAAATGCAGGCCAAAATGCTGACCTATATATGGAAGGGTCTGGTGGTGAGTGGGGGAAGTCTACTCTTGCCAATCAAGTCACATAATCCACCACATGTGCTCACACATGCAGTTACTCCACCCCCACCTCTCCACATTCAGACCCCCTTTCAGTCCCTGCTGGACACACCTTATACATTTTGAGGAAGTATCAAACAGTTGACAGAAGAGATTGTCTAAATGTTGTTGCTGGAAAATAACTTCATGCAGTTTATTTTAGCAAACTGAAAAACTCACATTGTTTAGATGATGCGATAAGGGATAATCTCAGAGTTACTGTCTATTTTTAGTTATTGTAGGAGGAAACAGATAAGTAAAACAGTTGTTCTAACAAGTTTTAGCTTCTGTTAAGTTTCTACATTAAGCCTGTGTTGAGACAAGGAGTTTGGAGCCTGTATTTGGAGATTAAAGGGTTAAGTCTCTGCTGTTTGGGCTCATGAGTTAAACCCCTCCCCTGCAAATCAGACAGCTATGCAGAGCAGTTGGCCTTAACTGAACTCTGCAATCTTCTTCTCCTTTTCGTTTTCTTTCTTTTGTGACATTTTTCATGTCAAAACTTTTTTCTCTCTCCCTTAGATGCTTAGAGTTTTTCCATTTGAAGTTTTGTTTTTGCCCTAGCATGCCCATATACTTAGTATCCTCTGGAGTTTGTCAGTTGCAGCCGTCAAAAGGTGTTGAGTTTCTACTCCCACCTAAATCTCCTCCTCTCTTCTGGCGCTCGCTCCTTCTGCTCCACTCCCTTTGTGGCTATTAGGGGGCGCTGCCTTCCCCAGCCAATCATATTGCACAAAGCATGTCTTACCACATGAATATCAACCGCTAGCAGACTGTTTGGAAACATGTGCCATTTTTTGTTATTCGTGAAGTTGATCACATATAGATGCATTAGTCATAGATAGATAGATAGATAGATAGATAGATAGATAGATAGATAGATAGATAGATAGATAGATAGATAGATAGATAGATAGATAGATAGATAGATTTTATTGATCCCAAATTGGGGAATTGTAGTGCTGCAGCAGCATGACAAACAGTGAAAATAGAATACAAGAACAACCACACTATACATAATAAATTAGAATCAAAAAAGACAACTGATAGAAACATTTCAAATTCAAACAGTAAGGTGCAATAATAAACTGTAATGTGCATACATATCAATAAAGTGCATTGTGGAAATATGTTTATGACCAGGTTTAAAAGGTCAGACAGAGGTGAGTTTATTGTAAAGTGAAATGGCATATGGCAGAAAAAACTTCCTGTATTTGCCGAACAACAGTCTGTTGGAGAACATGCTCCAGTGTGTCCAGTGTGTGGTGGTGAGTGTTCATTGTTCAAACAGCCGCAAAGAAGATTTCACTGGCCGTTGACTGGTAAGTAACAGACTAGTAGAAGATCTCCAACATCAGCTAACTCAGAAAGTCAGCTCATCCCCTTCTTGCATACAGCCTCAGGATTGGATTTCCAGTCCAGTCTGTTGCTGATCACCACCCCCCAGTATTTGTAGTCCTCCACCTCCTCCTCCACAGCCTCCCCCCGATCTGTAATGGCTGTGGAGGCGTCTTCTTCTTCCCAAAGTCAGTCACCATCTTTCTGGTCTTGTTGATCTTCAGCCTCAGGTGATTTTGTTCAGTCCACTTCACAAAGTTGTCTTCTAGTTTCCTGTACTCTCCCTCCTCTCCCTCTCTTGTACACCCCACACCAGCTGAGTCATCAGTACATTTCTGCAGATGACATGACTCAGAGTTGTGCTGGAAGTCTGTAGTGTATAAGGTAAAGAGGAAAGGGGAAACACAGTCCCCTGTGGAGCTCCTGTACCACTGACCACCACATTAGACAGAACACTGCCCAGATAGATAAACTGTGGCCTGCCTGTCAGGTAGTCAGTAATGAAGGAGATCACTAAGTACTGACATCCATCACCTGCAGCTTCTCACCCAGTAGCAGAGGCTGGTGGTATTAAAAGCACTGGAGAAATTAAAGAATGTGATCCTCACGGCACTTCCTCCACCATCCAGGTGCATATGAGCTCACTGCAGTAGGTAGATAACAGCGTCATCAACTCCCAAATGGGGCTGATACACAAACTTCAGAGGGTCTAGAAATGTCTTCACCTGTGGCCTCAGCAGGGATAAGACCAGTTGCTCCAGGACCTTCACAACATGAGAGCTACTGATCTGTGGTCGACCAGGTTAGATGGATCTGATTTCTTGGGGACAGGAACAAGGCAGGACATCTTCCACAGCACTGGTGCTCTCTCCAGACTCAGGCTCAGGTTGTAGAGGTGTTTCAGGACTGAAGACAGCTGGCCGGCACAGGTCTTCAGTATCCTGGGGCAAATGTTGTTAGGACCCGCAGCCTTCCGTTGGTGAAGTCTCTCCAGCTGTCTCCAAACCTGGCCTGTAATCACCATCATGTGGGGGAGGGTGCTGTTGTCTTCAGTGGAGAAGGGGGAGGGGGAATAGTGCAGCATGGGAGAGTGAGGGGGGAGGGGTTGAAGCATGTGGAGCAGTGTGGGTGTGTAGGTGTCAGGGGGCGTTGGAGGGGTGACAGAAGGTGAACTAAACCTGTTAAAAACCCAGTTTAACTGGTTTGCTCTGTCCAGGCTCTCTTATGTCTGTCCGTCCTTCGCTCCATCCCTGTGATGTGCTTCGTTCCTGTCCACATGCCCCTCACATTGTTTGCTGGAGTTCGGCTTCCAGCTTCCTCCTGTATGTGTCCTTACATGTCCTCTGTGTCTGTCTGAGTTCATGCTGCCTCTCCTCAGCTCCTCTCTGTCTCCAGACCTGAAAGCCCTCTGCTTCTTGTTTAGAGGTGCTTTCAGGTCACTGGTGATCTGTGGCTTATTGTTAGGGCATGGTAGTGTTCTCACAGAATTTCTGTTGTCATGATGCAGTCCTGACATACTTCGAGGCCAACAGGACTAGGTTATTGTCTGATCTGCTGAGGGGGTGGGGGCTGTGGTTGTGTATGCATCGCTATCATTAGCATGCAGGAAATGGTGGGTCTGTAGTGGTCTGTAGTTTAGCAGTGGTGGACCTGATGACTTCACAGGCTACCGCTGCATCAGCTGACGAAGGGATGTATACAGTGATTATTATGGCGGACGTGAATTCTCTCAGGAGATAATAAGGCGTATTCCTACGCAAGCACTTTGATGTCCAGGCTACAGAGACGTTGCAGGGACACTATTGTGTTTCCATGGATAATCACTGCTTGCCAAAATTAAATTTTGCTTAAAACCTCGGTCAGAGCAGAAAGCTGAAGCAGTATCTGAGCAGAAAGGAGCAGAGAAGAGGGAGGAGAAAAGAAAACATACAATGCACAGGCTTCCTCAACAGCTGCAGCCCAGTTTTGAAATCCCCATCATCTTGTGACTTCCTTCCTCTGCTGCACAGTGCTGCAAATTCTGCATGCACAAATGAACACACATACACACTCGCTCATACAAAGAGTGCACATTGTGAAAACACACTTGTAGCATACGCTGGGGTCTGTGTTTATCCAGAAAGGTCACACAAGAGGTTTGTGGGGGAAGGGTATATCTGAGGCTAGAGGTCTGTAAGAGACAGAAAGAGGGGGAGGGAGAGAGAAACAGAGAGAGACAGAGAAGAGAGAGAGAGAGAGAGTCACACAGTCTGATTATTCTTTATCTTATATGAGACATGTAAAGGAAATGTACCATGAAAGTAATGTCAGGGTGAACAAACAAAGAAAACAGAGTCCTGCTTTCTGCCTGTCGGCTCTCAGGTTTCAGTTGTTTTGAAGCAGAGTGAAAGCATGACATATTTGTGAGTATGTGCGCTATAGAGTTTACTTAGCCTGTATTTCTCTGGGCTACTAGAGCAGAGCTGCTGATCTGGGTGTGAACAGGGAAGGTAAACACAACCATATCCCACAATCCTCTGCTCTTGTGCTCCTCTTGTGGAATTTTGACACAGAAATGCCAGAGGTCACAACACTAGTTTATCTAAATTCCCCACGAGCGCTCAAACATGCCTTTTGTGTAAGTCGTAGGTATCAAGCCGTAAAAGGTCCACTGTAAGCATACACTTTCTTCATGTGCTATATGTGAATTCATGAGCAGACACCTGCAAGTCACACTGGAGCAGATGCAGTGACAAAAGCACACATACATGCTTCATTCAGAGCAAATGACATGTGTGCAAAGTCCATTAATGAACACCAGGGAGGAGTTTTTTTTTTTTCTTGGCTTTTATCCAGATCTTTCACACCATACCCTGCTGTCTGTTGCCAGAGCAGTTGTGGTGAAATTTTAACAGGTCTATCCACTGCCGCTCTGCCTAGACCTCAACAGACTGATAACACAGTTTACTCGGTCTTATCCCACCCCGTTAAAATAGGTCAGGTTACAGCACAGAACAAGCTCTGTCAACACATGCGCAACCTACTGTGCACACACCCACATAAATCAGGCTCACACACATTTGCACACACAAAATTAGCTGCATTATGTTCCAATGTGACACTGTGATGTAAGTCCCTGTACATTACAGCATATGTGAGATAACAGTTGTGATTATAGATGTTCACTGGAGTAATAAAGCTGTGAATGAAGCATAAAAACAATCATGTTCTATTTCAGGAACTGACTGTAGAGTAGCTGTACTGTAATTCAGGAGCATTAACTGATACCATACTCTGGTCCTGTGTGTGTTCTCAGATTGCAGACACTTACTCCATTGTGTGTAAAACTCAGAAGAAGAAACCTCCCATGGAAAACAACGGAGCAAAAACCCTCCCACGCTCATTTGGTGGGGATAAGGGCAAAGGCAGAGGCAGAGGGGTTCAGGGTCCAACCCGGTCTCAGGAGGAACCTTGCTATGAACCGGTAGGGGACAGGTCCTGGTCCACATGTGCGGTCCCCGAATCAGACCCCGCATACGCGACTATCGACAGCCACCGGAAACGTGAGCAGCCAGGTACCAATAACAGCACAGTTGGGGGTAATGCCACTTTGAAGAGGAAGAAGCAGGCGCAGCAACCGCAACCACAACCGCAGCAGGCAGCACCAGCAGCACCTCAAGGCTCAGGACCCAGCACACTGCCCGCTAGAGGCCTGCCTGGTGGGGAACACTTCTATGAGACCATCAGCGACGTGAAACAAGGGGCCAGTAGCTCCAGCACCACCACCATCTTCACCTTTAATGACGGGATGGAGATGTATGTTACCGGCCTGTAGCTGGCTGACAAGAAGGCGGAGTCCAGGGTCCACTGGTACAGAGTCACGTAAGGGACCTCTCTGTTCACTGGCCACCAGGTCGCTGTACATAGATACAAGACCCTCAACAGACAAACAACATGAAGATCCATTTTGTGTTGACATCAGGTACAAACAGGGTCTCAATCCAGGTTCAGACTTCCCTTGTTTGGTCTGTATTTCAGAACCAGCCTAAGCCTAGTCCAGCCCAAATGTGGACCAAATATGTTTTAAGAAAAAAAAAAAAAAAAAAAAGAACGAAAACCGGAATATACATCCTCAACTTACTGTGTCATACTCACCTGTCTGTGCATCATTTTTCCATAATATCTTTATTTTTATATGAACACTGTACTCTTAAAAGATGTGTGATGTAATTCACAACCTGAGAAAAACATACTTTATTAGATTAAATAAAAAAGAAACATGCATGCAATGTGCAAAACACAAAACACACATCTGAGAAGTTGTAGACAGTAAATTAGCAAGGAAACTGGCTGTATCTGGAGTATGAGGCACACCGTTAACTGTTGTCACCCATACACACATACACACACACATATGCCTCATGTTATGGGGACTTATGTAACATACGCAGATGGATGTCACAGAGATTTGTGGTGCTCAGCTCTCCCTAAGCAAACATCTGAAACAGGTTCTCTGAGCACACCGGCCTGTTGCCTGGCAGACAGCTTTGTTCAAACATAGGCCTATAATTAGCCACTTTAAATGCAGAGGTAAGTAAAGGTTATTGTCCCTGTTTCACAAATTGTAATCAATGTACCTGCGGGCCTATTAGCATCTGAGTCAATCCATACCATCTCACCCAGGATTCATAGCTTTTCCCAGTGTGTGTCATTAGCGTCTTGAAGAAAAATCACATGAGAATTTATTAATAAAACTTATATTAGTTCATCGGACCCCGCAGAATCGTATAGCTGTATGCTACAAATGAATTTTTTCTATATTTATCTAGATCTATGAGCCGATTTTGATCATTTACAGATTTTTTTCTGGATTTGGTTGAAATGTATATAGGGGTTTAACCCATAAAGACCCACTGCACCTTTGGTGGCACTTCCAAAAAATTTTTTCTATATTTATATTTATATTTAACCTTTCTTAAGTGATTTATCAACATCATTTATTATAATATTATCCTCTGAATTTTATGGTTTTTCAGTGTGAATCTAGTATTTTCCTACATTTAATATACTGATCATGTAGATGTTCATTAAAGCTCAGATTAAAGTTGAAAATAATTATATTAGAAACAGACAAAACTAAAAAAAAAAAAGTGACTTTATCAGCAAAAATTTCAATAACTAAACATAAAATCAAGTGTGTCTGTCCACTGTCATTAATCCTACTCCATGGGTTTTATTGGTGAATCAATGTTGTAGAAGATGACAGTGTTTCCATGTTCACTACAGAGCCTCTGAACGTCCAAATGGGTCATATCTGATGACCATGAAAAGCTGACAAACTGCATTTTATAACAATTATTTACATGTATTGATGGGATTAGTGGATCAGAAATCATTAAGCATTTTAGATCAATAAATGGTTTTGGTCGCCAGTGGAGTTTTGCATCTTTATGGGTTAAGGAACCCAAAGGATAATTTGCAACACACATTCATGTAAATGAAATGAAAATCCAGTAAGTCAAGCCGTAAACATGTTTTGTTTAATCTTAATGGTAATCTTTAGGTTCTGTGTGGTATTAACAGTGGTAGTAGTAGCAGTAGTAATTTATTCATCCATATAACAAAACATGATATATACATACATACAGTTTGGATTTCTATATTAAACATGGGCAAAAAGGTGTAGGCTGAAACAACAGTTTATTTATGGCTACCCTATTTACAAGAAGGAAAGCTGCAGAAACAGAACAAGACAACAAGATGACACAGCTTTACACAATGATATCGATAAAACAAATAATATAATCTAAGCAAAATCTTATATTCATACTATTATTATATGCAAATGTTATTTGATTTTGCGTTAATACTCACTGCCACAGATTTTGCTAAAAATAGCTTCAAACGTTGAAAAAAAATACAGATTTTGTATATCTCCAAACAATGGTTTTAATATTTAAACATTTTTATGTCAAACTCTTATTCATTGTATATATATATATATATATATATATATATATATATATATATATATATATATATATATATATATATATATATATATACATATATATATATATATATATATATATCCTCTTTCAGTTTTGCTCAGTTTTGAAAATATCCCATAATTTATATTCACTGGCTCTGATATCACATCCACTGGGATTTCTGTGTGATAGCTAGTCCTGTTTTTTATTGGGTTCATTTATTGGGACATTTGTAAGTTACAGTTTGCAGTGGCTTGTTTTGTTCCTTGTATCTATACAGAATTGTAATGTTAGTTCATTAACTCAATACACACTTATTTATTTATTTATTTCAAAACTTTCTGAAGTAATTTCTGACACCATTAAGTAGTAACTTTAGAAAACAATCCATGATATCAAATGGGAGGTCGTAGATGAGTTGGTGTGGATTGACTTTAGCACTTACAATAAATCTACAGAGTGTTTGACTCAGTGATGTACCCTTCTCTTAAGTAGCTGTTAAATTCATTAAAAACCTACTGTGGAAGTTGACAAACATCTGTATCCAGAGGCATGATCAGATACTCCAACACATTTCCAAACAAATACACACACTTCCAGTGAGTCACGCTTGAGTGAAGTGATCGGGGTCAGGGGCATGGAGTGGGTTGTGCAAGTTTCCCCAGTGATACGGATGGCAGTTTTCATAATGTGAGACCTTTTCTGACCTTTCCTGTATTACTGAAATCAGCAAGAGAAGAATATATTTTGAAAAATAAGGAAGTGAAATTATGTTCAAAACAATATAAGGCGCCTCATCCTTTGCAGTTAATATCCTATGTCTTTTTGGCACAGTTCATATTATCAAATTTTATGACCTTTGTAATTTTGTACTGGACAGCTGCAGGACTGTTTGCACTTAATAGCACATTATAGTCCTATAAAAGGCGTCTCCGAGCTTAATGCTGATTTGTTTTCATGGTCTCAAGTCAAAGCCAGGAGCTCCCTGTTGCTCACTTGAGTTACCTCTGGTGGTTGAAATAGCAACAAGACATTTGGACTCCAAGGAAAATAAAGTGCTAGGCATAAAAAAATAAAAATAAAAAAATTATTAGTGAGTGTCCTTTGGAAGGTTGCCCCTCGCCCTCTCCCCTCCCTCCTTTTCAGCCACTGCCCTGAGTTCTTCTCCATTACAAACAACATCTTTCTTGTGTAGCTTTCAGGAACATTTATTGTAAAGAACAGAGGAAGAAGATATCACCTTTGAGGCTTAATAAAAGCACACAGAGATCAAAGGTTAAGAAGTATACAAACTGCTCACATGCTGAGTGATGAAGTACACATTAAAATGATCTCACTGTGAGACAGGGTGACCATGTAAAAAGATGGCTTAAGATAATGTCACTAACTTATATGTACAAATGCAACTGCGTCAAAAAGTATGTAAAAAACAATGCACTCTGTATTTAATTGCACTGTTTATTTTTTCTTACCTACTGAAAATGCCATTGGTTGAATAGCTCATGCCACTGCCATGAAAATATGTTGTTGGTGCAATTTTCCTGCTTGATCAAAAAAGTGCATGCTTTGATATATGGAGATGAAAACAAATATTGTTGTACTTAACTGATCTCGTTAATCTGTTATTTTTTTCTGTTGTACTCTTTTTTCTTTTTTCTTTTTTTTTTGCCGTGTGATGCAACACAGCATACAGTTTTGTCCAAAGCAGCAACTTGGAAGTGGGGTGGGTGGGTGGGCAGGGTGGGGATGGCAGGGTAAAAGAGATAGAGACATGTCATAGGGAGTAAAGGGGAGAGCGCTGTTTATCCTCAGCTCCAGTGGGGGGAAGCAAAAAAAGAGCCATAGAGGTGGAGAATGGAGAAGAAGAAGAAGAACAGCTAGCATAAAGCTGGATAAGGATCACTGCAAATGGACAAGGACCCAAAGGACCCTCCTCCTCCTGATATGAGTCTGTGCGCACACACATAAACACACATACACACACAAACACACACAAAGGAACACTCACACTGCAACATCAAGCTAAGTGCGTTTCAGTTTAGGGGAGGAAGCACATTTTGCTTCTCCTTGGTCAGGCCTTCCATATACTCCCTCCCCCAGCTGTGTTCATCCTCCAGTAACCCACACAGAACTCTCTTTTCTCTGCTTCACCTCTCCCTCGCTGTGCAGAGAAAAGCCCTTTGATGTCCAGTTCTGAGGGACTCAGGGAGTGATATGGCCGTTGAGGGGGCAGAGGCTCTGGGTCAAGCCAACCCTAGTCCGATATCAACAATGCACCAACGGCTCAACTACTGTCTGATATGAGAAATGGCTAACAGCTGAGATGCTTAACAAGCTCTGTTAAGGCTTCCCGTAGACAATGCTGGCTGGAAATTGCAATCACACTTAATCCTTTTTCTCTGGCTGCCACTTTATGTGTCACATTTTCTTTATCCTGAGAGAAGGCACTGATCTGATATATTTTGTTGGACACTGTTGTACACTGATAGAGACAGATGTTCATTGCACAAACAAATACAGTATGATGATGTAAATGTGTAAAATATTCTGTTGCTGTTCTGATGTTGTTTCAATGTAACATACAGTATACAGTATATTTGTTTAAAAAATGATGGTTATCACAGACACATTGTACTTTGTGGATGCAAAAATGTTTCATGCTTTCCATGCAGATACAGATGCTGTTTGTTAATTGTCTTCAGATATAATTATGGGCCAATTCTGCTGTGACAGCTGTAGCCAATGTTGTATGTTCTTGAAGCACAGGGTTTAGTTTAAAAATAATAAATATATTATCATATAGTGTGACAGTGCAGATATGCAAAAGATTGTAATGTTTTATATTAATCTTCATAAAATATTAAAGTGAGTTTTTACTTTTCTAATAAAGTGGCACATAACATGCGTGTTTGTGTTTTGATTGCAGTCATTGTGACAAATTAATTTAAGCAAATGTTATGGTAGTCAGGTGTATGAAGCTTGCAGAATGCATTGCCACAGATCTGTAGTGGCTTCACAGTAGCAAGAGTAGTTTGCAATAAATATGGTTTACAATAACATGGAAAATTAGCAATAAACAAGAAGTGGATTGGACCTGCAGAATATTGTGAATGGGCTGCATAAAACAGAATCAGGTGACTCCAAAAACTGAAAATAAAACAAAATATTATCACTGAAGACAAACTACATATACAACTCATGCCATATATTTTGCACTTGCTACATCCTTAAAGGTGCATTCTACAAACAGGAAGTGGACCCAATTTTAGGATCTACAGCTATCTGAACTGAAAACTGCAAACTTGTGCATGCAATTTATGCATTTTCTAGAGATTCATAAATATAGTGAGTTGAAGAGATGTTTTTACTATCTGGTAAAAACATTTCCGACGTTTTGGGGTTATTTGCATTGATACAAACTGAATGCACAGTGTGGTTCGTGTTAGAAGAGCACGGTTCGTTCAGTTAGAGTTTTATTTGCGGAAAAATGTAAGTGCGCAGTTATCGGTCGGGGCCTGCAGATCGTGTGCCTCTCCCTTGCTTGCTTCTCAGGCCCGGCCGGCTCTTCGTCGACGGCAGACACCGGCCGGTAAACTGTAGGACACGCCCCCTCCCCTTCCACCCACATTAGTTGGACGAGAGCAGAAAAATGTGATTGACACGGTTGCTTTAGCCAATCACAGGCTGCCTCGCCGTGGACGCGTGCCAGAGTGAAATGTTTATGTATGCAGCGGACCAATAGGAACGAGCCAGAGGGGGCGTGGTATTCTTTTGGAGGAAAGAGGCAAAACAATCTTTTATCCTCCTGACCGGGCGGCTTTTTGGATATCCTGGGTAGTGGTGGTGGAGGCGGCGGTAGCAAACTTTACATGTAGACTAGATAGAAGTACATACACGGACAATACTTACCAACTCACGACAATCCTGATAAATGTATCTAATTCCAGCAATTTGCACTAAAATCTATAGAAAGCTGGTTTTCTTTCTTTAGTCTCCACTCACCCTGTCTAAACATGGATTCCAGATATATTTTGGACAAGTCTTCGGTTGGGTCAAGGGGTGGTGGTGCGGATTTCAACTGCCGAGCAGGCCGCTCCGTGCTCCGCGACAGCAGGGTCCCCACGGCGGATAAAAGTGGTCCCATGCCGGCGTACACAAACGGCTCCGTCCTTTACAAATTTGTAATGGACGGCGGTTTGGCAGCGGAGGTAAAAAGCGAGAAAAGCTTTCCAAAAGGGAACGGGCTGACTTCGGGCGGTCGAATATTGCACGACATGGAAAAAGTAAGTGTCGTTTTGCTTGTGTTTAACTGTACCAGCGACTCCATTAACCGGCAAAGTCAGCGGCGTAGCGTACATTAAATCAGCACGTAATGCTAACCTGTCATTACGCCGTGTAATGATAAGTTTGACACCGTACACCGTTTTTTATTCGCCGTTATTACATTCGCACGTCGGCATAAACGTTTGTGACGTTTACACCACATTGCAGCTGCTGTATATTGTCTTGTTTCGAGTGTGTAGTGTTGCTTTATCACTCCTTTTTCTTTAAATCGTCAGTTATTTCGCCAACTGGTGTCAGCGCTCGCGCATAAGTGTACGTCGGAAATAAACCGCTTTAAATGGCGGCTCAATCGCTTTGCAAAGTTTACAGAAAAAAGGGGGGCAGGGACTTCAAACTATTAGCCATCCCCCTCCCCCATAACGTCTGGGTGGAGCTACAGACAGAGCTTCCTGACTGCACAGCACAGTCCCGGCTCCTCACTGCACTCAGCTAGATTTCAATACTTCTAAATCGTTTTCTAAAATTTCTTAATAAATACACGTTGTAGTTGTGTTTTTATGTTTACACTGTGTTTTAGCTTGTTTAGTCTGGGGTCTCTTACATTTCCAGATGCCTTTTTGGATCCTGAGTGTTTCTTTTGTAGGGTTACTCATGTTTCCAAGTGATCTTACCTTGTCTATTATGGTGTGAAATTTACAGAAATTTAATACAAAACTGGTTTATTGACTATTTTATGGACATGCTGGCACAGAGGAGCCTTTGTAACTATTACATCCCCAGTTATGAATATGAAGAAAAATATCAAGTAACAGTTGGACTTGTTTCATTTAATAAAACAGAGCAAAATGTTTGTGTATATTCTCAGTCTTCCAGGTCATGTTAATCCTTGAAAGGTTGAATTACAAGTAACTGGACTTTATTCTTGACTGGAAAACGTTTCAGCTCTGATCCAAAAGGCTTCATCAGTTCTAAAAATGTTCTCCTGCACCAACATTTTTAGTCTGCCACACTCCATAGGAAATTATCAATAATGAAATCGTGGTATTTCTTATTAGGGCTGCAGACAATCATTATTTTCAGCATCAGTTAATACCTTGACTATATTTTTGATTCACCAAATTATTGTCCTGTCAATAAAATGTCAGAAAATGCAGGAAAAAGTGAGTCAGATGTCTTTTTTGATCAGGACTCCAATATATCCAGTTCACTATTGCAGAACAGGAAAGAGGACAGAAAAATATTCACATTAAAGAAGATGAAATCTGAGAATTTTCCCTTAAAAATTACTCAAACCAATGGTGATCAAAATACTCATTGATTAATTGAGTAGCAAACAAGAAATTGATTATTGCCACAGTTCTAATCCATATGCACTGTGTTTCTTGGCTTACTTGTTTTTGCACCACTTACAGTTGCATTTAAATCATGTTAAAAATGTTTTCACACATGTGAAAAGGCAGGAGAACTCATGTTTGACTCATATTTTCCTGGAAAACAACAATAACCTATAGGTACTTTAATGCGTTGTCGAAACTCTAGTATTTTGTTAGCATAAACCATCAGAGTTAATGTGATTGAACTAGTATGCAGTCTTTGTTTATCACCTGACATTATGTACTTGATATACAGATGCTAATAATGGGTTCAATAATGTTTGACTGACATGTACTATGATTTTTCTATTAATTTCCTAGACTGGCCTGGGGGACCAAAAAGATGCCGGTTCCAATGGGGTCCTAAAAAAGGCAAGCCCCGCTCACTGCCCGGGTATAAACGGGCAGATGCCAGGCAGCCTCATGCACTTGGACATCAGGAACCCAGGGAAACAGGCAGAGCTGGCCAACAACTTCAGGGCAGCACAAGGGCAGAACGTACCACCAACCGAGAGACAGCCTCACCCCTCCTCCCACATCCCAGTCCCTAGAAACAGGTACAGACAGGCTGAGGACGTTTGTGGTCATGAACCTCTGTTCCATCCATCCTTGTTTTTACTCTATCAATGTTTTATGTTTATGTGATAGCAGCATAGCCGTTTGATGTCATTTTGCTTTACATTGTCCAGAACCTGTAGGGAACACACTGTTGATCATCAGACCTATTTTTATGTGTCCAATCCAGCAGCTAATTTGACTCTGAATTTGTGGCATGTATGAAAATAACTGCCCCAGGCAATTTTCATACTCCACACTCGTCTAACCTTTACAAAGTCTTGTCTAGAAGTGGAATTCACCCCCTGGCTACAACCATGCAGTGGTTTGGTCGTGAATGGTGTGTGGGCGTATGGGTCAACTGACCACATGTTTGGTGTTCCATCAAGAATAGTTTTGAAATATGCCATAAGAGTGCCAAAGCTTGAGATGAGGGACAAAAACTACATTCACTTGACAAATGACAGAAATAATAACAGTATGCTGGTATGGATTGTTTTTAAAAAAGACATTATACTTCATTGAAGAAAGGTCTTATAGCTGAAGTGTCTGTGTCCTCCATAACTGTCCCTGAGCCTGAAACTGTCCATGTTGACCCTGTATCTGTGACAGACAGCTTAGTGGGTGCATCAGTGTGACATGCTCACTGTGCCTCAGGCAGGAAGATGAGCTTTGTTGCGTGCTGCTGTGTTGTGTTTGATGTTTTATGTACTGTGCTTTAGGTGGGGGTTTTGCTACCATGTCACACATTTTCATCCACAGATGCAGACACACACTGTATTGTGCAGGACATTTTATTTTACAAGTCTGTAACACATGCATAAGCTGTTCATATAGAACAAGCAGCCAATGCATTCAGGGACAAGCCCAGTGCACGGATACATGATTATATAAGAGAGGAGAAGGCCTGGAGAGGCTGGAGGCGGTGCTTTAATCCAGTTTACACAACTGTTGGTTACTGTCTGTTAAGGCTTGTCGGTCTTCCAGACTACATTTACACATTAGCAAAATACCTGATGGCATTATAGTACAGTCTACAGACTTCAGAGAAATTCATTAAATTAGCTCAGAAACATGATGATTAAAAGATTTTTCATTTTTACAGATCTGTGTTTATTTAATTTTTGTAAGCAGTCAGCAAAGCAGGATACGGTTGCTTAGACTATGCTTGACAGTAGGCAGGGTGTGGATTTTGGCTTTTGAATGGCACTCTGAACTCCCTTCCTTGTTTTTTTTTTATGATCACGTGAACTTCACGTGCTGCTGGTCATGTATGATATTTGGGAGTGTCTCTGGGGACCATGCAAGACTGAACATGCTTTTAAACCAGAGTGCTCTTGTTTTTAGTTCTTGTGTGTGTCTATTAGTGTTTGAGTGTTTGCACATTTGCCCACCACAAACAAGCTGCTGTTGACACCTCCCAATCCAGGTCTTAACCAGAATTAAAACATCCCTTCTCCACAGTTTGTTGACTGCTATCTCAGCAAACTGCACATACAAAACTTCTAAGCTGACATTACACAGCTGCTAAAAGAGGTTGCATCATATTATATAACAGTTTGGCCATATTAGCCAGGTCTCTTTGTTGTTCCATTGACCTTTTAGATTAACTCCCTGTTTTTACACTCTTCAACTTAGCTTTTGTTTTGCAGTAGGTGACATGCAACATTTTTAGACAACACTGAATGGCATTATTCATATTTGGCGATTTCAGTAGGAAAACTTAAAACACAGTCCATAAACCCACTCCAACTAGTGTAATAATAGTTTACATTTAGATTTTCCACGGAGTTACTGGCTCTATGGGAACATTTTGATAATTACCCGACTAACCTAACTGATCTACACACAGCTAAAAAAATGTTACAACTTATAAAATCTATTGATTACTAACAGGTATAATATGTAACCTGTTAAATTATTTGCCTGTGCTTCAAAATAAATCCTTTTTGCAAATAAATCTGTTACACTAACAACAAAATGTCTGCATTTTGGAAGTATTTCACCCTTGTTACACCAGTTTTTCTCACATATCTGGCAGCCAATATTTATTATTTAAAAATAATTTGCTAATGTTTAATTTATATATCCAGACATAGTTGCATGTGATATAATAACCTCTTTATAAGTGCTGGGTGATCAACTCATCACTTGCAATTTTTACAAATTTCCCAAAACTTACCAGATATGACATAATTACACTGTTTTTCTCCAAGTTTTGGCTAATATGCTGAGGTTTTAACTGCTGTCTCATTTCTGTATGTGGGTGTAACACAGATTTTATGCCCTTCCTTGGATAATGTCAATAAAATGATTTATTTTCATTTACTCCCCTCCAGTATAGATAATACTACCTTTGTGTTACAGGATTATATTTAAGCAGAGTTTAGCAGTAAAGCTGTTGATCACCTTTGTAGCATATCTGCTAACCACTTCATTCTTTTTTTCTTCATGCACAACATGTTGCTCCTACACTTTGACTTGTCAGTTTGCAAATTCTACAAAGTCACTATCCCTCAGACAAGTCTGGACATATTGTGCAGGAAGAACCGATACAGTTAGTCACTCATGCACCTATTCATTTTGGCATGTTCAAAGCTAAACTATATGCTTAAACACTTCCACCACACATCTTGCTAGCCTTACCTAACGGTCTTTTGCTCCTTGTCTTTTTCATGTCCATCCCTGATTAAGTCTTCTTTTGTTTCACACTGTTAAAGCAGAGCTCGCTCCTGCCTGTCAATACTCATCAACATGAGATTCAGTGCACTGATAACAGAATAAAGAACAGTTTGAATGAATAGAAAAGGAGGTCTGAGAACTAAAGAGAGGAGGGTGTACTTTGTTTTGATGCTGAATGCATTTCTTTCTTATCTGTCCTTGGTCAGGTGCACTGTCACCACCGTGGAGTAACATGAATAGAAAACACTGAGTCTGCATAAACAAGACACCAGAGCAACCAACTGCAGTGGGGGGTGGGGGTCAGTGGTTGAGGAAAAAGAAAGCTCTGTTTTTAACCATAATTACCGACCAGCCTTTGACTCAGTTTGCTAAGAGATCCAAGAGGGTTTCGTTAAGACAGGCAGGCTGTAGCACAGCCGGCTACCTCTCCATCCCCCTCCAACCACCCTACTACTAATACTGTTCTCCCAAAGGAGACATTACAGCCGGCTGTTGAAGGTCAGAATCAGACAAAGTCCGCCCACCTCCACTCTAGTCTCGTCTGTCTAAAACCCACAACCAAACTGCTGACATGGCCTCCCAAGCAAAAAACCCTGCTTTTTGTCAGGTGTTTTTTGTTCATGTACATCAAATTTACCTACATGATTTTTTTTTATCATTGAAATACATCCATATTTTCTGAAGCCTTTCATTCCTTCCAGAACACAAACGGTTAAACCTCTTGCACTAACACAGGCAGGGGTGAAAGGTCATCCTCAATGAATGGAGTCATGCTAGTGGGGAGGGTCAGATCAGGACGCAAGCAGGCATCTGTCACGTTTGTCAGGTCAGCTTCAGAATCTGGGTTATGTGCTGCATAGACAATTTATGACCGCAGACGACCGTGGCAGACAGCTCATCATCTATCATTGGATATTTTCTGTAGAGGTGGTGCACGGAGGAGGAATTAGGATCTAGTATCATAGAACAAAATCTTTTAATTTAATCTGTCTTTTTCAGGCTACAGCTTTGTGGCTGACTGTGAATCGTTCATTCTTTAACACTAATGAGTGCTTCTGGAACAACCTCACACTAATGTATGAAATATGAGCATGTGTGTGTAAAGTGTCATATTGAAACATTAATTATCTGCTGTTATGCAGCGAAGAATACAGGCAGAATTAAAAGTGAGGAGAAGAGTAGGAGGCATGAAGGAAAGTTTTCTGGAAAGTCTGCTTTGCTGGAACAGGAAAGCATATTATACATTGATTATCCATACATTATAAATTTTAATTCTGGTTTTTCTGTCTACAGCCTGTTTTATACATATGGATGCCTTGAGGATAGAAAAAAGAAACTTATCCAGAGGGAAGGAAACTACTTGTTGTGCAGCTCTGGCACCATTGCAGTAAAATGCTTTATCGCTTGCTCACCCACACTAATAGATACTTACATAAGGCCTCTTGTTCTGCCTCAGTAGCATTTAGAGATGCCACAGTCAACTGTCTTCCCCTCCTTTCAGTCCATCTTTCTGTCCTTCTACCCCACTCTTCATTCCAACCAGCAGCTGTTCTACTGCTTTCCCAGTCTGTCTACTACCCCTCTCCCACCTTTCTCATCTTTCATGCACTCCATCCCACCATCTTTCTTGTATTTAGTGCAGCTTTTGTCACTCCCATGACATCCCCCCTCTCCTATCTTTGACATGTTTTCCATTCTCGGGTGTCTAAAAAGTAATTTCAGTGAAGTCAGAGTGTATTGTTTTTATACTGTCTATAAAGCTGTCATTTATGGCAACGGCATTAATGAAATATATTTCCACTGTTAAATCACAAATATACAGGATATATGCAGTATAAATATGCAATTAGGAAAATCTGTTTTTGGCAGAGATGTTGGCGTCAACTTAACTTCATAAAATGCCTGTGCCTTCCTTTTTGTCTTTTATTTGTTCCATACATCCCATTTTCATTTGCTTGTGACCCATTCACCTTTGCCCTTCTGTCTAAAGAAAGACGGGTAAATCCTACTCAAATCCAGAGGAGATGAAGCCTCCAGAACAATACAGAGTCTCTGCCAGGAAAGATTGTTCCATTCTTCTATAGAAAACAGTCAGTTCTCATCTGTCATATGGTCATCAAACTTTGACCAGAAAAGCTTGTGTTTTTAGCTTATGTTTTTAATAGTGTTGTATAGTCTTCATACTTTTTACCGTGTCCACTCTGTTCATCAAACAGGAGAGTGATAAAATAACTGGAATATTCACAGTGTTTTTATTGGCTCAGAATTCACAGATTTACTGAAAATTAGGCAGACATTAGTTGTTGAGCCAAGGGTTGATTTTGGTGAGAAATATTTCTTCACTGTTTAGCAAGTTCAAAGATCAATTTTTCTTAAAATCACATTGCCTGATTAGGTAACATAATTACACATTTAAATGGCAGATAACGACAAAGCTTATCTTGCCTGTTTTATGACTTCTCTCTGTGATAGATTAATCAGCTCAAAGCGCTAGGAAATTTTTCTCAATGTATTGCTTAACACTCCAGGAAATTTGCAGATGGCTTCCAAATCCACATGCTTGGTGGCTGAGAGTACTGTAAGTATTTTCAAAATATTCTGTAAGGCCTTAACTTTATGGGCTTTGCTTTCTCCTGCTCTCAGTCACTGCACTTATAAATATCCTTGCATACAATTACACATACACACACACAGCGTCTTGCACAACTTTATCATAAGTCATCCTGGTCTGCTGATGACAAGCAGTGAAATTCAGTCCAGGTTGCAAACAGAGAGAAGTCTGAGAAATGGCTGATGCTTTGTGTGTGTAGTGCTGAACAGCCTGTAGCTCTTCTAATAGCAGCATTTACTGTGTTTTAGAGTTCAACACCGAGTTGAAAATATTTTCATTTCTGGAAAGTATGTTTATGTTTTTTCTCGAAATAGAAATATCTCAAATACAATAATTTCAATGAGGCTGGTTCAGCCCCTTCACTATTGCATTATGTAAGACATGGTGAATACTCTACTGTTTTAACTGTATCCAGAGGGACATCAGATGTCCATGACCTCACTGTGATTAAAAGATTATTGATAGCCTTGTGTTTTTACTTGGCTGAGGAAGCACTGTACTGGATTTGTTGCATTCCAATTCATTTTGTTTGACACAGTTAAGTGTTGGTGTGAGCTTTTCTTGACAATTGAGTAAATCAGTGCACTAATAAAATCTCCACCAATTGCCAGTGAGCTAAATCTCATACAGTAGACTTACACAATTGAACTTGAATAAACAAATTTTAAACCACCCTACACCCAAAACCAAAAGAACAGTTGGGCCCAGTGCCACCTTGAGTCTTGGAAACTCCTTATGCTCTCTGTGTGCCCAGGAGAATACGTGGGCTTGGAGGCCCCATGCAGGGCTGTGTGAGTGGGGACAATGAGAGTTCCCCATACCCATCAATGGCATTTGAGAACAACTGAAGTACCATCAATCATGCTATGAATCTAGATTTTGATGACCTATCAGAATGTCAAGTTTTGAGTTGTCAATAAATTGTCTTACAAATAATTGCCCTCTACCTGGTAGTTTTATGCCATTAGTGTAATATAAGTGTAGTCTAGTTGTCTGTGTAGTTTAATTATTGAACTCATGAAGAAGGGCACACATTCATTGGCACAGGATTTCAGAGCATATAAAGTGAATGATGTTTCTGTTTGCTTTTTTTCCATATAAGATTGAACATGATCAATATGACAAGACTTGAATATAAGCCCATTGTTGAAATATTGGATTATGGTAAAAAAAAAAAAAAATCTAAATAAACCACACCAGGTCTTGTTTCCATTAACTCATAGCAGAAGATTCATAAACAGTAAGACAATGGCATTGACAAAACACTAGTCAAACAGTTGAAAATGATGTGGAAAAAATGAGGAAATATATTTGTATAATCTGTTAGTTTTGATCCGCTGTTTTTACACAGGCCTCACATAATCATGATTATTATTAATTGCGATATGGCATGATTATTGTGACAGGTGTATTTGTTTGTGTTTTCCCGTTACTTTGTTTTCTCTTCTGTTCTCACCTATACACACATATTTTTCATTCTTTAGCCACGGTGAGTTAGTCAGGTTTCATTTAACACTGAGCTGTTAATAACTGTTCTTTAGTCACCTCCTGGCTATTGCATCATGTATCACACTACACTATTTGCAATGGCTGAGTCAGTTGCGGCTTTAACTTTGGTGTTGACTACACATACAGTTACACATTCCCTTTGTGCAGGGTTTTGTCTGGTGTCCATTCGTCCTCCTGGTGGAAGTGGGAGAGGAGGGAGGGGTGAAGGAGGCTGACAGCTTCTTGTTTTATATCCACACTGTTTGTTTTTTCAGCCATTAACTTGGGATCTGTGGTGTCCTCCCGACAGCTATAAATTTATGTTTAGATAAAGATGAATTTATCTCATACCTCCTCTTTTCCGCTCGGTTAAACCTCACTATCCTAAATATGTTGTTTTGCAACTGTGCAAGTGTCCACATGTCCTTAAAAAGACGGAGGGAAATAATCTAAAATTAAGGTCTGAAAAAAACTTAAAGGCCCAAACACAGCTTTTCCAACTGTAAAAGACTTTATTTTATTTGACCGTGGTGTGACTTGATGAATGTAAAGATATTACATAATGTAAACACTGTTTGTGTATGATGGACGGGTGTACAAAGGTGTTTGTAGGTAGGGGAGGCTTTTTTTGAGTAGTTTTTTTAAAGCAGCACACACATACTCTTGGACTTCTCTGACCGCTGCCAAGACAACATGGAGATTTCCGGCCTAGGGAGAGGTAGAAAGTATCCCCTCTCTTAATCTTTAGTGCTGCTGACTTCCAGCACCAACATGCCACAGTACAACGCACTGAGTGTGTGCGGCGGTTCAGTCAGGTGCTGGGCAGAGTTCTAATCAGCGTCCAAATAACCCCAGCAACACGTAGCTGCTCCAGGGCAAAGGAATACAAATATGTTTTCATGATGTTGAAATTGCTACTTTGATTTGCAGCATTTTGACCCAGAGAAATGTATAAAATTGGTGTTGTTTAGCTGGTACAGAATAGACAGTGGTATTGTCCCAGTCTCTTGTTAAACAGCTCTTGCTCTTCGGCATCCAATCTGCCTCAATCCGCTTCTGACCAGAAATCAAAACCGTGGTCACAATATATATACAAGCTTGTGTTGACACTATGTTTTGTTCACCATAATTACACGAGGAAGAAATGGATGAGATGGAGTGGGAGAAATATAGGGACAAAGACAGGGAGAGAAGAAGGGAAGGGCGTAGGGAAGTTGAAAGAATAATAGCAGTATATTTTGAAGTTGTGACGGTTATAAATTATTGCAGCTGCTGAAGCATCAAGATATCACAACTCTCTGTCCCACTTTCAGATGAATCCATTTGATGTTCTTCAGCAGACTAGTAAATTGCTTGATATAGATAGTCCATCATTATGGGCGAAGTGCTCATTTTGGCTTTACAAAGAAGTCTGTGTTATCTTTACTTTAGCATTCAGCAGTTCTGTTTTGAACAAATAATTCATTTATGTGCATCTAGAGCATTCTACCTCACAACATTACAAAATTATGGGAAATGTAACCAGGATGATTATATTTACTTCTGCGGATGTTAAAAAAAAAGTAACTCTACTCATAATAAATGGGCCATAACTAAGTGAGAACAATATTGTCCTTTAAATTCATTAGATGATAAAAAAAAAGGGAAAATGGGGAAGCATGAAGGTGAAATGAGTCGGAGTACCCATAAGGCTTTAGTAGGACCTGGGAGTGTTGTACATTTTACAAGCATGTTGAGCAGCTGTTTCTGTCTCTGGTTTCACTTCAGCTCTCCTCAATGGGAGGCTCATGTTGGTCCTCATCCATTTCACTCCATTTATTTGAAGATATAGATGTACCAAACAGGAATTAGAGGACGTGTATGTCTGCATGTCTTCTCTGTGTGTTTGTGTATGCAGTGGTATGTCGGTATTTCTGAAACTGGATCTGTTATAAGCCCTTGAAGCCTCAGTATCTTAGCACAAGGTTTCCTTCAACTATACCAGCTTTTAAATATGAGTTAGTTTGGTTGCTACATTATGAAGCAATCTAGAGAATAACACATTTGGATACATGGTATGATTTTAATTTGTAATTTGTGTGATTTAAGACTCTAAGATAGTAAACTGAGATGGCCTGTTTATTGGATTGTGTGTTTGTGCATCTAAGAGAGAAGAGTCTTGACTGTCTGTTAGCCAGAAAAACACTTCAGTCACACAAGGCAAGAGTTTTCCCCGGGCCAAACCAGCTCATTCTGTCTGGCAGTCTCTTACATCTGTCTGTCTATGTGTTCAGAAGAGGATAGCTGGAAGTGTGTGTAGGGTAGACTTTCGGTTTTATCATCATCATCTCTAGTGTTTCCATGATGTGCTTTTATTACTTCCATTCATCTTGTTAACTATCCCATTGGTTGCAGTGCAGGGTGATTTCCCCCACTTTATTCCCAATAGTACCACAGCCTTCTTCTGTAGGATGTTGAAATACTGATAATTTGGAGAGAGGTGAATGGCTTTTGTAGGCAAAGGTCCAGAAAATCAATTGGGAGACATTTTAAAGGATGTACTTTATGGTATTTTTTGGGCTGTATTAGTCACTATCTAGTCACTAGCCAGCGTAGTGTAATAGAACCAGATGGGGGCGAGGAAGGGGTGATACACATGGCCATTTAGTTTCTATTAGATTGGAGGCACATCCACCCAAAAACCCACTGCAAGTTTAAAAGCAAGCACTCTTTCTTAAATCAATAGGGAGTCTGTGGTTCAGAAAATACTGGATGTCAGCTACTGTACATTCTACAAGGTTTATGAAGGTTAGTATGTAGTCTAAAGGCCTTTTATAGGTGTGAAATACTTGTCCACGAGTATTTTGCATCAAAACTATTCACACCTGTGGCAAACTTTGTCATTTGCATGTTCCATACAAAACAAAACAGTGTGTCAAGACCTCAACAATTCCATCATTGTCATTGTCACATGATGTCCGTTTCATACAAATGATTGGTTGATGGCTTTATTCATGGCGTGAAAGCTTGGAAAAGGGCCGTTCCGACAAAATAACGGGCTGCTTTTTCAGTACAGTATTCCTATTCTCTGTGAAAGTACTCATAACATAAACAGTGGTTAACAAAATCAGGACATAATGATATGTACAGGGTACTAGCGGGGTCTTAAAAAGTCTCAAAAGTCTTGAATTTACAAATCTGCATTTAATACCTTAAAAAAGGTCTTTAAAAGGTATTCAATTTGATATGATAGGTCTAAAGTTATGTTGCAAAAAATGTGTTTAAATGTGTCTGGGAAATGTTCAAGCCGTAAAGAAAGTAATGTTAGTCGACTCAGTTCCACCTGTTCCAAACTGACAATTTATATTGAAATTAGGAAGTAGTTACTGCTAACTTTGCAGCCCCCAGTGAGAAATGACTTAGAATGGTGGGAATCAAGGCATTGGAGGAAATGAATGCATTTTCCTAAATTCTAGGAGTTACGCATTTTTGCCAGTATAACCATGAAATAGCTATTAAGTTCTGTTCTAAGTAGTCTTAAAAAGGTCTTAAAAAGTCTTAAATTGTACTTGTAGGAACCTGCAGGAACCCTGTATGTAAGTTAATTATATAAAATATTTCCAGTGTATAAAGGCCTTAAAATGTACTAACCATAACTCTTAAAATGTATTAAATACAATTTTTCAGAACATAAACTTTAAATGGCTTTAGTGCTTGGTGGAAATAATAAATTTGAAGCTTTCAGTACCTCATGCAACCAACTGGTTAAATTCAGAACATCAGATATAATGACATTCCATGGGAAAACATAAAACTGCTGTAAAAAGGTAGTGGTAAAAGTCCTACCATTACCCATTATTTATATCAGGTGCATCACTTAATGCTCCCACATGACATGAGGAAAAAAGGTAAAAAAAAATAAATAAAAAAAAAGTCCTAAATTTAAGTTGCTGTAACATCCAGAAAAATAATAAGGATGTCATGTCATAATGTTTTGATGCTATAAGCTACATTAATGTTGTTTGTAATCACAGACAAAGTATGAATCTGTTTGCAAGACTAATTATGTGCATGATTGTTGTAGCATTTTATATGGTTGTAAATATAACAGTTTCAGTGACTTCTCATTTATCTGTGATGTTCGGCATGCAAACAACCTCATTACCCAGCTAAAATTCGGCTGGCATCAGTTTACTCAGGGAAAAAAATTGTATTATGTGTGCTAGATATGTTATTTCTCCATGATGAGAACATGTGACAGACTAGCATGAACATACTTAAGTGAAGTCGCTGTCCCAATCAACTTTAACTGTTGGTAAGAATCCGGGATGTTGTTGGTACATGACATGTGCGTCACACCTTTTTAACACTGGAGTGCTATGATGACAAATTAGTTTTTATACGAAGGCCTTTATGTGAATATGAAGCTCACGCAGAAGATATTGTTTGATGAAATGTTACCAGCAGGTTCTACCACAGTCACTGTCAGTTTTTCCCTAATCACAGCAGAAAAGCCGAAAACTCAACTGTTTATGTGCTTGGGTTATTGTAAACCCTTTTGTTGATACTGTGCTCTGCATCTTTTTTTTCAGAGAGAGAGACAGACAAAGGTCCAGAAAAGGCCTGTTTGTTTAATTAGCTCAGTTGTTTTTCTTGAAATGTTTTCACCAGTATTTCTACACAGTTTACAGCAGTGGGATAATATACAGTAGAGCTTCAGTCTCTTTGTCTGTTTCTCTAGCAATTATGAATATTTAACAAAGCAGTGATTTCTTGGTGTGTGTTTACATTTGGCAGTATATGCCTGAGTGGGAAGTTTCACATTTTTACATCTGCTGTACGTAAAGTAGAAATCCACATCCATGCAATTTTCTGTCTCATGCATTTTCTTCTTTTGAGCCCCCATGCATGCTCTTTTAAGAAAATGATACAGATCAGTTTATTTTACTGGCTGAAATCTGTGTCTGCCTCATGCTGCCCTGCAGATATTTGGCTTTGTGGAAATAAGTAGAGCAGAGTGGCTTTGGAACAACTTTCACAAAACACAGGAAACCAAGCAAAGGCCTGCTCTGGCTTGTGATGGCAGAAGGGCAAATCTCAGGAGCAGGCGAGAGAGGGAGTGGGAAGTGAAGAATGAGGAACAAAATAAGAGTATGTGTGTGCTGCTGCAGAAAGAGAACTGACCGCTGTGTTCAGGGCTGTCCGCTATTTTAATCCTTTTTCCAAGTTTCAAGATCGAGGCATGCTTTTTCTGTCTCCATTTTGGTTCCTACATTTCTTTTCTGGCTAGGGCTATTTCTGATTTTTTTTCTTTGGAGTTTGTTTTGGGACACTGACCCTGTACCCTCCCTCCTATTTATGCAGAAGTTATCTGGCCTGGACAAACAGGAGGTGATGGTTTTCTGTCGTATTACATTGGTTCCTCTTGGGTATGTCATGTAGCTCAAGCATCAGTTAGATATCATTCGAGCTGATGTCGAGTAAGAATAAAAGTGCATTTCAAGAAACAATTTGGGGGGGGGCGGTTAAAAACCACTCATTGGCTGACTTCCCTGGATCACTACATCAACTAATGACTAATGAAAAAGGACAAGCATTTTGATCAGGAGGCAGTGTTTTCAGGCAGATGGGCCTATCTTGTTTGATTTCCTCCGTAGAAGAGAGGGAGTAAAATCTAAGGTTGTTGTTCAAGAGGGGCTGCCCGGCATTCCCCTAGCAACAGCTTTGTTGTTTGAGGCAACTGATAGAAGTTTTAGGGAAGTTGTTATGGCTACAAGTAAAGCCAAGCCTGAAGTGAGGCACTGGTAGTTGATCACTTTGTGCAATGACATGAAAAATATATACACCATGTTAGGGCTGGCCGATAAAACGATAACGATATATATTGCGATATAACTTTTCCTCGATAGAAATATGAGACATGCTCAACACAATTCCATGTTCTGACAGACATAAGAACAGCCAATCATAATTAAGTAGCGCTGCACAGAACCAATCACACTAGAGCCACATTAAGTTAGGTTGGCACACACAGCACAGGCATAAGAGCCAGGCGCAGCACACACGCTAATGTTTAGGCTGCTGTGGGAGATATTGAGTGTTCCCTCGGGAGAAAATTTGACCGAGAACTCGGGCGACCGGGTGACTGAAAAGTAGGGTGCGAAAAGTTTTGGTTCAGAGCTTTCAATGCAATACGGAGGTGTACCAAACAACTACATGTAGCCTATGTGAAGAATGCAAACGCTCACCTTTCCACATGAACCTTGAAGCAGAACGCACACAGTATGAGGATGAGCAGGAAAAGTTTCGGTTTATGCCAGTTAGGGTAGTTATGGAACGCACCCCCGTGAAGATGGTCTGTTTTGTTTGTGTTCTCTTTTAAAACTTGAAAGCTTTTGCCTGCTGGTCAGACTTTTAGTTTAATTTTAAATATATGTAGCCTACCTATTTTATATATCTGAAACAGTTGTATAATGTTCTTTAGCACATCTGTCATGGCAAACCGCTGACAGAAGATAAATCATATTTAAAAATAACCCTCTGATGTCTTCACAACTAGCCTAACTTATGGAAAATTTAAGCTTGACAAATGCAGTGATTTGATTTGTATCAAGATACACATCAATATAATTCGATATAAAAAAATTATCGTGAAATGATTTTTTTCCATATCACCCGGCCCTACACCATGTAGATTTCTTATTTTTAGACATAATCCTTGTTTTTGAAAGTATTGCATCAATATTCTCAGTTTGCAAAGTATTATTTTCACAAGTTAGTAAAAGTGGTATGATGGCCTGGTCTAAGCTAAGAGATTCTCCTCATTAAGACAGTTAAATATTTTATCCACACTTTATCTTTTATTAGATTTACATCACTGACCAAATCATTTTCAGTGTTTAATTTGTGTGGGGCATATTAGAAAAGTTATGACCAGCAATATCTTCACATTGAGCTGTTTGCACAAGATGTTGAACACGTCAGGTAGTGCGTCTTGACCTACTCCGTCATCAGCCAGATAATTGCCTGTGCTGTCTCAACACCTTCTCACTGAGGAATTTGCATTACAAGCACAGATCAGATCTTTAGTTTGCTGCAGCCACCGCAGCTGTACCAATGTTTGGCTTGTTAGTTTGCAAGAAAAATGAAACGTGCGTATGATCTTGTCCATGCAGTTTACAATCATGTAGCAGCACAGAAGGGAGTTAGGCACCACAGGGGGAATCATGCCTTTTGCTCTGTGTCTATCCTCCATTATTTTGGCAGAACAAAGCTAACTGTTGTTTGTGTTTGGCCCTAAGGCTACAGATTGCATTCGAGGATCAAGAGAGAGAAAGAGAGGGCTTTTTGTCCCGGCACTGAATAGCCATTACACTCACAGCCCACATTAAAGGCTCCTGCCTAACAGCCTGCCTAACAGCCTCTCTCTCTCCAGGGGGTTCTGAGCCTGCAGACTTATGTAAGGGGCAACATGTGTAAAGACTGCACAACAATGGGTGAATTTCAAAGATGACAACATAACCCAATGTGTACCTGTGTTTTATCCGTTTGTATTGTTAATTCACAATACATGCTGTGTCACACAAGGGGGTGGTAGGAATATACAACTGTAGGAGGGAGTAGGAAGTAGGAAGGAGGGACTGATCAGTTGATGGAAGCAGGGCATCACAGCTGGAAACATGGTGGGTGGGTTTGTGATGGTTCTGGGGGATGACTGTTTACTCCCAGTCATGACCATCTGCCTGCAGAGAGAAGAAAAAAAAAAAAATAAATAAATATATATATATATATATATATATATATATATATATATATATATATATATATATATATATATATATATATATATATATATATGTATGTATATATATATATACATATATATATACATACATATATATATATATATGTGTGTATATATATATATATATATATATATATATATATATATATATATATATATATATATGTGTGTGTGGAGAGAGAGAGAGCGAGAGAAGGAGGATGTTACGTAATACTGTGGAGTCAAGGCAGGATGATGGGGAACTGAGGGCTTGTGGGTTGGAGAGCAGTGGGGGATCTATTAATAGCGGGTGTGGATGGGGCAGTTGTGGCTGCACAGTGGGCAGACTGACAGCTAGCCTATCACTTCAAATAGTTGTATTGATTGTACAAGATATACCAGTTTGATTACATCATTGTCATTTTCCCTCCCTAGCTTCCTTCTTTATCACAGTCTCTCAGGGGCAAGAAATGGTGAAATGGTCATTTACGACATAATTTTGGAACTTACAGAAAAATAGCTAAAGGCTCAAAGGCACTGTTACGTGACAGGTCTATAATAATAAAGTGCGGTCAGGCTGCAGATGAAGAATACAATGAAAGTGTAAACAAAATGCTTGAATGCAAGAAACATTTTGTCTGCAAGAAATAGCCTTGTTATTCTTGCATCATTATTCTAAAAATATATACAGCACGTATCTTACTACTATTGTTATTTTCATTATATTTACAAATGTGAGTGCCTGCAAATTCACCCCAATCACTCTAGAATGATTATTTCTACCCATGTTGAGAAATTCAACTGATCTGGTGAGAACTGTTATATCCCAATATACATTGCAGTAAAAAAATGCAGTGATCTAACACATAATGGGCAAACACTGCACTTTTACTGGTGCAACTTGATTTCCTATCACTGTCCTCTTACTTTGGCACCAAAACACATTACTCAAACCCCTGCAGGTTGGAACAAACTAAACATTGAATCATTATAACCTGATTTAAGTGCCTTGCTAGTGTAGCCACATTAATGATACAAACAAATCCATAATGTAACACTCTGTAAAGCAAACTATTTGTCCTAGTACTCGGCTCATTTAAAATGATTGTGTATCTGTGAGGAAAAGGCAGTGAAGAAGCCAAACACTAATGCAAGTCCATACCCACCACATCAAGTTGTACATGATGTTGACGGTCTAGTCATGTAGTCACATTCCACATAGAGCAAACTGTGATAATCTAGTATAAATATATTGCACACACACTTACTTTAGGATGACATTGGCAATGAATAAATTCTATGTTCCCTTGTGTAGAGGCTCACAAAAGAAAGGCAAAAGATGTAAATCAACACATGACAGAAATACAGTATGTCTGGTTAACAATGCCTTTGTGGTTTTGTGGTTCCCACTTTTTCTGTCTGTCAGCCTCTCTCACATTTTCTCCTTCTGAGTGTGCGTGAGGATGAGCAATGGGAGCATATGTTTTAGAGATGAATTAATGAAAAAGCATCGCCTAAGGAAAAGTCTATCTCATAACTGGAAACATTATCCCTATTTCTGGCGCACATATCTCAACTGTTGTGTGCATTTACATCTGTTTGTGTTTGAGAAAGATTAAAACAAAACCAAAAAGAGTTTAAAGCTATATGAAAATTCTGTCATCATATCAAGGCTGAAACACAGTGGGGTTGGTAAGAGGGTATCATTTACCTGTGTTTGTTTTTTTATGTTCTCCTGTTTTTCATATGTTAGATTCCCAAGGTCACACAGCAGTCTCCAGTCCTATCTGAGGCACACACAGCTGCTTTGGATATGAAGCTGGCTCATATGCACACGCATACAGTACATACAGAGCAGCACAAATACACCCTGATGCTTGTGTTTGGGATCATACTGATCACATGATCACATTGGATGGATAAGTGCTATTTAAAGCCAGCACCAAAGGGGCTGAGAGGGAGATCAGAGAATATTGTTGGCAGTGAACATCCCTGGTGGAAACTACATGTACCATATTGAACTCTACACTGATTTGAGTCATGCTGACACTAAATTGACAAGACTTGTGGTCAGCCAACTCAAAACAACAAAATGTACTTCTTTCACTATCCAGTCTCTCCTACTATCTCTTCCTCTTTTCTCTCTATCTTTGTAAAACTGGATTATTCTAAGCAGTATGGGTGACACACTTAGCGTTATTTTGTTTCCTTGAAAACGAGCTAGACCTTTGGTCTGCTGTCAAGGGCTTAAAGGGATAATCCCCCTAAAATGTTGCTGTAGGTTTTTTCACAGAGGGTTTATGTATGTGTGTGTGTGTGTGTGTGTGTGTGTGTGTGTGTGTGTGTGTGTGTGTGTGTGTGTGACGGGAAAGGGGCTTGTGTCTTCTGGTAAACTGAATCTTTGCTTTGCCAAGGAGGTGCAATACTCATGCAGGGTTGGGCTTGATTAGATTATGTTGGTAAGAAGAAATATATGAGGTACAATATGTCACTAGTAAAAATGACAAATTTATAGTGGTGTGTGGGTCTCAGCTGGTTTTAAACAGTGTGTATGGTTTCAGTTGGTCTTAATCTTATAGTGGCTTTTATTGTATGTAATATGTGCATATTTTTTCTGGACTGGTAACTAGAGCAGAGGTGCCGTGATAAATATAGAGGGAGGACCCAGTGATCTCCCCAACAACAGTACAGTGCCCACTATAGTAAGCTAGACGGGGGTGGCGGGGGTAAGGTGTGCCAAAGTTCAAGACAGCATCATATCACCATTTGCAGTATCAAAATCCTCCTCAGTGGCAATGTAGAACTCTGCTCAGTTCAAAGCTTTCTTCTCAAGTTTACTAAGGAAGAAATAAAACTTCCCCAAAAAACTCTGAACATGGTCCCCTCAGATACAATGATGATCCTGAAACCTGTTGATTCTACACAAGATTTCTGTGTTGCTTAAATGTATATGTGGCATTTTTTGCTTGTATTTATCAACTAACCAGCTGAGGTTCACCCCTTTTCTCCATTTAACAAACAAGTAAGAGAGCAGTGATGGTTAAGTGAGTAATAGAATGAACGAGGAGAGCAACAAGCAGTAGTGAGAAAAAGCTGTCAAATAGAAAATTATGACTTTTTTTCTGATTCTTTTACACTTGTTCCATGACTTTGCAAACAAACAAAGCCTGGGCTTCCCCCTGCTCCTCCTCTGCTGTACATCTCGGACTGACATGAGAGTTAGGGATCAGGCTAAAAGGTCTGTGAGTATGTGTTTTCTTTACCCAGTATTTTGTCTCTCAGACAGAACTGCACAACACTATGATGTAGGGCTGCACGATTAATCGATTTTAAATCGAAATCGGATTTTTTAATTAGGACGATTTTTAAAAAAGGGAAATCGTAAAATCGATTTCATCTCTCTCGTGCCTGCGGGCCATGCGCTTGCGGGCTCCCGTAGGCTCCTCCTCCTATCAGTGACAGCGGTCTGTCACAGAACTCCGTGCAATGGCCGGACTTTAAATGTGTTCATGAGCCCGCAGTACTTATAGCAATGTAAGCCGTGGCTTCACGCACGGATCCCGCAACTGAAATAGAACTGCATGCGGATCACTCATCTTCCGTTGTCCCGGATCCGTACCGTACTGTCTTCTTCCGATCCGGGTCCGGGTCTCGGGGTCATCAGCCTCAGCAGAGGAGCCCAGACAGCCCTGTGCCCACACACATCCACCCGCTCCAGGATAGAATCCCTCCAGCGTGTCCTGGGTCAGTCTATTCCACGCACGGATCCCTCAGTTTAAACAGAACCGCATGTGGATCACTTATATTAACCTGGTCCACGCACGCACGCACGCACGACTGATGCCTGTCACTGACTTACATTGGTATCACTTCTGTGGGCCCAGATACCCAGGAAAAAATAAATAAATAAATAAAATAAAAAAAAACAACAACAACACACATATATATATTAAAAAAAAATTTAAATAATTAATTTAGTCCTCTTACTTGCTAAATTTTTCATTCACAAATGTAAGTTCTGTAACACAAAACCAAATATTATTTATTTTTTGAAAGATGTTGAACTTTATTTAAAGCTGTTAGATAAATCTGGAAACAAAAAGGCTATAAAAAACATAAGTATTTGCTCTGATTTGGACATTGTATTATAGTGTATTCCCCCTGGCAAACTTATGTTATTTTCTTGTTGCATACATTGTTTGTATACTCTATTTCATTCAATAAAGATTTAATTAAGAAAAAATAAACTTCTGTGGGTTCATCACGTGATACCATCACAGATTTGAGGTCAGAGCAGTGCCTTGCATTGTGGGCTGCTCACAAAAACGACATGCTGACTTCTGTTGTCTTTTGTAGTTTTACCCAAAAATCTAAATCAAAATCGAAAATCGAGTTTTTAGAGGAAAAAATCGGGATTTTTTTTTTTTTGCCAAAATCGTGCAGCCCTACTATGATGTAGTAATAATGAGTAGTATAGTAAAGTTATAAGAGCAGATTGAAGTGCTCTTATGTAATTCTGGACTGAGTATGTGGGAGCCAATTTTTTGTTGTGTGTTGTGTTTGTTTGTTTGTTTGTTTTTTACATATTTTGTCTTCAATTCAAATTTGAGAGCCTTTTTATAATTGGAACTGAAAATTCAAAGTTACATTAACATTGGCCATGCTTCTAAATTGGAGTATCTGTATTGGACAACACTACAAATATCACCTTGTGTTTTGGAATGTTGTGTCCGGGATTAACGCGGTGTCTCCTCTCTCATAAAAATAGCATTTCTAGCAGCAACAAATTACATTGTTTTTTCTGTTAATATTACGTTCATCTTATACAGGGAAATTCAAGTTCTAAAAGATCTGGCTAGCACATTTCATGCCTGATACAAGCCTGTTGAAAAAAAACATTTTAAAGCCTGAATAAGGACATTGCGGAACACATAAGAGGCCATCAGGAACATCACCAAAATCATGGCACCAACATGAAAGGATGTGAAGTAGGTCCTGAAATGCATCATGCTCGTAAATGGATCTGAAAAAGTCTTAAAGATATGGTATCAAAACCTGCAGAAAGCATGATACAGATTTTACACACATACACAGATACACACACGAACACACATTATTTTCCTTCGGTCTAAACCCAGAGCTTGTTGTTGCTACTTGTGTCTTTGCTTTGCTCTGTGCATCAGCCTCTCTCCATCTCTCTCCATCTCTCTCTCTCTCTCTCTCTCTCTCTCTCTCTGTCTGTCTGTCTGTCTGTCTCTCTCTCTCTCTCTCTCTCTGTCTGTCTGTCTGTCTGTCTCTCTCTCTCTCTCTCTCTCTCTCTCTCTCTCTCTCTCTCTCTCTCTCTCTCTCTCTCTGCCAGGGCCTGGCTTGTTGACTTTAGCTGGCCCATGTGTTGAGCTGTTGCCAAAGGGGAGGGTTCTTGGCCCAGCCAAGGCCAATACAAGTTTGAGGGAGGAAGGAAGGCAAGAGGGCGTGTGTTGTATATGTGTGTGGGGGTGTGAGAGACTGAGTGTATGGTTTTGTTTGTGCTTGTTACTTGAGTGCACCAAATCCTTCAGCTAGAGATATTCACAAGTACGCACACTACGCACACTACAAACACACACACACACAAACATCCACATCGTCAGGGGCAATAAAAGGGGTAAAACTTCTCCACTGATGCATCTCATGAAACACTTATTTTAAAGTGTCAGAGCTCATATATTTGACAGCTCTGAATGGTGTTTCTACACATTAAATATCCCTGTTAACACACAACTTTTTATGTGCTTAAACATGTTCATCTCCAAATATGGGGGAGGACAGTTCTGCTTATCATCATTAAATTTACTTAATGTCATAAATGTGCCATGGCTAGACTGAAAGGCTCTTATAAACATCCATACTCAAAACCAATAACCCCAAAACAGCCTTGTGGGCACAGGCCCACACAAATACATACATTCACCACACACAGACCAACTTTGTTGACAGTGATCTCTACTCTCAAATCACCTCCTTCCGAGCCCTAAATAAAGGCATCCCCAGTTTTAACTTGCGCCAAAAAAAATCCTGCCCCAGCCTCTCTTAAGAAGATTCTGACAGATTTACTGTTGCGTCAGTGCCGTCACTCTTTAGTCTGTCCCCCAGTCTCATCATGCTTAATGGTTCCATAGCTATTTCACAGATGGATGAGAAGTGGGAGGGAGAGTAGCAAACCATGTCATTTGGACTATCAGAGGCGCTAATGTGTTCATCAAAATAACTTTAACACGAATAGTGCTGTTATCAGTGCAGGCTGGGTTTATGATGGCAGAATGTGGCAGCCATCTGCTTCCAAGTTGTTGTAAACATTGATATCAAAGACAGCCTGAATGCAACAGTGGATTTACCACTGTCAACATGGACTATAGTCAATCGAATACTGGCCCTCTGAGGAAGAGCGTCTGAAGTATACTATTAGTGTTGCTTATTGGTTAACACATGTACACATAGACACACACACACACACATACTCATACCAGATGTAATGAAGCTGTGGTGGAATATCAGGGCTCTGCCGGGAAGCAGAGGAAGGAAAAAGCTCAATGTCAGGAAAGCATGGTTGGTTTGGGAAGAGGGGTGATTAATGGTGTCTGGTGTGTGCGCATGAGTGTGTGTGACAGAGAGAGGGGTATCAAAGTTAAAATAAGCTCTGGGTTCCCTAATAGGCTTGTTTTCTTTTACCATTCTCACTGTTAAATTCCCAAAAACAGTGAAGCTTGACTGTCACTGGTATGCTATTAGTATACCACTCTACCAAGGATCTAAACACGAAACTCACATTTGTGGGAATCAAAGCAGCAGCATTTTATTAAATTCTTTGTCCACAATGAGTAAAACAGAATCCAAACGTTATTTGGAAGGCTCACAGAGAGATAAATCAAAACTGTGACCCTTGCAGGCTGGTTTAGTGTTGAAAACAAGGCTAATGAGAGAAACAGGACACACTTAATCTTGTTATCTGTTTATCTCTCATCCAGACTTTGTTTATACATGTCGGAAGGGTGTATGTGTGTGTCTGTGTTGCCAAGCTTTCCTTGAGCTATACAGTGTATTCAAGCTTATAGTGTGGATTTCTATGCACAGTTTAAACTACTTTTGTATTTCATTATTACTCACATCTGTTTTGCCTTCAGTCTGTACTGTGTTTAGAGCTCACACATGTTCATGGCCTATGCACACACACACACACACACACACACACACACACACACACACACACACAGCCAAGATGTTGAAATCAGCATCTTTTGTGTCAACATCAGCCTGGAGTCTTCACACAGTTTGTGTCTGAGTACATTTTAACACAGAGATTCCTCCATATCTGGTACATTCCTGTGTGATCTGTTGCTCCCCTTCCAACACATTTTCATCAGCGTGGGAGCATAGCCACATTTGAACTTGTAAAATGTTTTAGAATCTAGAAACTTCCAAGAAAGTATGTTGGTGAGCAGGTCTGTGAATGCTTGCTGATTTACAGTGTACTTTTCTGCGTGATTGTGGGCTCCGGAGTAAAGTTTTCGTGTTGAGTATGTGTGCACTGAGACTGTCAGTGGACCTCTGCCAGGGCTTAGGGCTTGGCTGAGAGAATGCCTCAAACCAGTTTACTCTGGTTGTGTAGTGGAGAAGTCTGGAGGCGGGACAAGGACCTCTTAAAGCTGCAGACCATGTGTATCTTTTGCTTTTTGTGTATCCCTCTGTAAGTGTGTTTGTGTGTACAATTTACATTTTTTTTCTACTTTTAACATTTCAGTCCTTTTCAGGATTTTACATGAGAATGCAGATGTGATTATGCATGTGGGGGTGAGTTTTTGGCATGTCTCATTTCCCCACTTTCCCCACATTTCACTTTCATCGTGGGCAAGAACAGCGCTAGGCTAGAATGAAGCAATGAAGTATGACCCAAATTACTGTTGTGCAGGATAACATTTTAGTAGATTTTCAAATGCCTGAGTACACTATCTGCTTGCTGATGATCCATATGTGTTTGTGAATGTGCGTGCTGGGTATGCGTACACTGCCAGTCCAAGAGGGCAGTATAAATACGGTTAAAGCTGAGGGTGGACTGCTCAGCATGGGGTGTACTGAGCAGGACTAGCATTTCTCCCTTTACCTCTCAGTGAGGTTGCACAAGCAGTACAGAACCACACCATAATATGCTTTTCACTTCACTGCCTTTCCATTACATAGTCATGTACGCACACAAGGTTATATTCACACAGACAGTAAACTGTTTTGCTGGACATAAAATCATGCCCTGGTTTCTTCTTTTGTAATATGTGTGTGTGGCATTATTCAAAGTACTTAAGAAATGTACATTAATTCTCTTTGTCAAATCAAAACATTTTTGTGTTCCCTGTAAATGAGAGACAAGAACACTCCTGAAAATTGCCTTTTTTAAAATTGTGTGTGTTGTAGGAAGCCCTCAGGCCATGCCGATAAGGAGGTGATGGCTGCCACCGTCCTGACCTCTCTTTCCACATCCCCGATGGTGCTCCACCCTTCCTCTGCACCCACAGGTGAGGTCACACTCAGTAGATTGAGTAATACTACCTGCACAAACCAAATACTGACTGTCGCCTGTACTAAACATGTGTGGATGCTTGAAATTATGTTGGGGATTACTCACTCTGTTAGCTCTAGAGAGAAAGTGGTAAGGTAGAAGTCCATATCTTATTATTGGATAGAATGTCTTATCTTTGTATACGTGCATGTTTACCCAGGGTAAACACGCATATATGTTAATTGCCAGCTGTTCAGCCTTGACACTATCGCCACAGCTTCTTTGGCCATTTACAGTATTGCTGTGGTTGCCATCACCATGCCAACCTCACCAGACAGTCACAGTCCTGTCAGCTATTTTTTTTCACCCTAGCATTAAGCCAAGGCTGCTGTCAGTAAGACGGATTGTAGAGAGGCATTGCATACCTCTAGTGACACCACATTTGAGCTGTACCAATTTGTTTAAACTACAACTGAATTTAAAATCTAATGACTCTATAGCTGTCAGTGTTTAGTAGTCAGTTTATAAACCTTGTAAATACAGCTCTGGAAAAAATTAAAGGACCACTTGAAATTTGTGTACCTAAACTCCATTGAAAACCTCTAGAATGTGATCAAGAAGAACATGGATCATCACAAGACATCAAACGAAGCTGAGCTGCTAGCATTTTTGCTGCAGGAGTGGTATTAAGCACCACGCAGCCATGTGAAAGACTGGTAGAGAGCATTTGAGGACACATGAAAGCTGTGAACATGAACTTGTTTTGTATACACTTCAACCTTTTCCTCTTTAGCTCTTTGCCATTACCAGCAAATAAAATGTCTAACTGACCTGTTTTTATTTGGAATTTGGGAGAAATATTGCAGCTTGTTTCCTGAATAAACAAAAAAGCTAATTTCATTCAAACACAAATAGAAGAATTTCACTGATCAAGTGGCCAGTGAGTCAGTCTGTCTTCATCTTGATATGAATTGACTTGTGACCAGTCAATCAGTGTCCAACACATGCAGTTTTGTGCCAGTCATATCTACACATAAAAGCCCCACACAGTTCATGTCAAGCACACAGACAGAGGCAGTAGCTCCATAGAAAGACACATATGCAACAACGTGTCATCAGCGAGTGAAGAAGACACAGAGAGCAAAATTATTAGAGATGACTTGCCAAGTGAAATGAACGTCTCATGTCTCTGTGGTAGTGCCAGGTTGCTAAATTGAGCTGTGAGTAATCGCTCATCTGCCTCTGCTACAGTGTTGATGTAGCACTAACATGTTAGATGAAGTGGAACATTCTGCAGTACATTTTAGATTGATTTTATTTGTACAAAAAGGGTGTTTTCATTAACCCAGTGCACATAATTTTGAGATTTGTTAGAGTGTGAGTGTGAGGAGGGCCTGCAACCTGGGGTAGTTTTGAATTTAATAGTCTGTTAGTCGTAATGACTTTTTAAGAAAAGTAACAAAAATATTTGTATATGAGAAACAAAGAATTGAAATGGGTTGAATTAGGCCACTCATACTTAAAAAAAGATCAGAAATCTTAGTTGAATAAAAAGAATTGCAATGAGTGTATAATTTTAAGTAGTTAAACCAGTTATTTAAAGGTAAGTCTTATCTCCATTGCAGTTCCAGAGCCAGCCAGCAGGGGTTGGAAAGAGGTGCTGTCAGCCAGCTATAGCAGTTCAACCAGTGGCAACTGGAGCTGGGATGCCAGCGACCAATCAGTGCCCTCAACACCGTCCCCACCTCTCTCCAATGAAAACAACAAGAACTTCCTGCTCTCATCCCAGGCTGATGACATCTGTGAGGATGTCACAGAGAGCACGCACTTCATGTTTGAGGACCCCATACCTCGGAAGCGAAAGGTGAGATTAAAGTGGCATTCATATTCTGCAGCAAAAGCACAAGTATCGTCTCAATTTGTCTAGAGCCTTTGTATTTACCTGAATAAATTGTGAATTTATTACATTAAGACAAAATAAGCCTCTATTCCCTGCTTATGACATAGAAGACAAAAAGTAGACATGATTCACATTTGCAGAAGCAAGTATTACAATATCTTTCAGATTAGCTGTCACAGCAGTTTTTGGTCTTGACTTCATCTATATTGATTTCACTAGCCATGGTTTTGTGGTTATTGCAACAGCTTTAAGCAGTGTCCTTTCCACTTTTAACCTAAACCAAAAACTTGGTGCACACTGAGTCACACCTCAGGGCCAGAGTTGTAGAGAAACAACTTTGACATGCTCTTGCTGTTTCTATAAAGCAGTAGCAGGGAGAGACCTCCAGAAATTCACCAGAAACATTCAGAAAAATCCAGGCATCATGCAGTTTAAGCTCTCTGCCCAGTGCAGTTGATGGATTATGTTCTCTCTTTCTTTTCTCTCCTTTTTACTGTGGAAGAAGTCTGAGATGTCGAAATGCTTCAATTCCATCCTCTTTTTCGGTCTTTGCTCATGGGAGAGCTGGGAATGTTAAGTAAAAAGGAAGGATAGGAGGCAGACAGAGGAGGGATGCACAGCAGGAAGCTGCAAAAACGTTAAAGGGGCGCATAAAAATAAGGACAGCCAAGGGATGTGGAGAAGAAAAAGAGAATTGAATCTCAAGGTAGATTCAAGAGAAATTAATCTCAATATTTCTCCTAGCTATAGAGTGACAGAGGAAAGCTCATATATGATATGTGGGAGTTGCAATTCAACCTCCCTGAAGCAGCAGTGAAGATTATTGAGCTGCCAAATATATGAAACCGTAAAGACTCCAAGGACGATGCTGCCCCAGAGACTAGTGCCACACTACAGATAAGCAAGCAGGAAATGAAGTAGGACGATGATAGGAGGAATACTGATAAACAAATTGTTTGGAAGGCAGCTAAAACATGAGCTAATGCTAACCACAAACTCACGGGGTCTAAACCTGGTATTAGCAGCTGCTCCTCACATTGTAGGCTGTTTGATTTGTGCAAGCAGTGAGTTAAGAGGATTATTAAACATGGTAATCACCAGTCTTACTGTAACAGTGTTAAGTTGCAAGAAAATCTCAGGGCATTAAATGATTTGTGATTGTTTGTGGGATTAAAGACTGGCGTTTGCTGTGTAAATTTTCCTGGCTTGGTTTGCTTTACACAGAATGGCAGGGCCCATATACATAGTCCATCTTTCATTACTTGAACACCTCAGGGACACGTTGCTGTTGAACAGAACGAGTGGCAGGTATAGGATATGAACTGTAGAGGAGAGTTAATACAACCATTGATAAAAACCCGTTCCACTCTCACTTCTCCTGCTATGTTTTCTTCTTTCCGCCTACATTGCTCCCTTCCTCCCACCGTCTCTTCTTTTCTTGCCTTTCTTTCTCCAAAGGCTGTTGAAAGGTAATGAGAGTACACACCCACTGCCTTTCATTAGCAGTGATGCAGGTCCCAGCCTGCTCAGGAGACAGCTGCCAGCCTCTGATACACGAAAGAAAAAATGAATTGAAATAAAAACACCCCCTCTATCATCCATCTCTTCATGCTTTACTTACGGTATGAAGCAACCTGGGTTATCCTGGGTTTTATTTAAAATAAGATTTAAGAACGATGATATATGAGATGGATTAACAACTTTTTCCAGTCTGAGGTTAAAAAAAGTTCAGTGAGTTTCTCAGATGTGCTTGAGGGAAGGCATAGAAGTTGGTATATATGTATGTACCTAACATTCTGTATATTTTGTGAGAGGCCTTGATTTATCTTCTTATTTAACATTAAAGTCATGCCAAGGCTGAATCACCTCAATAAATTTTTTCCCACTGAGTTATATTTTACCTCATACACTGACAGCAGGAAGGGGTCAGAATACAACATTTATTCTGCTCATCAATCTGTCAGCAGATGTGAAAGTGCTGTGAGGTACACAGACAGAGGTACAGTTTCATTGTCCCCTCTCCGTCCTCCGTTTTATCTGTCTCTTTCTCTTTGAGTCTGTATGTGTCTCAACTTGTCACATATCAGGTTTCTATTTTTATTGCCATGCTGCTCTAATAGCCTTCTAATGAGGTGTAGTGTTTGGCCCCTTGTAGAGTGACAGTCTCCCACGAAGGCCTTTCTGTTGAGGCATCTAGTGAGAGAAAACGTGACAACACATGCAATATAAACCTCTATTTTCAGCAGTTCAGCGCAATTCTTGTCAGTGTTTTGAAAAAAAAAAAACAAAACAGATTTCAATCAGGAGCATAAATCATTTCCTTATTCATTTGTGGTGGTTAACACCTCTTTCAGAACTCCATGAAGGTGATGTTCAAGTGCTTGTGGAAGAACTGTGAAAAGGTCCTCAGCACCTCCTCAGGGATCCAGCGACACATCCGCACCGTTCACCTGGGGTGAGCTGCCAGTCATAAAAGCAAAGACACACACTTTCATGTGTTGTTTCCAGTGTTTTAGGTGTTAATTTAGCAAAACACTTGACTCAGTGTGTTTACATTTAGCCATTATGTATGTATACTGTAAAATATTTAAGTTAGTATAAATTGCCATGAATCATAAAGTAATCTGTCTCTTACATGTAGTTTGTTGTTTTAAGTGTCACCTACGCAGTCCAAATTCAGAGTGGTAGTAATCTCCATTGTAGTCTAAATAGGGTAGCAAAACAGGAAAGTGACACAAATCTGTCACAACTTGAATCCTCTGCCATTACAACTGACATGCTTGGCTTTTGTTTCCCTGCTTCTGCATACAAGTGCTTTATGCAGTGTTTTCCAGCATAGGAGAAACTTGATTCATACCAGCAATGCACACACTCTCATACCACATTCAATTAAATACGGTTTCTTGACTGATAAAGAACATACCATCATTGTGCAGCTTATCGTGTTGTATCAAACCTGTTCTTGTTTTGTTAGAAATTAGTTAGGTTTTGAATTTTGTAACAATACTAGCTGACATCTACTGGTTTTGCTCAGTGCAGCAGGTATTTATAAGGCAAGATAAAACATTTATTACCCAGTAAAATGTAGTTTTTGCAGATAGTATTGTTCGGTAGATGTAAAAGGAGTTTTATACCTTTGTAAATATGGGTTTATGTGTGTCTCATGGGAAGCAAAGAGATGTCCTACTGTTGCTCCATGCAGGAGGAAGGCTAGGCATCCTCATTACTATTATTTCATGATCAGTGCATTTCTGTGAGGGCCTCTGCAGCACACACTGGCTTTTACCACCCCCTGGTGCTGACAAGAGGGTAAAACAAATCCACCTTCCACTGAAGAAAATATGTTGCTTCTTAACTGGAGATTATATCTTTGTTTTTGGTTGTCCAGTGATCTTATTTATTAATGTTGGATAAAAAAGATTTCTTAATTGGGCAAAGGTTTCATAAAAATATGAGCTTTTAATAACAGAAACAAAAGCTGAACATTTTCTTAAACATTGAGGTTTAGCAAAGAAAAAAACACATTCCAACCATCTATGGAACTGTCTAATGCCTTAAAAAACAGTACAGAGTATAACACAAGCCAAAAAAACTTTTATGCTGATGCTTCTCAGGTATTTGAGATCATCCAAAAATGAGCTTTTTAAAATCAGATAGAAAACTGTAGATAAAAAAACACACCTTTGTGTGGATAAAGATGTGCTCAAAGAGAAGTTGCTTTTGTGGTATTTTCAATATCATAAATACCAACAGAGTTTACCACCATATGACAATAAAGCTGTTGTGGACAGATCAATTAGCAGAGAGACACAAGAAAAGAGGAGTAGATTTATAGTTTGAATCACCAAGGTCTCCCAGATTATGTGAAATATCTCTTTCAAAAGGAGCTGTTTCACATAATGCAGAAGTCCTTGCTTTTCAGTTTCTAAAGCAGACATTTAAATGGAGTTGAAATAACCTTGGTGTTGGGCTGTGTAAGGAGCTGCTGTTTCTCTGTGCAGGCGGAACAGCGATTCAGACTACAGCGACGGAGAGGAGGACTTTTACTACTCAGAGATCGAGGTCAACATGGACAGCCTGACGGAGGGCATGTCCAACCTCACGCCCACCTCCCCCACCACGGCCGCTCCTCCACCTGTCTTCCCGCCGCCACTCACTGATGTCCCTCACTCCGAACATATCAACATGAATGGGTCTCAGAGCCACGCCCCTACACTGCTCAGCCAATCAGCTCCATCCACGCTCTGCCACATCCGCACCGACCACGCCTACCAGGTAATTCACACATTTTAAGGCTTTCAGATGACCATAAGGGAAGCACAAACATAATATTCAGACCTTTGAACAGTGATGCTATTAACAAAATATTCAGGGGGCCATACGTATCTGAGTCACAACATTTCAGATTCATTATATGGAATCTGCAAAGTTTTTCAGAGGAGCACAGAAAAAGGCTCTTGAGGTCAGGCTGAATTACTTAACTCCCACACTAATGCGGGAGTACAAAGCAGAGAGATGCAAACAAACTTTTTTTGCAAAAATTAATATAAGTTGCACTACAAGAATGCAGTCAGAGTACTTTTGAGGTCATGACATTTTTAGTCATAAGATGCCTTTGCCAAAATTAGTGCAACACTTTATCGGAATCAGTTTAGACTAATATTGCTCTTTACTGAGAGCAGCTGTACTAGTTTGGATTCACTAGGATCTCTGCCTTTCTCTTGTGTCCTCCTTCTTCCTTTACCTTCCATTTTAACTGAACCAGTTGACACTCACACCTCACTAACATGCCCTCAGAGGTAACACTGAGGTGGTTTCAGCTGGAAAACACATTTGGTTAAAGCATAAATCTTTAAAATCCCCAATATGGAATTCAGTCCTTCACCGATGTTCAAGGTAGTATTGAACTTTCAGTTGCTATGACAACTGAAAAAATTCACATAAAAATAGAAGTATAATATGCATATGCAATGAAACTACAACACCCTGTCTTTCTCAGTACTGCTAAAATGATGTACACTGTGTTGTTGTGTATGCTGTCTTCGGCAACTGTGTTACCGCTGTTTGTTATCGATGTGAAATGCCTGTGAAAGGCAGATGTTTCTGGTACATAATTGGTGCTGATATGAAGGTACTTCTTCAATCTCAGTTTGGAGCAATGCCCTTCTTACTAATTATGATCTCTTTTTGTGTGTATTCTCTTTTCTTCCCTTGTGTTTTTCGTTGCACTCTTACTCCGTGTTTTTGTCATGTCCTGGCTGCGGTGGGGTGGCTGTCCATGTTCCAGGCCACTGCTCCAGTGAATATCCCAGTGGTTTCTGAGCTGGCTGGGTTAGGCAATACTAATGGGACCGGGCCTTTAACTGGCACTGGGAATGGCATCAGTGTGTCATGGCAGTCCCCTCCTGTCATTTTCAAGGTGTCTCGGTGAGTGAGGCTTTGTCTCACGCCTTTTCATCTTCACCACAACCTCTGCTTCCTCTGCTCTTTCTCCACTTGCCAGTCTTCTTCCACTGCCCACGCCTTTTCATACAGTCCAGTTTTTATATAAAGCCACATCACTGTGTCAAAACATCAACTAATATAAGTACACAAGCAACACGCCTGCATATACAGCATGGCATATGTTGTATTTGCATGGTATTCACAGCACTATTGCTATTTGTTTGACATGTATGAATCAAAATAAAAGTGAAGAGATACTGAAGCGAGTGTTGACACTCCAACATCTCCAGGGCCTTTAGTAACTGGCGTTCAAAGGGCCAGGGCCATAATGACAGAAGGCAGCCTCACCATGAGTCACAGACTGGCTCCTGGGACAGCCAGGAGCCAGTCAAAGGACCTGAGGGATCTAGTGGCCACATACAGTATCTTAAAAGCACAGCAGACTCACTTTGGCACAGAACTGTTTAAAGATTTATTCGCCAATAAAACGATCCTATAATCAATAATAAAACTGACAGGCAGCCACTGCAGGGACAAGAAACTGATGTAATGTGTGCTCTGGCCTGAGCCACCGCAGCAGTGTCTCTTTTACAGTACTTTTTTATTTGGCCACAATTTCTGTGTAAAAGGGGTTGTGTTGCAGAGAATGTTAAGCTATGTTTAAGATCCTCCAAGTCCTTTCTGTTGTTTAAGTTTTGATAATGACAGTAATTTTTGTAATATCAAAATGTAGCATGAGTTAAATAATAATGTCTAATAAAGACTAAGGTTTCACACCCCACCATTTGCAGACTCCAGTTTTGGGAGTGCATTTGTTCAATAAATCGGTGGTTTAACATGTCTATCTTATTTATCCTGACAGGTATAAATCAAAATCCCATTTTTATGTTTTACCCTTTTGACATGCTGTCTGTTTGAGCATTATGTGGTGACTTTACTGTTCATGTATGTTAAACCGTACACTTAAGTACTCCAACTTTTGCAGGGACCTGTGAATCACGTCCGCACAGCTAGCACTGGTGAAAAGCGGCAGCCTGCATCCAGCACGCACACGGCTGTTAACAAGACCCACGCTTTAGTAACACCAGCATCCAAATCAACACCGGGAACCAGGTATGTAGCTGCCACACATATCAAATGATTATGTTCTCAGTCAACTATATGACACTAGGGTAAGCATTTTTTAAATCACATGTCTTTTTTTTTTTTTTTTGTTAATACTGTAAATACAAATTTCTTTACATAAATATCTCTTTAGACTCATTAATACTCACCTGGTCACATGTGAGTTGGACAAAGATAAGACAATAAGTGATTGATATTAATTCCAGTCATCTTATATGTGCATAAACGATGCTTGTTGTCTGTATATAAGCAATGGTAATCTTATTATTTACTACTTTTTCAACACACCAACAATTTAATTAATGGAAAAAGACAAAAATCCAGATACTCAGTTGGTTCGAAAATTTAACCTGCAATGGTTCATGCACTCTCCATGAGCACCTTTGGTTTGCTGAATACCAGTTGCTCCCTCTGAAATTGTTTTTTTGTTGTTTTTTTTTTTGTCTTTTTGAATTTAATTAATGGGTTCTAAAGAACATCTTATAGTTCTAAGATCTTATCAGAGTCACAAATAGGACACAATGGACACCAGAAGCCCTGTAATATTGTCACGGTATTGAATTATGTCAGATTAGATTTAAAATTTTTTTTTTTACATATTTTAGTTTCATCAAATCACAAATTAATTGAGAGATGGAATCATCATGAGTCATATACACATTGATTTATTCAAAATCAATTTACTTTTATGCGTCTTTGTTAATGTGGATGTTGCAGGGGGCGTGTTCACTTCTGGGTACCTTGAAGCATATTGCACATGGATGCCTGTGTTTTTTGTTTGCACATGTGTGTGTCTGGATGCCTTTGTACATGTCCTAATGTTATCACATCTGCTGTTACCAAGGAAACCCCGTGGGGAGGCAAAGAAGTGCCGAAAGGTGTACGGCATGGAGAAGAAAGACATGTGGTGCACAGCCTGTCGCTGGAAAAAAGCTTGTCAGAGATTCACCGACTAATCCAGCTCCCCCTCCCGTTTTTCTGAGATGAGCTCCTCCTAGTCCCAAACTACAGCAAGGTGGACTGTTCCACTGAGGGGATGAGGGGAACTTTCCCTGATGGAGCTCTCCATGCTGCTTCCTTCAGCCCAGCAGGGGGTTCATCTTCTCTCTTTTCCGTTTCCAAACACAATGAGAAAATAAAACTGGTGGGTCAAACAATAAAAAAAATCAGCAAGAAAAAAATAATTTTATGCAGGTTTGGAGACTTTTTCTAAGACTGAGACATTTTTACTCTGTTGATGAATAAGGAAAAAAAAAACATGTAAGTTGGATTCTAAATGAAGCTTCTGATTTGATATTTGTTTTTCACTTGCCATTTTTCACAGCTTCACATCAAGGCAAGTTTCAAAGACTACAGATAAGCTTTTTGGCATACTTCGCTGTTCACCATAGGAGCATCATGTAAGCTAATGTTTTGGGGTGGATCATGACTCTTTTTGGATGTTCAGGCGTTAACGCCAGATTTGTTTGATAAGACCTTTGTAGCATATCCGTTTTTCATTGTCACTGTTAAGGGACAGCTAACCTACCAAAGGCGGAAAGCCTGTTCAGTTTCAACCAACATTTAGGAGTGAGCTCTAACATCACTGTCCTCGTCAGCCTTACTGGATTTCAACTATATGTCTGAGTATGTGTTGATCATTATCCACTGTTCATTCAGCAAACTGATACAACCAGTTGGTCATATTGTAACTTTACAAAGTTGAACAAGCCCTTGCATCACGTGGTACACAGTTTCCCCATGACTTTACAAAATATTTTCAAGAGATGTAAACAATATATGAAATATTATCCCTCACTTGCTTCCTATACTTGTACCCTAGATGTATGCACCTTGAAGAAATAAGTTGTCTTTTAGAAGTATCACTGTAACCACATCGTATGCCTGAGGGAGTGGATATGTATTTCATATATAGAGTTTATTTTTAGCAATTACTTGCTGATACAGGTGCACTGTGCAATCAGCAGAATGACAGCACTTAATGTCTTCTGTTATTGTTATTAAGATGAGATCAGGCAAAGCTGGCTTTTCTTCTTTAACGATTTGTGATAATAATAGAGTATTGAATTTCTATAGCGCTTTACATTTTTGATCCATTCATTCTCACATTCTGGTGGTGGTAAGCTACATTTGTAGCTACAGCTGCCCTGGGGCAGGCTGATGTGGCTGCCAATCCAAACAGCCCCTCCACTCATTCATACACCAGTGTGAGTGACACTGGAGTCTAGGTGGACAGAGCGGGATTCGAACTGCCAACCCTTTGGTTATTGGACAACCTGTTCTACCTCCTGAGCCACAGCCGCCCCATTTTAAGAGAGACTGTTTACCCCAGCGAAAGAGATCTGCCCTTAGAAACTTTTACTTACAGTCTGACTGATGTTAATTGTGTATGTTGTTAATTTACATAAAGAAAGTAACCCAACAACCACTACCTGACGATTAGTCAGGCACTGTAGTTCATCTCTTACAGTCTGATATGGAGATGTTACGTCATCTTTGGAACTACCCGTAACCAGCAGTTCATCCCTTAATTAGAAGTTGCATTTCACTTGTATTGTTGTAACATGAAAATCAAATCAAGTCAGTGCAAAGCAGGTATGTAGGTGATTGATTTGAATAATGATGATCCATACAAAAAATATTTAAGTGTAGTCAGAGTAAAGAAATGTTTACTATAGTTGAGTTTTACTGTTAAAATCTGGTAAAATAAAAATGTCAGTCACCTTTCTCCAGCTGCAGCTAAAATATAAGGGAGAATTAAATCCTTTTTGATGAATCCCCTTTGCCAGTGTGGTTAAAAAATATTTGTGTCGGCAAACTATTAGTCCTCATCCATGCCTGACATGTTTGTTTTTTTTAATTATCCAAGATTTTGAAACATCAGAAAAGAAGCAATGATAAGATACCAAACATTGCATAAATTTTTTTCTTGACCTGATTTTTTAAAATATGGTCTGGAACAAAACCTGTTGCAACAGGTGCATTAAAATTAGCTAAGATTTTACCCCGAAAAAGTTTTTTTCTTGCAGGGAAAAACAGATTTGGAATGATACCGACAACTTAGCCATCATCTGTTTTGATAATGAAAGTAGAGGATAGAGCTACACATCTGTAGTCATAGTTAAGAAAGCAAGCGCAGTTCATTGATGAAAAGCGATGTATGATACTTGCAATCAGAAGAACTTTTTTTACTTTCCCCTCAGTAGTTTTTTGTGCAGCAGCTGTCATTTTTTGTGATAGTAGATTTTAGATTGGATGGTCTTTTTGAATGTAGATTCTGCTGCGTGCCCTCTACTCTCTAAAGCGCTCCTGACACTGACATACCCGGGTCACCATAGCAACACATGACAAACACGCACACAAACATAGAGTGCCTGTCCCCTCTTGTGTGAGCAGGCCTTCTTTGACTGATACACAGTATGACTTCAGACCTCTGTCGCCATAGAAACACCTGTGCTGTTCTTTGTGGCTACAGGGTCACTCCCGCTATCTGCTGTCGGCTCAAACCACGCTATGAACAAAAAGTCATCACTTCCTGATGAAACGTAGATGGCAGATGCCCGACTGTTAATCAGCCTCATTTGGTAAATCCTATAGTCTCTGTAGAAGTCGATAATAAGTCATTCATTCTGAGATTATAAACCATCATGTTGTTTTGTTTTTATTAATTAATTGTCCTGCCTGTAATACAGTTATTCCAGTGGAATCCCATATAAGCTAAGTCTCCCCTTCTCTCAGGTTTTGAGAGCAGTTAACAGGCCTCTTCCGGTCAGAAACTTCACAAAGTGCCAATGAAAAGAACATAAAAACAAAAGGTATACTGACCTAATGAAATTGCACTACGTTGCACTGCGCAAAGACATGTTTTTATACATGGACATTTTATATACACAAATTTTGAAGTGAAAGAATTTTCTTTTATTGAGGGGGTGGGAGGGGCATCGTCACTGCCCGGTAGAATCAATGGGGAGTCAGGGATAGAGGTTGTGTACCTCTGGGGTCCCCCATTGTTGTCTTGACAGTTCATGTCTTGCTCTCTGTCAGATTTCTTGTACTAAACAAAGCGGTGCTGGCGGTTTTCGAAGTGTGGTACTGGGAAGTACAGTGTGGTACTTGGGTAGTCAGTCACTTTGCCTTTCTTTGGAGGAGTGCCAGGGGCAGGAGGCAGCAGCTTCTTTCTCAGTGATGGGAAAACACCGGTCTCAGTCAGTGGCTTCACATTATCCTCTCTTACAGTGTTTAAAAGCCAGGGTTTTTCTTCACAGTAATTTTTTTCATAAACTCATCTTTGTGCTTCCTTTCCTCCAGTAAAAACAGGTTCTGCTTCTTTACATTTTACTGAGCTGAGCTAGTTATGGTGTAGATACCAATTTTAGTGCTGCATAACTCTTTGATAGATTGTCAAATGCACCCTGCAAGGTCTCTGAATCCCCAGTGTACGCACTTTGAGATCCACCAGCAGGGTAAGAGGCAATGGTTTTTCTGGCAGACTGTTAATTGTATTTAGCTAACAGGTTCCCGTTCATGCCAGTCACTATTCCAACTATTTATAAGTTGCACTAAATCAGCCTGTGACAACTAACACCGAGACTGTCTTTAAAAGCTTGTTTTATTGATTTGGCTGGAGTCACCACAGCCACAATGAACTCTGGGTACAGAGTTACCCTTGGACACAGGCCTAGCCCGAGCTACTTTGATTTAACACTTTCAGTGCCATGGGCCGATTAAAACTGCTTTACGAAAACAACCTGTAAAGTGCCACGGGCCGATCGGATTGGGTTTGGAGAACACACCATATTTGTGTACAAACAAACCATCCACCCCCATTTCTTTCTCACATTTCGATGACGTTCTTTCTGTGTCCCCCTTTTATTATTTTATTACTATTATTATTATTATTATTATTATTATGAATTATGCAAATTACGATCAATAATGAATCGGCTGCGTCCGGTGCGTTTTGAATCTAATTAGCAATCGGTCGGATGTTACCGAGCGGTTTCCTGCAGGATTCTTCAAATATTATAAAAACGACGCGAAATACTGAAAAACGGCCAAATTCTGTGGCACTTTTAAGGCTTATTAGCCCCTTAACTGTCTGGCACTTAAAGAGTTAAAGAATCCACCGTTTGGATTTTAGGTCAACAGTTGCAACTTTTACCTGTAAAATTGACTGTTAAAGGGTGTGCAGAAAAGAATGTGGTCTTGAGACGCGCAGTGACGATACAGATGGATTTGCAGTTTCAGGGCTTTCTTGTACATATGCAACATAAAAAGAACCGTGAGGCTTTTTTTCATATATTGTTGTTTTCTTTGTTGTTGTATCTGTTATATGAAAAGGAAACTTTTTTACAGTAAAGTTGCTTGGAATATTTTTCTTTTTTTTAATGCAAGAAGCTATAGTGAACATAACACGTAAAGTTTCAATGTATATTGTAGCTTATAGAGGCAAAGGGGAGAAAAACAAAACCTGTTGAATGTAAAACCTACAAAAAGAAAAGTCTGGTTTTTGTTGTTTTTATTGCTGGCTAGTTTGTAGGCTATCGCCTGTAGTGAACCTGTAGCACGTCCTGATTTTAGTATCTCAATCTTTATCCACCCGTAGACAGCTGTCGCCACACTGCTAAATCATATCAAGTAACACAACCGTGCAGTATTGCTTTACTTTCTTACTTTGTGCAATGAGATGCTTTATAATGGAACAAGAACTAACTTGAGCTTTTGGTGACATCTGAGCAGCTCGCTCTCACTGTTGCTGTTAATCTTTTGTCTTTCTCCCTGCCAAATTAGTCATTTTTTTCTGAATATGTGTGGTTATTGTCGTCGTTGATGTTGTTTGTGGTTAATTTTTTCTGTTTATTTTTGTTTTTGCCAGGCAGGATTTTAACCTTGTGGGAATCTTCTCTCATGTCCTGCACATTCCAACAGACAGCACGCTTTAGTGTCTTCCAGTCAATTCATATTAGACATATCCCTTCCCGTTTCCGTTTCACTACAGTGATTCTTCTACCAATCACCGTTGGTTTCTTGTCGTTTTCTCCAGCTTTACTGTGGTCCCACCCAAGCCTTCACCCAGTGTATTAAGCTAAATAAACCCTTGAAATGTGCATCGAAAAAAGCCTTCGTTTTCCCAAATAATCAAAATTGACACGCTGCTTTCTTGAATGTCAGTTTTCAGTTGTGTGTAAACCAGCAACAGCAAAGCCAATGGATTTCCTTCCAAATCAAATGTAATGCATTGTATGGATCTCCTTCTGAATCAAATGTAATGCATTGTAATGGCAGCTCCACTCAGTTCTCTGCTTTTTCTTCGTCCTCTTCTTCTTCTATGCTCTTACTATTTGTCCTGCCTTCAGCTTTTTACCCTCTGTCTTATATGATGACCATTTTTTTTCTCCTGTTGCGTTTTTACTGAGCCTTACACTGGCTGGTGTGAAAACTGACTCCTGCTTTTTTTGTTTGTTTTCTCATTGATTAATTGATTGATTGATTGATTGTCTGGTTGAGTTTGAGGTTGTTTTGCATGTCTGCATCGCTCATTTTTTTTCCTGTTTTTTTGTCAGGAGATATAACACTGAAGGGTTTTTATGTGTTCGATGTCACCCTTCAGTAACTGATAACCCAAGGCAGATTTAGTTTTGTGCGTTGATGCTTTAGTGCAGCCTGACACACACATATACACACGCACACACAAACACACACATCGCTAAAAGGTGTTTTTTGAGGGAAAGATGACGTCAGCCTTGGGTCTTCACTGGAGGGTAGAATTTCTCCTGTGTGTGGGCTCAGCCTCTGGTTCTTCATCAGCTGCCCCACACACACAGAGGAAACACTTTCTGAGGAGTATTTGTGTGAATGTCAAGCCTATGAGTTGCGCTTGAGAAGATGGATGACCACGTATGATGTTGATAATGTGATCTATGTGATGTAATGTGACAGAAAGAAAATAAACCTGAATGGAAGAAGTGCTGGTTGAATGCCTCATGTTTTAATCTACAGATGTCAAACATGTGGCCCGGGGGCCAAATCTGGCCCGCCAAAGGGTCCAGTCCGGTGTTCTGTCGAGTTGAGCTGCTCCGTCGATATAAGCTACCAGTAGCTTATATCGACAACGTCTATCGATTGACGCTACCCCGTCAAAAAATGCTACCTTACGTTTCGACACGCCTATTTGAAAATGAAATAATGCTTCGACTGTAGAAAAACACCAGTATTTACTTATTCATCTGAAGATGGGTAGAGGAAGCTCATTTCAACAGGCTTATAACTTCTATTAAATAAAGCTCCTACTATAGAAACACCGTAATTTACGTTATTATCATCTCACTTCAATATTCTACGTCTATCCTTCATGCACATGTAATTACTTACAGGAATTGTTAACATAGATTTAGTCAGTTAAATGGTAGGCTATCATTATTGGCGTCTGTTAAACTAACTTAAACAATAATCTAAACGCCATTAACACCCACCTGACCCATGCACTTAACGCTATATCGTACAATGAGAACTTCATTACGCTATGATCATCTCACATCAATATTCTATGTATATCTTTCGTGCACATAATTGCTTCCATGCTCACTGCTCAAAAGGCACTATAAAAGAAATATACTTACAAAATATGACTCACCTCTGCCTGGGGTGGCACAAATCGATGGGCATTTAAACTGTGAAAACGCTTAGGGGTCATGCACATGCTCCGTAGCGCTAGGTAGCTCAACTCGACAGGTAGGGTGGCTCGACAGGACACCGGCCCTTGGGATGAATTTGTGAAATGCAAAAATTACACTATGATATGAACAATCCTTTTAGTTCAGGTTCCACATTGAGACCAATTCAATCTCAAGTGGGTCAAACCAGTAAAATATAATCATAATGACATACACTATATTGCCAAAAGTATTTGCTCACCTGCCTTGACTCGCATATGAATTTCAGTGCCATCCCATTCCTAGTCTATGGGGTTCAATATGACGTTGGTCCACCCTTTGCAGCTATAACAGCTTCAACTCTTCTGGGAAGGCTGTCCACAAGGTTTAGGAGTGTGTTCATGGGAATTTTTGACCATTCTTCCGGAAGTGCATTTGTGAGGTCACACACTGATGTTGGACAGAAGGCCTGGCTCTCAGTCTGCGCTCTAATTCATCCCAAAGGTGTTCTATGGGTTTCAGGTCAGGACTGTGTGCAGACCAGTCCAGTTCATCCACACCAGACTCTGTCATCCATGTCTTCATGGACCTTGCTTTGTGCACTGGTGCACAGTCATGTTGGAAGAGGAAGGGGCCAGCTCCAAACTTCCACAAAGTTGGGAGCATGGAATTGTCCAAAATGTCTTGGTATGCTGAAGCATTCCCAGTTCCTTTCACTGGAACTAAGGGGCCAAGCCCAGCTCCTGAAAAACAACCCCACACCATAATCCCCCCTCCACCAAACTTTATACTTGGCACAAGGCAGTCCGACAAGTATCGTTCTCCTGGCGACCGCCAAACCCAGACCCATCCATCAGATTGCCAGATGGAGAAGTGCAATTGGTCACTCCAGAGAAGGCGCCTCCACTGCTCTAGAGTCCAGTGGCGGCGTGCTTTACACCACTGCATCCGGCGCTTTGCATTGCACTTGGTGATGTATGGCTTGGATGCAGCTGCTTGGCCATGGAAACCCATTCCATGAAGCTCTCTGCGCACTGTTCTGGAGCTAATCTGAAGGCCACATGAAGTTTGGAGGTCTGTAGTGATTGACTCTGCAGAAAGTTGGCGACCTCTTCGCACTATGCGCCTCAGTATCCGCTGACCCCGCTCCGTCAGTTTACGTGGCCTACGACTTCGTGGCTGAGTTGCTGTCGCTCCCAAACACTTCCACTTTCTTATAATACAGCTGACAGTTGACTGTGGAATATTTAGGAGCCAGGAAATTTCACCACTGGCCACAGGTGGCATCCTATCACAGTTCCACGCTGGAATTCAGTGAGCTCCTGAGAGCGACCCATTCTTTCACAAATGTTTGTAAAAGCAGTCTGCATGCCTAGGTGCTGGATTTTATACACCTGTGGCCATGGAAGTGATTGGAATACCTGATTCGGATTATTTGGATGGGTGAGCGAATACTTTTGCAATATAGTGTATAAATAATGACAACTCTTAACTTTTCTCTTTGTAAATGTAAATATTTTCATGTGTTTATACTAAAACAAAGTATAATTTCAAAAAAAATGTGAATAATGCGAACAAATATGAACAAACTGAAATGTCTTAAAAGAAGTAAGTGCAATTTTAACAATATTCAGCCTGTTGCTAAATGTTTTTGTGTATTTGTAAATCCTCTGTGATCTGTAAGTTCTGTATGTGTAAACGATAAACTGAAGCAGAATAATGTTAAAATTACACTTATTTTAATGTGTTCAAAGAAAATGGGAGAAAGAGTTGGCCACAGAGTTTTCTGAAGATGTATGGCAATCTATACTTCACAACATTCATTCATCCTCAATCTGTTTAAGACAGAGTAATTCAATTCAAAGTGGTTCACAGACTGCATTGGTCTAAAGTGAAGTCCACAAAAATTACATTGGACTTGAATCCTACTCGTGATCGTTGTGAAGCTGAACCGGCCACACTGTCTCATTTGTTCTGGTTTTGTTCAAAACTGAAAAACTTTTGGCAGTCTATATTTAAATTTCTTTCTGATGTAACAGGGTCTCATATTGAACCGAGGCAACAATTGCAATATTTGGCATTACATTACATTCTTTTAACCAAAAATTTAAAAATCTGATTGCCTTCACCATTCTTCTGGCTCGTAGACAAATACTACTAAAATGGAAAGATAAACAACCTCCAACGTTTAAATTTTGGTTTCTGGATCTTTTATATCATTTAACATTGGAAAAAATCAGATATTCTATAAGAGGATGAGCCAATAAGTTTTTCAGTACCTGGCAACCTGTTCTGAGTCACATAAAAGAGGTAGATCCCTCACTTATTCCAGAGGAGTCTTATTAATACGAATATTTGACTAATATCTGTGTCCCTTATTTATTTATTTATTTATTACTATTATTATTGTCAATTATCTTTTTTTTTTTTTTTTTGGGTGCAACAGGGTGGGAATATTCATGGGTTTGGGTTAAACAACAAAAAACAATGACTATTATCCTAATGACTAGATATGCAATAAAAACACTTCGAACAAAAAAAATTACACTTATTTTTTCAGTTAGTTCATATTATTCACATTGCCTGAAAGGATAGTTTGTAGATGTAAACTTTTTCATAATGTAATTTTACTTTTTTCACTCTTAAACATAGAGAAAAGTTTGGAGTTGACATTATTTATATATTATTATGTTATTATTTTACTGGTTCGGCCCACTGCAGGTCAAATTTAGCTGAATGTGGCCCCTGAACTAAAATGAGTTTGACACCCCTGTTTTAAATCTTTAAGTAACTACAGCGATCACACATTCACAACACAATTATTAAATGTACAATTTTCCTACAATGTGCAATTATTATAAGCAGTTTTTCTGAATTGCTAAAACACTAAACCCCATTTTCTGACTCAATTACTCAGCAGCGCAAACTCATTTATCAAACCAATCGCTCTTTACGCACAACCTTAAAGGGGTCATATTTTGCTAAACCCACTTTAATTAGTCTTTGGTACATTTATTTGTGTATTTGGACCCTAATAGTTCCAAAAGTTTGAATTTGAACCCTCCAGGTGCTGCAAAGCTATCTTTATATTAACCCTTTCATGTACGAATTATGAGAACCTTATTCAAGATTTTTTTTTTTTATGAGTGTTTTTATTCCTCTTTATGCATGAATAAAAACAATAGGATTTTTATTTTTATTTTTATTTATTTTTTATTTTTTTAATGAACCTATTTTTCATGGAGTTACAAAAATGTCCTATCAGCTGGACACCATGCATTTAATTTTTGAAGCCAAGAATAACTGAAATTATGATTTTTTTTTTTTAATGCTGCTAATCTGATATTTTCTCACATTTTTAACATACTATAATACTAGTTATTACTCACTCCTATAACATACAACAAAAAAAACAATTTTGTTTAAAAAAAAAAAATTACAGTCAAATAACAATTAGCAATTTATTTACACTCCAGTATGTTTCTGTAGATCAGGTTTATCGAGAACAGCAAAATTATAGTAATGGTATGAATTACAGTGTAGGAGATGGTGCATAAGGGTCAAAACACAGTATTCGAAATCTCTCCGACGGGACATTTTAGAGACAATTTGACAAACTAGTGTTGCTAAATGACCCACGTTTTTACTTTTAAATTCATTTTTGCTTTAGTTGGACCATAAGGGATTATCCAAAACAAGGAGCTACTTTATATTGATATAAATGTTGGAATGGCAATCAGTTAAAGCTCTATCTCTGACAGGACATTACTGTGTTTTGACCAATAAGCGTCCACTGTGTTGGCTGATATACAAGTAAAACAACAAAATCCAAGAATATACAAAAGAACAGCTGTAGAATAGCTGTCCACTGTAGTGACCACTATGCATGAAAGGGTTAATTTTGGCAAAAATCGAGTGGATTTCTACAACCTGTTTCAATTCCTTCTTAATTTGTTACGCCCATAACTAGTTACATCACGACATTTGCACATATGAGGGCAAGACTTCCGATAAACATTTCTCCCAGTACGACATAACTGTTTATCAGCAGCAGCAGTTGTAGTCCATACTGAAAATATGTCCAAACTTCAAGCAGATTACCTAAAATGTTCAGTTGTTGGTTGTATTAACGAACACTAGTGGCTGAACGGGACAGAGCAGCACAGCCAACAACCTGGAGGGGGTGGGGTGTGAAGGGCTCATTTGCATTTAAAGGGCCAGCGCTCAAAACGACCTTTCTGGTGTCATCACTCAGAAATAGAGTTGAAGATGGACCTGTGGAGTTGAATTAATGAAGAATTCAGACCCAAGCGTAGCATTTATAGTTTATATAGACCACAGGAAAATGTATTAAAATGCATAATTCCATTTAAAAAGGCAAAATATCACTCCTTTAAGATGATACTCATACGTAGACAAGAAACTGGAAAATCACACAAACAAAAAAAACCCCCACACACAAACAAGAAAAACAAAATCATGCAAACAAGAAAAAAACACACACAAAAAAAGAAAGTCACTCAAACAAACCAAAAAAAAAAAGGCTAACGCAGAAGAAATGATCAGGGACTATTTAGATGTAGGGCATACTATTTTTTTGTCAGGTAGCCATATTTAAACATACACATCCAGTTTTCCCACCTGTCAGAAAGACAGTCCAGTCAGCCTCCAGATCCTGGTCACAGCAGTTACTGTACTTACTTTTTCCAGTAGGACCTTTTTCATGTTGGCGTGATTTTCTTTTTCTAGTGCAGTGTTTTTCAACCTTGGGGTCAGGACCCCACGTGGGGTCACCTGGAATTCAAATGGGGTCACCTGAAATTTCTACTAATTGATAGAAATTAAAATTTAAAAAAAATTACTAATAAAAAATATATGGTGAGTTGAGAGAGACAATTAGAATACATAAAAAACATGACAAACTGTGAAGCTGAAACTGAACCACTGTGGTACTGTTTATCTTTCAAATGTTCGTTGTGGTCGGTTTCAGATGCTGCAGCTCTTTAATAATTCATAGTTTGAGTTCTTGTTTGTTCAGTGTTAATCGTCAGCCTTGTAAATCCAAGCTGGACTGACTGTACATATAATGACCAAGGAAAATCAAATTCTCACTTTGTGCAGTAATCTACACCTGGCTTTTCTGCCTCTGTCCATAATAATATTCATTATATAGACTAAATGTGTCTAAAATTAATGCTTATTTGCAACATAGTATAGCAAACTATTACATGATCAAAAACAAATTAATTTTAGCAAAAAAAAAAAAAAAGTCTCTGTTTTGAATGTCTGGGGTCCAGAAATTTGTGATGTTAAAATGGGGTCATGAGTCAAAAAAGGTTGGGAACCACTGTTCTAGTGTGTGTGTGTTTTGTTTTGTTTTTTCTTGTTTGCGTGATTTCCTTTTTCTTGTCTGTGTGTTTTTTCTTGTGTGTCTTTCTCTTTCTTGTGTGCTTTGCAATTTGTCATTGTGGTTTGCCCTTCAGGGCTACCGTACAGTTGTCAACATGCAGACACAACCACTCCAAATCAGAGTCCCCACATGTTCTGGAAAACCTGGAAAATGACTGACCAATTTTCCAGTCACAGAAAACATATGGAAAATGAGAAAAAAAACATCAAATATCCTGGAAACAGTTAAGTTATCGTGGCAAATACTTTTTCCTCCCCCTGCCTTGTGACCTTGTGTGCCTAAAATGAGATGAAACAAAGGAAATAGTTTTTCAGAGATTTACTGAAAATATACAAATATTGTTAGAGGAGAGAAAGTTGATTTGGGAATTATCCAGTTGAACATTGTAACTCCAGTTTGTCATGCTAATGAAGTGCTACGCTGTAATCTCTGTGCGTTTGCATTATTCTATGATCCATTTGTCATAATTATTTTTCATAGATAAATTATAGCCATAGACTGCACATCAAATGTCTGAGTAATGAACATAGAAACTATCTGTTACAACTGTAGAAAACACCTCCAAAGAATGAGGGAAACAGGGGAATGGATTAGTGTGTGATGTGATAACTTGTCTTTGTAGCGGTTGAAAATGTCCTGGAAAATAACTTCAGGAATATTGAACACACTATTTTCAAATCAACTGCACATGATATAAGTCAGTTCAGCGTGCACCGGACACCAACAACGGATGGAAACAAACGGAGAGGCAGAGGGTTCTGACTATGTTGTGGTTTACAGGAGTGGTTCAGTATCAGAGTTTCTTAAATGTTTGTCTTCCTCCATACAGCCCTTTCCTGAACCCAAAAGGAGAATATTTCTGTGCATGGCAGTAGAACAGGGGTGTCAAACTCATTTTAGTTCAGGGGCCACATACAGCCTAATATGATCTACTGTATAGTGGGCCAGACCAGTAAAATAATAGGATAAAAACTTATAAATAATATCAACTCCAAAGTTTTCTCTATGTTTTTGAGTGAAACAAGTAACATTTCGTAATGAAAATGTTTACATCTACGAACCGTACTTGAACATAACATAAAAATATATGAACAACCTGAAAATTCTTAAGAAAAATCAGTGTAATTTTAACAATATTGCGCCATAGTCTATCATATATACATGTGTGTCACAACTTACAGATCACAGTGGATCTACAAATACACAAAACCTTTAGGAACAGGCAGAATATTGGTGAAATTCCACATACTTCTCTTAAGACATTTCAGGCTGTTCTTATTTGTTCAGGTTATTCCCATTTTTTGTAAAAGGCTGGTCTGTAAATGTAAACATTTTTGTGTAATTTTACTTTGTTTACACTGAAACAAAGAGAAAAAATAGCTTTTTTCATTATTTCTTTGTTATTATGATAGTATTTTACTGGTCTTACCCACTTCAGATTGAACTGACCTAAAATGATTTTCACATCCTTGACTGTTTATATCTTCAGTGTAATTTTTGCATTTCACAATTTATCCTACGGGCCGGATTGGATCCTTTGGCGGGCCAGTTTTGGCCCCCGGACTGCATGTTTGACACCTGTGCAGTAGAAGGTCTATGACTGAACTCATATCCAGAGGGAAAGTCTGTTAGAACCAGGGCCGTTTCAAGATATCTGGGGTCCCTAGGCAAGAAAGTAAAGTGAGGCCCCTAATACACGAAGATGTGGTGGTCGAATCACCGAAGAAGAAAAATAAAATCCAGATGCGATTTCCTGTTTTCTGGTGCATTTAATGAGTCATGAATTACTCTGTATTACGCAACACAGAGTATCCACTAGAGTGTAGTAAAGGACACAGTGTCTTCAATTAGGCATTGTTGATGGTAATGACACAAATTGTCACTGTCAGTTGGCGCTGACAGAAATTTAAGCAAAGCACCTAAAAAAGAAAAAAAAAAGGCATTTGGTGAGTAAGCTTACTTTTGTCCTTATTCTAGAAGTATATGATTAAAGTGCAGAGGATTTGATAGTAACTTTGCAGGAGAAGAACTTCGCTTCCCATAATGCACCAAAATGTAATGTCAGACCTCATCGGCAAAACTACCTGAGCATATGGTGCAAAGTGTTGTGATGTGTTGATGGGCAAGTGTAGGAAATATAGATAATTACAGAGTTTAAAATGTAGGATTGTGATTACATGGTTCACAGACACCGCTATTCATTTTTTTGATGTTGTATTTGAATATTCTGAATATTTGACTATTTTGAAAAGTATTGTAATTTACTAATTATTCTAATTGTTCCTGAACGCCTCATGTATTGTTTACGTGTGCCTCCTTGAACGTGAAGAAAAAACTCAGTTCCGCACTGAGGGCACAGAGCTGATGTGAGGGACTGAACTAATGTTGGCTTGAAAATATAAACTTTTGCTGCAGTCCTACTCTAGTCCTCTTCTGTGCCTAAACCAGCTGACACACAAGGAACAGACGTACTGATGAGACGGACAAACGCAATGGAAAAGGGACATTTTTCTCCTAATGGGATGGACAGATCACCAACGGAAATTGCTAGCTAACCGAAAATGTCCATTGAACTGGATGGATTCTTTGTCCAAACTGGATGGGATTCATAGGACCAGACGATTTTGTTTGGAATAAAGTTGTGTGGGTGACCGCAGCAGGAGCAGACAACCGTCCAGAGTAAGTGAAAACACTTCAGTAGGCTTAGCTTTGGCTTTTCATGACTAAATACTTTTAATGCTGTCGTACTTCGGTCCTCCACATCCAAATTATTTAGCTCCAAAGAAGTTTTGGAAAGCTGTACAACAGTAGAAAAGGGCGATGGAGAAGTTGTGTTTCTTCTCTCCTTAAATCCTTCCAACAGAACACAGTTGTGTTGTGTGTATATGATTAGTTCTTGAACTGAATCCTCTCCCTCTCATGCTAACATCTATCTGTGTGTTTGGTCACTGATGTGAGGGCTTTTGTTCACACACTTTCAAACATAGCACACAGTTGTAGCCTATTTGGAGAAAACAATGCTTTACTTAATACTTACCGCTGTGTCGTTGGTGTTTTTCCTCTTCTTCTTTCTTTTTTGTCTTTTTTCAAACCCTGAAGGGTAGGAGCTTCATCGTTGGTGTTCTTTTAAAATGGCCGCCGCCGTGCTCAGTGTGGACAGACCGTTTGTTCCACTGACAACAAGTGGGGGATGTGATGGGGGTGCAACAGTACAGGAGAGGGTTAGCGCTGCCTCACTGTGGTGGTTTGTTTACAATGGATGGTTTTTAATTAGTTGTACAGATAAATGACCATGCGGCCATCGGAGCCCTTTTCAGCGAGGGGGCCCTAGACAGCTGCCTACCTTGCCTACGTCATCCCGACGGCTCTGGTTAGAACCAGTGGTGACGTAAGTGTGGAGTGTCCGACACACCAGAGGGTTTTCCCCCATGGCCTGTTCTGTGATGTGGATGAAGTCCTCAAAGACATGATGCTGAGGCAGAATGGATCTGTCATCAGTTTGATTTGAAGAGATATGAGATTTTTGAGTGTTATATAGTAATGTGCTTTTCTTTTACAGATTTCGTTGGCCTTTTAACCTTTTCATGCATAAATCAAGATTTTTTTTGTGTTTTTATTCCTCCTAAGGCATGAAAAAAACACTGCCATTAAATTTTTTTATGAACCGATTTTTCATGGAATTGCAAAAATATCCACTCAGCTGGACACCATGCGTTTAATTTTTGAAACAAAGAAACATGTATTTACTGATCTACTGTGTGAAAACTATGAAAAAAATGTTTTAAAATGCTGCTAATCTGATGTTTTGTCACATTTTAACATAGTCTAATATTAGTTATTACTCACTTTATGGAGATAATATGCAAAAAAAAAAAAAAAAAAAAACACCTTTTGTAAAAAAAAAACTAAAAAAAAACCAACTGTTAATTATAGTCTCATAACAATAACAAGGCATTGATTTACACTCAAACATCTTACTGCAGATCAAATTTATCAAGAGCAGCAAAGTTACAGCAATGGTATGAATTGCAGTGTATGGGATGACACATTTAAGTGTCCACTGTGTTGGCTGATATGGAACTAAAACAATAAAAACCATGAATATACAAGAGAACAGCTTTGAATAAATGTCCACTGTAGTGACCAGTATGCACAAAAGGGTTAAGAAATGCTAAATGTATTTAGAATTGGAATAAACATTATGTCGTGCATGCACTAGATGCAGTGTTTTCCATTTTGCTTTGTAGTGTGTAATGACTGCTCTGTAGTGTTTACATGTTGCCTGGTTGTGTGTGTGTGTGTCTGAAAGCAGTGTTTGCTTTGAGTGCAGGTAAAACAGTTTTGAGGCAATTATTTGCTTTTGCAAGAAGAGTGAGAGATTTTGAGAATGTAGTTTGAATTCTGGGTTTTGTGTTTACTGTTTTGAGAAAAGGGTGCAGCTTTGTAAAAATGTGTCTTAGCCATTGTGAAAAACTGTCATATATGGCCCTCAACAAGGTGTAAGAAATGTCTTTTTACTCAACACTTGGCTCTTTTATATACATTTTTTGTACTTATTTATTATTACTGTTTTTACTGGCTGCTACTTTATATATATTTCTATATAATTGCTTATATTTCTTACTTTAATCCTTACTTCTAATATTACTGCATCTTATCTTATCTTATCTTATCTTATCTTATCTTATCTTATCTTATCTTATCTTATCTTATCTTATCTTATCTAGTAAGTGCAGACATATGATCATATATAGGTGCATCTAAAAAAGTAGAATATTATGGAAAAGTAAAATATTTTTCTGTTATTTTAGAAAGTGAGATATGAGTGTATATATTCTAGACTTATTACGTGAAAACTAAAATGTTAAATATTATAAATCCTTCATTTTTAGTAATCTTAAGAAATATTTTAATATTGTTCAACAGAATTAGAAATTTTCATGGAGCTGTTTTCATCCAAATTGAAATGAAAAGGCTTGAAATGTTTCACTTTAGGTTTAATGGATCTAAAATATATGAAAGCCTCACTGTTTCAGTTACAGGTATTTATTGATTTATGTATTTTTAGATGTATTTTGTATTATGTCAGAAAGGCACCGAAGTATTCCATAAAAGTAGTCATTTTACAAACTGACTTATGTGGAGGAATACATTGTATATTGGATAGAAACAATGGCCTGTATACCATTGCATTGCCTGATCTTTACTGTTTTTCTATATAATTAGGTTGAAATTTAACACAAAATGCTCTCATGGATTCATGCAGGATCATTCATTTCAGAGACTGATGATCATTTAATATGTGTTGATGTCTTGTGTAAATAGTTTGTCTTCAGAATGCAATTGTCCAAAACCAATGTTGTCTCAGTTCAGTTGTACATATCACTAAAATGATCAGCTAATCTTCACAAAACAAAGGTTAGACAAGTTCTGATTCATACATATTAATACAGCTACATATTAAGATTAAGAAGCTTTATTGTCATCATATTAGCACAAGGCATCACATGACGAAATTCAAGGTGCTCCTCAGGTCAGTGCAGATCAGTGCATATCACTAATATGATCAGCGCATCTTCACAAAACAGGTTAGAAATGTTCTGATTCTTCACTCCATTTGGATGAGTTTCAGTCTTTTAAATTGTTATATTATCTGTCTCATCAGTTAATCCAGTTGCTCTATACAAGTCTCACTTCTACAAGGGGCTAAACATCCTTGTTAATAACTTTCCTACATACAAGAGATATTTTAATATACATGTAGTGGGGAAAAAAAACTTAAAACAAATGAGGAATTCGACCTGGAATGTGTTTATGACAATGATGACTGGTGTTCTTTCCTTGACAAATTCAGTTAACCCTTTCATGCATTGTGGTCACTACAGTGGACAGTTATTCTACAGCTGTTTTCTTGTATATTCATGGGTTTTGTTGTTTTAGTTCCATATTAGCCAACGCAGTGGCCGCTTATGCATCATCTCATACACTGACATTCAGACCATTACTGTAACTTTCCTGTTCTTTTATCTAAATCAATTGCTAATTGTTATTAGACTGTAATTTACAGAGTTTTTTTTTTTTTGCATGATATCTGAGTGAGTAATAACTAGTATTATAGTATGTTAAAATGTGAGAAAACATCAGATTAGCAGCATTAATCTCCTGAGACCTAGGAAAATGAAAATTTCAGCTTTTTTCCATTAAACAATTGTCTTGATTGGAAACTGCATAATGCAACAGGTTTTTTTTGTTTTTTTTTTGTTTTTTTCAGATACATTTTTAAAAAAATATTTTTATTTATCTATTTTTTTTTAATGGAATGTCCTTTGCAATGGACAGCATTTTTTAATGTTAAACTGTCAAATTGTTGTCCCCTACAGAGGACAAAAATGCATTGCTGGGTCTCAGGAGGATAAAAATGCTTTTATTTCATAGTTTTCACACAGTATGTCAGTAAATGTATGTTTCTGTGCTTCAAAAATTAAACGCATGGTGTCCAGCTGAGTGGACATTTTTGTAACTCCATGAAAAATTGGTCCAGGAAAAAAAAAAAAAAAGAAAAATCAATTACCTTGTTTTTTTCATGCCTAAAGAGGAATAAAAACACTCAGGAAAAAAAAAATCTTGTTTAAGGTTTTCATAATTCATGCACGAAAGGGTTAAAATCTTCCACAGAAAATGTTCCACCTCTTATTCAGCTTAATGGGGGGTATCTGATACTGTGTCAAACCTGAACTTTCCAGTAATAGAAGACTTTTGGAAGTACCTTACCACAACAATTTTTTATCCTGAAGTTTAGGTGATTGGTGAAATTAGCTCATTCATATATATTTCTTGAAATGTCAACAGCAAAAATATATTCTTAAAAACTGGTAATAATAAGAGTCCCACTGAGCTTGTGTCTTGTACTACTGAGAAAATCCATATACTTTGACCTGATCTGGGCCTCTGAACTTTATTATTATTTCTTAGTATTGATTTTGATGTTATTTATTGTCATATGTTGCTGTGTAACAATTCTGAGTTCTATAATTAGTGATCACATACGTGTGACAGGGAGTATTATTATGATATATTTCTTCTAAGTGTTATTGTTTGTGCTGATACCATGCATGATGTGTTTACCTATTGTATATTTACATTACCTATCTTTCTATATCTATTACCATGTAGTAGAGTAATACTCACATTTTCCTCTGGTATGTATAGTATGAATTGATGTAGTGCAAAATTTTCAGTCAATTGGAGTCATTAACATATGTTTGCATACTTTAATATATCTATTTTGCCCCCTAGTGGACAGTAGTGGTCACAACAGTCCATCAACCCTCACATGGGGATTAAAAAAACAACACTAAATGAAAAACAAGAAGAAACACAGCACACATCGGTCACTTCTTTACAGCAGCAATTTCAAAATTTATTGAGACTGATTGGTTTTTGCAAATAATAGTCAAGCTAATTCTTCCACTAAACATGAAGTTAGAAAGAGGCTTGGACGGCAGGTGGGCCAAACCCCAACATCAAAACAGGAGGCTCATGGTTGACTGTAAAAATGTTTTTGTGATCAGTACAATCAACCCAAGAAAAATAAAAAACAAACAAACAAAAAAATATCTGCACAAGAGCACTTAATCTGCCCAAAACAAAACAGGTGTAAAAACAGGACAGGTTTTTTTTTTTTTTGATTATTTAACACATTTTGTTACAAACACAGGTTTAGGATAATCATCAATATAAAGTCAGTATCATATTGAACAATATTCCCAATGAAAATAAACAAACGTCAAGCTTCAAGTGCGACCTTTTACAAATTAAAGACCCTCTGAAACTTGAGAGAGAAAATAAATAATATATAATAGTAATATAAATTCATATATATGAAGGTATACACACATCACTCTTAGTAGAAGAACAAAATCTAAAGTAAAAAGCGCCAATTTTGAAATATAGTATAATATAGATATACCCATATCTATGGCTTCATGATTTGCACGTGTGAGTCAAGCTATACAGGCTAAATGAGGATTGCAATTTGTACACGTCTAAGAATACCCATATTCATCTGCAATAGAGCAAACAGTTCCAGTTTTGCATCGAGTGGAATGAGACAGTTGTGTGCAGATGCCGAAGACATCACTTTGGTATGACAAAATGAACACAGGCATGCAGTTAAGACCACAGAATCAGGGCACAAAAGGTCATCAACACACGGTGGGAAGGAGAATAGAACCGTCTGATTTGTCTCTTCGGAATTGATCATCCACGTTTCGCAACGTTTTGCACCTCTAATCTGATCAGTCATGTTTGAGTAATCTCTTATCCATCGACACAAAATATTCAGCTGTTCGTCATGGAAGCAAACACTCTCACAAGCACACGGGTGAAATGTTATTGAGGCACATATTGAGGGGTTGATGGCAGACGTTTCCTGAAGTACAACCCAGTATGAGGAAGAAGACATACAGTACAGGTTGTGAGAAAAGCACGGGAGGCCGGGGAGTCACACATACATCCAGATGTCTTTCAGTGGCCACAAAAGCACCACAGGACAGAGATTTGTCACTGATCATGGGCTCCTTCCACACCCACCATTGACATTCATTAAAATCCAACCCATTGTCTATCATCTTTTTTTTTTTCCACCCCCAAAAAATGATAACTATTTGATAAAAGGGTCAAAAAGAAACTCAATAAATAATACAAATTAAATAGAAACAGTTGAAATGAAGAAAGCATCACAAATCGCATTGTACTGACAGTTTTTCATAGGGGAAGGGGGGTTGGGATGGGAGGGGATGGGATGGGAGGGGGGGGGGGGGGGGGGTTGATGGGAAGTGCAGTCCATGGCACCTTTAGTAGAGAGGCCACGTGTGCAACCAGCATTGGCAACAAAGAGTTTCCCAGAGTTACTACTGCAGCGCTCGCTTTCCCTTTATTTAAATGAAGCAGCCAGTTAAAAAAACAAACTGGCAGGTAGAAATACAGCACACAGACGCAAACGCACTCCTCTTTTCTGTCGTAAAGATGCAGCGTTCAGTCTGCCTGCTAGATTTCTACTTGATTGTGTGTCTTTGCGAAACGTGAGACAGTAGGAACTGGGGAAAAAAAAAAAGAATCAGTCTGGTTTTATAATGCAGTCTTCAAACGCTTGCCGGTCCGTTCACACAGCCCTTCATATTCACAATAATACCATAACATGTGCACTTTTCAAACTGTGACAAATAGTGACAGGTTTCCAAAAATAAAATAAAAACAACCCAACAATAAAACTGTTAACCACAACAATAAATCCAAAAGCACCTGCACACACAGACTGTGAAACAAAAGCACTTCATGTATACAAGGTACTAGATTGTTTTTGGTTTGATATTAATCAATTAGTGTACATTTTTGATGCAAAAGCGTGTGCTAAATATATGTTTCAATCAATATCTAACAGAGAAGTTTGAAGGTGAATTTGTTTTTCCCTTGGTAAAAAAGCAAATACGACAGAAAAAGCGTAAACTGGCACAATAAAAGGTTGATAAAAGCCCCATGGCTTGCTGTCCACAACAAGGCAAAGTATAAAAGCTTTTTTTTTTTTCTTATACAAGATATAAAATATCAAAAAAGAACACACAATAAAGCTTAGCATCCAGCACTTAATAATAATTAATAATAGTTACATCAACAACAGTAATCATAGTTCTGATAATCATAATAATAAGACATATCATCTGCCTCACTTGAATTGTCAATAACTTTGCCGAAAACATGGAAATAATCTTAAGAAATCAATTTAGACTTTTTTGACACTGGACACTCAAACATTCTTGCATACAAACACCCATCCTGTTTCACCCAAACAACATGGAGAGAGGAGGGAATGACTTCTTAAAAGTTCTGAAATCCACAAACATGTTTTCAATAAATAGTTGTCAAAGAAAAAAAAAAGAAAAAAGAATATTACACTCTCTACATATATCAAACTCTGAATTTCAAGCACAATTTTGATCCTCTTCTTTTAACCTTGCAAATTCGGAGAACACGTCACCAAAAGAAAAATAAGAGTCTGCATATTTTGTGTTCTGAAATTGGAATTACACGATTGACTGAAGACGGGGCAAAAAAACAAAAAACAAAAACAAACAGTTAAAAAAACAAACAAACAAAAAAAAAAAACAAAACCGGGTGATTCTAAATGAAGGTAGCCCCTCTTCAGGTCCTATCACCACAACCTCCAGTGTCAGAGAAACTGAACCGAAAAGAAACAAGAGACGCGCACCGAGAGAGACAGAAAGAGTTAATAGTGTTGGTCATGTGATGTGGATCCAATGTGTGCTTGTGTTCATTTTGCAGTCAGAAGTGGAAACATGTCCACTTTGTATCTCAGAGGATAGCTTTTACATACACCGTAAAAGTCTTTTACATTCTCTCTCTGTCTCTCTCTGCCTCACACACACACACGCCATTCCCCTTCCAAATCCCCAAAACCTTTATATACATTTGACAAATCTCCAGTATTTGTTGGAATGGATCAATAGAAACCGTGTGGTAAACGTAAGCGAAGAAAAGATTAAGGAATCCACTGAAAGGCATAGGCTATATAAACAGCAATCTGCACAAAGGTTCAGTGATTTCTATATCGTGATAACAGTCAGGAGGACATAGAGTATATCCTTAAAGGTAGGTGCGGTCACCGATTTGTTTAGGTAAGTAAAGGTCAGATCAAAAATGTAAACCACGGGTTCAGGGCTTCAATAGGAGTCAGTTGTCATTAAAGTGCAAGTCTGTGGCAGTAGGACTCTGCATCAACAGTGTGCCGTCGGGCTGCCCGGTCCTTTGACACATGTAGCTTTGCAATAGATTTAGACCCTTCACTTTTCCCCAGAAACATTACAGCCGAGGTGGGACCACGACACCTCCTTCTTGGCCATTTCCCTACACTAACCTTGGTTTCCATGGTGATTGTGATGGCAAACATACAAAGTTGCGGTCTATAGCGTTGGCCGTGTCCTTGGCAGCGTCCTCGTTGATTTCTTTTGTGACAGAGTATAAAACTACTGGACTCTGGCCTGAACCCTCAAGAAAAGGAAACACAAAAACACTGCATCAGAAGTAAAGGAGGTAAGCAGAAAAAGCCTTTCACTTGCACCATCTTTTGACCACTCTTCTTCTACAGTGGCAATCAAAGTTGCGAATAGCCTAATAATGTAATATAATGGTTTTAGATCATTGTCGCGCGTCGTCACCCTACAGCATTTCCATTCAAAGGAAGGCCTGCCCACAGTGGGACGAATGGGTAAAGAAAGCAGAAGATTCTGCCTCAAAGATCGCAAGAGATCTTCAGAGATTGGTCGACAAGCCACAAGCCAGGAGTCGGACAGATCCTAGGAGATCCAGGCAAAGTCCCTCTCACTACCGTTCTGTTGCTCCCCCTCCTGTGCAGAGGAATCGCTCTCCTCCTTCTCATTGTCCAGTGCTCTGTGGGCCTCGCCGGTCATCCCTGAGTCTTTCCACTTCCCCGCTTCCTCCTCCCCTTCTCCGATTATCTCCCCGTCGCCCTCCACCATCATCTCCTCCTCCCCCTCTCCGTCACCATCACACTCTGCCTGGTCGTCGTGGAAACGATCACCGGGATACAGCTCCTCCTCCGGTGAGATGTCTCCACCTGCTTCCCCGTTGTGGTCCAGCAGAGCGGCCATGCCCCGACCGGAGCAATCGGCGCAGACGCCATGGCGACGGGAGCCGTGTTTGATTCCGACGCTTGCTGCCGACATGAACACTCGGCTGCACACTTTACACACGTACTTCTTATCTTTGCTGTGAACCTGTTGGATGGAAAACACATCAAATCACAAATTTTACATCACACCTTCATTGAAGACACAGTTGTCAGATCTGTCTCAAAACACTAACAAAATAAGTCATTCAGATTTGTATGTAGTGTGGCATCATGGGACATCCTGTTTTGACCACGAGATAAAAACCAATGTGATGTGACTCCAGAAGAAATGTGACCAGACTGGGTATTTATTGAACTTTTTCACATTACACATTATCTACCATTTCACAAACCATTTATGATAAGTAACAGGCAAAAGTTGTTTACAATATTGGCCCAAGGCAAATAACTAAAGACAAAAAAAAAAAGAGCGATTTTTCTTCACTTTTTCTATGAAGTTAGAGATTGATTTCTGCTAAGGTTGGAAGTGATATTAATTTATTAATAGTAATGATCGGCTTTTTTCCTCCCTCTGTCACAATCATTTTGGCCTTTAACCCAGTGTTTTTCAACCCTGGGATTGGGACCCCACGTGGGGTCACCTGGAATTCAAATGGGGTCACCTGAAATTTCTAGTAATTGAAAAAAAAAAAAAAAAAAAAAAAACAACTTACTAATATAAATGTATGGTGAGTTGAGAGAGACAATCCCAATACATAAAAAAAAAAACATGACAAACTGAAGCTGAAACTGAAGCACGGCGGTGCTGTTTATCTGTCAAGTGTTCATTGTGGTCAGTTTCAGATGCTGCAGCTCTTTCATAATTCATAGTTTGAGTTATTGTTTGTTCAAGGAAAATAAAATTCTCACTTTGTGCAGTAATCTACACCTGGCTTTTCTGCCTCTGTCCATAATAATATACAGTATATAGACTAAATGTCATCTATAATTGACGTTTATTTGCAGCATAATATAGCAAACTATTACATGATCAAAAATAAATAAACTTTAGCAAAAACTTTTCTCCGTTTTGAATGTCTGGGGTCACCAGAAATTTGTGATGTTACAATGGGGTCACAAGTTAAAAAAGGTTGGGAACCACTGCTTTAACCCTATAATGCCACACGTATCATTGATATATGAGTTTTGAAGCCCTCTTTATATTTTTCTTGAAAATCTTGATGTACACAATTAGATTCATGCAATACATGGATAATCCACCGGGGGGGAGGAATTCGTTCACCAGAGGCCTTTCCAGTGACACTACAAGATTGTCATTAATGAGGAAGGAGGCAGAACTTTGCCAGTTTTGAAAAGGAATTACCAATTTGTTAGACATGTTTGTGTTATATTATGGTGTTTTTGTTTTTTTTTGTTCAAAAATAATAATATTTGAGCATTGAGACCTGATGTATCAAATATGATACAAAATTGGAACTCATACATGGAAATTAATATTTGAAAAAAATAAATTTGGGGTAGCTCAGAAGGACAAATAAAGGCTCCAGTTTCAAAGAACTGGTATTTTGTGTCAATGATTTAATGATTCAGGCTTTACGGGGTTAAAAAAAATCAACAAAAATTTAATTCACATTCACATGCTGAATATTCATGTTATGTCATAGTAATAACGTTAGTATATAAATAAGATGGGTTTAGTCTTTCTTGGTATTTTAAAGCAGACATGTCATGATTGTAACTTTCAGGTTTGGTTTACCACCCCCTAGTGCACTCACCAGTGTGTGCCTCTTCATGTGCTCTCTCCTGGTGAACTTCTTCCCACAGATTTCACATGGGTAGGGCCTCTCACCGGTGTGGGAGCGCATGTGCCTCTTCAGGATGCACTGGTGCATAGCAGAAAAACTGCAGTAGGGGCACTTAAACTTTTTACGGATCACCGTGAAGTCATTCACTGTAGGTAAAAAGAGAGAGGGAAGGAAGAAGGAGAAAGAGAAGAATATTAGCATTGAATGAAGCTCTTTTACATAAACCCAGATGTCACTTTTCAGTTATTACATTTAATTAGTGGCATGGTCTAGAAATGTAGCATCAATTCCCATGGCCACCCCAATCCCAGTCAAAGCTACAGTTGCCCTGGCAACAGCTCTTCCTCCATACTAAAGCAATAAAGGCAAAGAGATACTATAAACACCGACACAACAGTCAATCTGCTTAGTTGTTCTACAAGGTCTCTGCTATGGACAGCAAAAACACAGACAGAAAGACAAACACAGACAGTGGCAGGAGGGCTGAAGGCTGGAAAATACAATCACACACACAAAGGAATAAGAGACACAAAAACACTACTCATCTTAATACCACATCCCAATCTTGTGCAGAAGTCTGGTGAGCCAATTATCTCAAGGTCTACACTTAAATGGTGGTTAAGCCAGGTGAAGGCCTTATACAAAAACAGACTGAATGTTTGGCTTTGTGTGTATGTGTACGTGTGCGTGTGTGTGTGTGTGTGTAGTCAATGAGAAACTTTAGTCAAGGCATGTATGCCAGGAAAGATCGGGACTGGGTTTATGAGCACACAAGCAAAACACTCACTTTGCACATCTACTGTACATAAAGGAGGGGTAAAACTCAGTAAAGGGTTGTAGGTGGTACAATATAATTACCTCCATTTGCAAATCGACTTCGGCTCTGATTAAACACTCGACAGCACATCAACAAAAAAAAAAAATCACGCAAGTACACATGAACTGCACAAAAGGCTATGCATCTTATCCAGAGCGTTTATAGTGTGAAAATGTACAATGCAACAACAAAGAAAGAGATGTTAAATGTGTAAATTTAAAAAACAGACACCTGGATAAAAGAGAAAAACCGCAGCAAACTTTTCACATTTTCATTGCAGTTTAATTTCAGATTAAAAACTACAAGCAGAATTTCATTTGTGTTTTAGAAAAGTACATATTAATGTACAATATGTGGTTTTTCAATACGAAAAAAAAACACAATCCAAAATGAAATAATTTGCTTACAACAATACAGACACAAACTTAAAAACACCATACAGCAGCCATTTCTCCTCAGAGCTTAACACGGGAGTTCCTGATTAGTTCCTGACTTCTCTGCTACTGGCGAGAACAGAATGTGCTACCTGAGAAATGGGACTTTTTTTATTAGAGGGATTTGGCATTTGGGACATCCCTGTTATATACAACAGCGTAGGGATGGATTCCCAGTAGACACTAGTTCTGCGCTTACAGAAAACATAGAAATTATAGCTTTTTATCATAACCACTGGAGTGATATGAGAGGGGAAGTACAGGTGAATGGTTTCCCTTTGGGTGTAATATTCACATTATAGGTGTACACAATAAGAACAGACCCCCACAACTGAAAAGAAAAGAAGATATCTTGCTTTATACTGCTGCAGAGTAAAGCCCTGCTGTAAACTCAGACAATGTTTGGCAGACATTGGTGTGAATTTACATTAGCAATGATTCTGAAGCCAGTGCTCATGCTGATTCCAATATCCTGCAGCCTGCGCGAGCTCACAGCCTCCACCTAACTTTAATTCCCTGCATTTTCCTACTTGTCTCCCTTGATCCCTCATTTTATCCCCTGCCCACACCAACACACCGCTGTACATTATGTTTTCAGCACTGATATCAGTAGCTCGTCTGGTTTAAAGGCCGTCTGTCCTCTGGTCCCCCAATTCTTCAAATGAAGGGTCAGGGGTTAAGAAGGGCCGGAGCCGTGAAGGACCAATTATTGTCCAGCTCCAGCCACACTTAGAGATTAGAGAGCCCACAGATGTGGACAGACACAGACAGCAACAGAGAAAATGACACCACCCAACCCCCATCTGAGTAGCATACTGGCCTATTGTTTTAGCGTGCTTTGTCTAGTTCGGCACAACCCCTCCATCTGCACTGATCTGACAACACTGACTGAAGGTAATCGTGTCATAGTGGGGACTGAGGACACGTTTCTACATGTTCTGTGGGGGCTACACCAACAGTCGGATCTGTGGTGGGAAGTCTTAAGGTTAGGATTTGATTTAGACTCGTTTTTCCTTTTAGAAAAGTAGATTTTTTTCAAGCTTATTCTAAATATTTGCCATGAAAAACCAACATATAAAAAGCCTTTCAACAGATTTGAGTCTTTATTCTCCCCACATGTTGCAATACTGTGAGTTTCCTGCAGGTGGTGTGGTTGTGTGGGCTGTGAGTTGCAGTAAAGCCAGGTATATCTGAACTGTGTCTAAGTGCATTCGTGCCCATAATGCAGGGGTGTACACAAAGATAGAGATCTCTCTGCCTAAAAAGGAGAGAAGAGGTTAGTCAGACTAGCGACTGGCGACATACAGGCAGACAAGTGGTTGAGGTCGAGGAGACGGAAAAACACCCCCCATCTCTCAACCTGGCCGCACCGTGGAAAGTAATTGTTCATCGGTCAAGTCAGTGCTCACGAAAATTACTCATAAACCCAGAAAAAAAAAAACATTACAACACATACTTTAAGTCAAAACTTTGCTCAAACACAATGTTGCATAGCACCTGTGCATCTTTGATGTGCACCATCTCATGTCAAATCATCCTTAGAAAATAATAATAATTTTATAAAATTTCACAGGTTTAAAAAAAAAAACTAAAATATTTACAGAAATCTGGAAGAAATTCTTTCCTTCTCAGTTCAGTTATCCACACACTACATATGTCATGATCATACAACTTGTGACGATTTGTTTTGCTGATGCGTTTGATTGTGCGTTTGTGAGCCTGCAGTCCGTAGATCCAGTCTCAGTTTTCCACATTGATACTACGACTGTGATTTTCAACTTTCACCTCGTGAGACAAATGCCACAGTGAATCTATAAACCCTCCCTGAGACATTTCCATCCCAGTGCTGTCTCCTAGTCCGACCACTGTCCCTGGCAAACCCCCTGGCACTGTCCCCACCTGGCAGCACACTTTAACATGTGTCGCCAGGTTTTTCTGGGTGCTAAAAGCCTTGGCACAGGCCGGGCAAGTGTACCCTCTCTCTTTAGAGTGCACAGAGGACAGGTGCCGGTGCAGGTCTGTGCGATCCCTAAAGTGTTTCAGACAGTACACACACTGCATCAGCTTCTTCTTGAAGTGAATGGTCTTCTCGTGTCGGTCTGCATTGGATTTGAGGGTGAAGCTGGCAGGGCACTGGGAGCAGAAGTAGCGTGCTGGCGTGCACTCCGCCCCTGCCGTGCGGTAGAAAGACTGCTGGAAGTGTTGAGGCTGGGATTGCGACTGATGATGGGGCTGGGTGGGTTGTTGGTTTATGCTTGGCCAGTCAAGGGACAAGGCCATTAGAGTCAGGGTGTGGTGATACTCATGTTCCCTGAGATGCTCAAGGCTGCTGAACAGCCGCTTGCACAGGGTGCAGGCAAACCCCTTTGAGGGCCAGGCACCAGGATCTGGCAGGAATCTGTCCCCTGATCCAGCCTCTCCACCCAGTGCCATCACCCCTTTGGATCCAAATCCAGCCACAGGCACTGACGCAGGCATAGTCAAGCCACCAGCACAGCTCCCTTCAGCCATCTGATCCCTCTCGACAAGAGACTGGTCACCTTCCAACGCTGAGATATTGAAAAGGAAAGAGAAGTGAGAGAAAACAGATAAGGTGCAAAAGCAGATCTTTCTTCTGTTATATAGACATGACATGTTTCAACTCAAGAGTGTAAACCATACCTGTGCCGTTTTCTTTAATGTCTTCTTTGTCTTCTTCACCCTCCTGCAAGCACAAAACATCCCGTTATGTCACATACACACATTGGTACAGTCTGTATGGAATGTTGTCGGAGCATGCAGCAGGCAGGTTGGAGAGAGAAGCTGTAAAGACAAGCTTTTTTCCACACATATAAGAAATCCATCCAACAGAGAAAAGAGGAACATAAAACTGAACAGAAAAGACAGGTCAAGGTGATTTTAAGGCACATATAATACAGAAATTACAGAAAAGAGAAATGATTTTATTAATACAAATTACTAGATGTTTTACAGTATACACAATTACTTACATTTACAGCAATATTCATATGATCTGTCTCTAAAGTAATTAACCCTCACCTAACCTGCACGGTGCATTATAACCTGTCCTTTCCTATATCCCATCTGAACTCTATCCATCCACCATCTACTCCATCCTCCTGCCATTCCTTCACCCCCACCCATTTCCTCTGCCCCTACACTTCTCCACCCCCTCCTTCTCCTCCTCCTCCTCCTCTTCTCTAAGAACAGAACACCATGCACTGGGCAAACAGATGGCTTGTCCGTAGAGATAGGAAGGCTTGTTGGGAGGCAGGTCCACTGAAATCAAATGCTGCTCCTAAATACTCACCCGCACACACAGCTTACACACACATACTGGCACAAAACTCACATCCACACATGCTCATACTGCCATGCTCACACACACGCCCACACACTCTCACACACACACACACACACACACACACACACACACACACACTGAACAGAACAAACAATTTCCTGGGCTGCGAGAGCAAACCTCTCATTGTCTACTAGTATTGATTCTACTCAGTCTCATCTCTACCTTGCCCGTTATCTGCCATCTCTTAGCGCACGCTGCCATTGTGACTGGATGTGTCATCTCTAATGTTACCACTATAAACTACATTACTGCTAATGCTGAGCCACGACTCGTTGCTTGAAGTGAATACGGGTCTAGCTTTATTATGATATTGTATGAAAAAGGAGACAAAGGTGAAGAATTGGAAAGCAAAAAGGAAGAAGGAAGAGAAGGCAAACAAACAAACAAACATACAAGAAAAAAGGAGACAAACAAAAGACAAAACGAGACAGCATTTCTTCCCAGTGTTGCAAAAGACACACCAGAAAAGGAGATTCTGAGAGGGGTTGAGCGATGATGTGCTCGTGTCTTCTAAGGACTTTCCAATGATGAAAAATAAGCCCATTAACCCCATTTCCCCTCAACCTCACTTCCCACCACAGTGCTTTCGATGCTGTCACCACTCAACCCCCTCAGTAATTCGCAGAAGCAGGGTTAAAGCTGCTCTTTGGATGCTCGTCTCCTCTCAGTCTCATGTGAAACTCTTATTTGACGGTAAGAGCAGAACCCAGAGAGCAGCCTCCGCCCTGGAGCTAATCCAGGCCCGGTGTGCTTACCTCAGGCAAGGTGGAGGGCTCCGGGCCCTCAGGAGCCTCTTCCACTTCCATGTCCAACTCCTCTGTGCGCAGTAAGGGTGCCCCAGCCCGCAGACCGGGGGCCTCCAGGGGCCGGGGCTCAGAGGGGTGCAGTGGCGTGGGTGGAGTGGGTGGGCTGTGTGCTGATGCTGATGATGATGGCAGTAGTGGTGGTGGTGACTTTAGAAGATGAGGAAGAAGAGGAAGAGGAGTAGGAGGAGGAGGCGAGGAGCCAGCCCCCTGTTTGTTATGAATAGTGGCCCCCGTGGCCCCTGGCCGGAGTGTGCTGCAGTAGTTGTTGGAGCAGAGCCCTGAGGAGCACAGGAAACGAGTCTCACCCACCCACTCACGTACAACTGCAACTCTGCTAGCAGCTGGCCACCAGAACACAACGGGAGAGAGTGGGCAGGGGGGCACACAGAGGCTGCCAGTGCTACACTATCAAACACTATGGAGAGGGGGAGGAAGAAAAACTCTGAAGTTTCACTTTCCACCAGCCGAGGGGAAAGGGTTAGGGCTTCTCTTCTCTCTTTCTCTCTCTGTTTCTTTCGCTCCTCTGCTCTCCTTCTCCTACCACCCACATGCGTGCACAGAGGATGGCAGCATGTGTGTGTTTTGTGAGAGAACGTGCATGTGTTGTGTGAGTGAGTAAATGCATATAAGGAGAGGGCTTGAGGATCCTCTGTAGCGTGGAGGGAGATTGTTTTGGAGAGGAGCCATCTTGCAGCTCAAGTGAAGACTTTCTGTACACACAGGGTAAAGGACGACTATATCGACTATGTAAGATATTTACCAGCAACAAGTTAAGGCACGCTGGATAAAGAATTTCAGATTTCTTTGGCTCCATCACTATTCATGCGGAAGCTTTTTCTGCTACATTAATATCACCATTAGCTGGTACCAATGCGTATCTCTTTCCTCTTAAAGTGCATATTTATCAACGCAAATGTATCGCAGGTTATGTGTGATTGTCTGTGCGGGTATGAGTGCATGTGGGCAGCATTTCGGGGAATGTCTCGGAGTTATGCAGTGGGTTAGCCATTCATTGCCCTCCTCTGCACAACAGACAGAATCACACAACCATGAGGCTTGACCATGGACGGATTCCTGGAATGTTAAACTACCGCGCCCGACACTCCTCACTCCCACTTACTGAGAACACACACAAATGCTTAACTCCCCATTTCTTCCCCAACCCTGGCAGTGAGGGGAGGAACAACATTAAAAAGGAGGAAGAAATGGAGACGGAGAGTAAAGGGATGAGCTACAGGTGAGAGGGAGCAGCTCATTAACAAATGGAGTTCTGGCAGTCCAAACTTCCCATGGAAAGACTATCCCGGAATATATGTGTACACAGTGAACTAAAGCCCTCTGACGAAATCCAGAAGATAAACTAGATATTTTCTCAATCTTGTCTCACTCAGTTAATAACGCAGTCAATTCTGGCAAGCTGTATACAAATAACAGCAGGCTGACTCACTGCAAAGCAACAAAAGGAACAGAGAGGGAAAACACTATGTATTGTGTATTGATGGGGAGTCTCTGAGTTACATACGCTAACACAGAAGGACAGCAGAAGAACTAAACTACAGCCTAAATATTCAGAAATTAACTCAAATTTACTAACAATGTGAAGAAATATACATTTGGCAGTTTAGTGAAACATTTAGTTTAAAGTGTCTGTTTGTACTTTTTTCGAAGTTGAAAAATTCAAACATCAAACTGAAATAATTAACAGAATGTAATGAAATAGTAGTTTTAATGTTATGCTAAATATTTCAATGTACTGTGTAGCATCTCTACTGAAGTTAGCATGCTAGTCACCTAGCACTGAAATGCCCTGCATTATAATATTCCACTGTTGCCCATGAAGTTGGAGTAATTGAAATTTAGATTATTTATGTAATTTTTTATTTTTATTTTTTTTTAGGTTTAAGATTAACGCTATAAACAGTTTGTCAGATCATAACTAAGCATAAATCTGAAAAACTGTTTTTTCTTCAGAATACCTTTGTACAAAACCCAAATGTTGTTTGTGTGTCAGAGGCATATATCACTAATACACTGCTAACCATAAAGTTGGAATAATATTTCCAGACACATTCCTCTTTTTATTTCTATTTATACACATATGTAATCACCTTTGACCACATACAATGATTTCATATTTCCCAGTTACACTTTATTGATCAAGAATAAATCATGTTGCCGCAATCATTACATGAAAACAAGTAAAAAGAAAAAAAAATGATTACAACTTTATGGGCAAAAGTGTACTTTCATAGCTCAAGTAGCATGGAGAGTTACTGTGGCATTCCCGACTGGACGCAAAGAATTCAGTTTGATGCTAAACTTGCAATGTTCAGTCTACATGGGTAAACTGGCTATATAGTGATATCGTACTGCTAACTGCTGCTAACACTGCAAAGTTATCACCAGTTATCTATCAAATGTAGGTAATTTAATGAAGAAACAAACCAATACAAACGTGTATGTGTGTATTTCCTTGTTAGGAATAGACTTTGAAATGCTACCACCTGCTACTGATAGTTGGAGTTCGGTTTTTAATCCTAATCTTGCAAATTGTAGCTTTAAGGAGACTGCCTGCCAAGAACTAACCAAATAAAACATAAGTCTGTTAAGAGAAAAAGACAGATGGGATTTGTGCTCTCCATGACTCCATGACATGGAGGAAAGTGCTTACTGATGCCTTTCCAACAATAACCTCTGGTGTTTTAGCTTTGTTTATTACTTTATTTAAATCGCTATTAAAAAAAAACAGATGCTGTAATGTAATTTCAACTCTATATTTAATGTGGATTTTTCCTGTTTGTCAATAACCTCCTTGACATTAATCTACAGATTACCATTTTAGATCTGGATCTTGACATACACCAGATTGATGAAGTTACTGTCACAATCATACATAAAGATTAAACCTCCGGGGAGTTGCTGTGAAGCCACTGAGAGTCAATTTTAAAAAGTAGATGTGAAGTGATGAGACCAAGTGGTGGAAAGAAAAGTTCAATAATGTCAGTATGATCCCCATAGTTAATTGGATGTTCCTTACAGTAAGTATGTGGTGGCCATGGCTGTGGACAGGTGCGCGGGGATGGTCCGGCAAAATCCATTGTCTGGCATTGATTGTCTGACGTACAAAAGGGGTAGTGGGGCCAAATCCCAATGATCCTAATTGGATTCGGGAGGCTGATTGACATACAGACTGATTCCACTTTAGTTTGGCATTCCACATGCTAGCAGGATGCCCATGGACCATGCAAACAGACTATCTGTGCATATGAATTACACTTGCAGACATGCCTTGTTGATAAAGTGAGGATCAAGCGAGTCTGAATAACTAAATGTAAAGACAGAAAGGAACTCAATGCTTAAACCACGGAACATTGATTCTGAGTTTGGTCTATTTTGGAAGTATAAATCTTTAGGAAAACATTTCATTAAACAGTCAATTATACAGCAAGAGAGAAAAAGAGAGGAGGAAAGATGGAGGCAGAGACAGAAGCTGTATGTCAAGGCCTTTAGCTGATATTCAGTGGTCTCCCTTGAATTAGGCCAGGTGACCTTGCTCTACCTCCTCTCTGCCTAGATCAATACTTTCCCAGGATTTTAAACCAACATACTTTGATGCTCCACAGCTGAGGTAAAAGAGGGGGAAAGAGACAGGAGCAAGACAAATAAGGAGGAACTGCAGGAGCTGTCCAGAATGGGAGGGAGCAAGGAAGAGTGTGAGAGATGAGTGTTAAGGAGGGGTGAAGGAGAAAAGATGGAGGGAGGGATTGTGTGGAGGGGAGTACGAGAGGAAAAAAAGGACAGGAAGGATGTTAAGCAGGGGTGAAGGAGAAGTAGGGAGGAGAACAGGAGGAGGGGAAAGAGGGCTGAATGGAGGGAGGGAGGCAAGGAGCAGTGATTTGTCAAACCAGGCTGACTTATCCTCCGCCCAGTAATCTGAGGTACAGTGTTTGTTTATTTTCTGTCCTCATTTAGACACAGGGACAAACCCGGGGAGGGAGGGGAGGTTGTTGGCCATCCAGACAAGCCCATTTCCCCAACCCCATTGTGTAGAAACTTTAAAATAGGGTTTGGCTAACCAAAAACCTCCCCAAGGTTTCTTTAGTGACAACTGAAATACAGCTATAAGACTTATTCAACATGTTTTTTTTTCTGTGAAGGGAGCAAATGATTAACATTCTCTGAATTCTCAAAATCCTCTATTCATATAGTCAAGGCTGAGTGTATCTGTAAAGTCTGAGTGTGTATCAAAAAGCCTCTTCTTCTCTTTCCTGCAGCTTGTGAGGCTGTCTATCTGTGCTGTGACAGCATCTGATTCTCCTCTTTAAGCCAACAGAAACATCTCAATCCCACACACTTAACACTTACACAAAAGGGGTGATGTGATGTGCAAGCGTGTGCACGTTTGTGCCACAGTGAACATGCATTTCAGTCTATTCAGTCTTGGCCCTGTCTTTTATTTTGTAGGTGAGTGGGGCTCAGCTCAAAAGGCATGACTAGGCTTGGAGTTGTACCCTTCCTTCCTTTTCTTCCGCTCACAAAGACAGCAGAACTCGGGACAAAAGATCCAATTACTAGCCAGTAAAAGCAAAGAAACACAAACACACACGAGACACACACATAAATGTGCCCACGCGGACATGGACTCAAGCGAATATACGCTAACACACACACACACACATATACACGTAGACACACTGACAGTTTAACACCCTTGCTGGAAGGCAAATAGCTGATTGAAAAACTCCCTTTAGCACAAATAACGATATTACTGATCTACTATTGAGGTAATTAGAAATTTGTTTTCTCTAAGAAACTGAAGGCATTGGTTGGAGCACTTATGTCAATATAAAGGCTAGTGCTCTGTTGAGATATTTAGCAATTTAACAAACACAGGTAAGCTGTTGAAGGTCTACAACATATATGTCACATGTACATACAGTAACATACATGAATACAGCTTTCATTTCCACACAGTTGAAACTGAATCTTTATTTTATTTATTTATTTAATTTATTTCAGTTGCAAAGGTTTCTTGCTCAAAAATGCAAAGTGTTTCATAATTTTTGGTGCAAAAATAAAGTAAGTCAGTAACATAACACTGCAGTTCTGTTGTGTTAGTTTGCTGCTGTGAAATATAGCCATACACCCTCTGATACGCACAAAGAAACTGTCACATAAAGCCAAACAAATTTTCTCACAACGGTGAGAGCGATCCCAGCAAAATGTTCCTCTCACTGAGTCACTGCTGACTAGTCATCACCGGCAATGCCACACAAACCTGCGATGCGTTGAAGTGGCAACACACGCACACATCACATTCAATGTTAACCAAATACAAGCTGACGATGGAAAATACTCTGCAGCAGAGAACACTCATGTCAAAAGCGGTCAAGCCTGTATGTTTTATTTCTCACAGATGACCAGCAGGTGCTCCAAAATGCACTATTATACTTTAATTTGTGCATACCTGAGTAGGAAGTTAGAATTAGGGTTAATGAGGTGTGTGTCTAGTTGTGTGTCCATTTAATGACCAGTGTGTGCGCACGGTGTTACTGAACAGTGACTTACGAGACAGGGAGTGTCCTCCTTTGGGCAGGTACTCGTACAGCAAGGGGTTATCATCGCCCATCATCTCAGCCCGCAATGACAGCAGACTGTTCTTACTCATCAGCGCTGCCTTCAGATTGGCCACCGATGAGATTGTCCCGCCGCCGGCTCCCGCCCCTGCCTCCTCCGATTCGTTGGGACCCAGGAAGCCCGGCTCTGTAGTCAGAGCCTCTTCCTGTTTGAGGAAGAAGTCGAGACGTTCGCCACGGCTGTCTGAGCTGTTGGGTTCAGTCACGTCTGCCCCTGAAAAACAGGCAGAAGGTGGGTGAGGCTCTGCTGTCCTTTTGCAGCGATCATCTGGGACATTTTAATTAATTTCATGACAACACACAATAAAACAGGGAAATTCAAGCAGGTGGTCACGGGTACATTTCAGAGTCTTATTTTAACTATTGTTTGAAACATTACATGCCTGTTATTGACTGGAAATTATATGAAGCCCTTTCAAAATACACACAAAGGAACAGACGTCAACAGAACTGAAAGGAGAAAAAAAAAGTGAATATTGTAGCACTTGTCAGTTTGCTGATTTAATGGTTTCACCTGACAATGATCACACCTGAAGTGAAAATACAAAAAAAACAGCATATTAAACCGATTCTTTCAAACCTCTCAGCCGAGTCATAGTTTACACCCTGTGTTTTCGGTAGTGACTACCAACACGTCACGGCTCTGATTCATCTCTCTCTCTCCTCAACTCCCTAACATACCTCATCATCACCAGTCACCAAAATACAGGGAGATCATAAAGAGACAGTGAGAAAGAAGAAAGCAGACACAGACATGGTGTGTGCGTTACTTCTGTTTGTGTGTGTGTGTGTGTGTGTGTATATATCGTTGAAAGCGGAGTGTGTAGAGAAGCTGTCAGCAGTAGACATGTCGCAGGAGGTTCCACTGTAGATCTACAAGACTGTCAGACCACACGGCTGACGACAGCCCTACTCGACACTCTTACGCAGACAGGCATGGACAAACATACACAGGCAAATACGAAGACAAAAACACACTTTCATTGCCTCCTAATTGACATTTAACTGATGACAGGTTGCTTTCTCTAACAAAGACTTAGACAAAAATACACAACACTGGCTTAGAGACTTTCAAAGAATAGCTTGTCTACACGTAAAACAAACGCACACACACAGTTCTGAACGTTAATACAGACTTGCAAGTTGCCTTAAGGGGGTGTGTGCATAATTATGTGTGATTGTTCTGGACAGAAACCTTCTGACATCCTAATATATACGTCTACCATTGCACAAAGCACTGTGACAGCTGAAATCACATTTAAAGCTAATGGGGAATAAACAAAGTGAGACAGAAACAGGGGTGATGCGGGGGTGCAGAAAACAGAAACACACGGAAAAGAAGAGCAGCGAGAGGAGTGGAAAAATAAAAAGGGGGGCAAGAGAACAAAATAGGCCTATTGTCCATTGTAACTACAGTCAGGTAGTGCTAAGTATTTCCTGTGCAGCCCAGTGCTCGTCTGCTGCAGGGGAGTCAAGGTGACAGAGACAGTAGTTTGCCTCTACGTCTGGAATACCGATGGGTATACAGCCTCTTCACAGCCTACTGGGTCAACACTGACCACTCTCCCTCCCTCCCTTTCTCCCCTCACTCTCTCTCACGCGGTCATTTTTCATGCTCAGTATAGACAAATGATCACAGATCAAATCCATCAAACGGATGGATACATGTTCTGTATGCACAGTTGCACAAACACGCTTAAATCTGAAAGGTGAAGAGATCTGAGTGGGATACTGAGGATGGGGTGGGGGGTGGTGGTGGTGGGGGGGTCACGACTGATAAGAGTGACATACATATGAAGTAATCAGCAGCAATCAAAGTACGAGTGAGTAGATGTAGAAGATACAAAAGAGGAGATGAAGTAGGAGAAAAGATGGACAGGGCAGAAAGAGAGAGAGAGAGAGAGAGAGAAAGGGAAAAAAGGCAGGGGAGTATAAAAGCGGGGGTGTTCAGCTGTGGAGGAAGCAGAGAAGATACACACAAAAGACACATGCGTGCATCTACAGTACACATACACACACACACACACACACACACACAAACACACACAAAGTTAATTAAGGAGGGGGTGTAGGGGTTGGCGCAAGGGGCATGAGGTGCAGGAATTCATTAGAGCTCTGCCCCCTCCTTCAGTGGGCAGCCCAGCAGCCACAGGAGTCAATCAATAACATAGATCTGTTGTTGGCCAACAACAAACACACACACACACACACACACACACACACACACACACACACACACACGAAGAAGAAGAAGAAGAAGAAGAAGAGACAGACAAATGGAGGGCGAGGAAGCGAAGGAGAGATAGAAAAGAGGGTCACCTCTGACCCCCATCTCCCTCCACTCATCTGTTCATTGGACGAGTGAGTGACCCCTGACCACTTTTCCCAGCATCCCCAGGACACGTGCATCTACAGATGGAACATGTCCGCTCTCCTCACACTTGCACTGTAACAATGCATCAGTTACAAACTGCAAATTAATTGGCCGAGTTATTACAAAAGGGTTTGCTTCATGACTTTTCTTGGAGTCAGAACTCAAACTTGTAGCAAAAAAGAGTAAATTAAAAGTCAGTGTTTAAGATATTAGTGAAAAGCTCCCTTTGTCGTGATTATACTTTAACGTGCAACATGCCGTACGCTGCTGCTTTCTGAGGATTTATCCACATTACCGAGACTAAGCATGAGATATTAGGGAACAGTATTCAGCTGACCACAAACAGGCTTTTACCAAATAATCGGAATATACCACATAATCCTCCTTTACTTATGTAAGCTTTATCAGCCCGTGTAGATGGTTTGTTACTTAAACCTCATCCTGTTCTGACAGATAAAATCATTTACCACACCAGAAACAGTCGCACCTAATCCCATGCACGCAGCTTATGGATTTCATCATACTTGTGCTGGGTTTCGCTGAGGATTTGTAGCCTCACATATTGTGGTGTCTTTCAGAGGCAATAGGTTTATCTGGAGTTTTAGAGACAGTGCGGTTACATCACTCCTTTGTGCACATACGCCAAGTGTGAACATATGTCATGAGACAACCTATGAATTTCAATGGCAGGGGATATGTCTTTGAACTGCATGGTCAGGAACAAAAAACAATAGCATTTTCCTCATCTTTTTTTCTCCTTTCTTCCGCCTTTACAGTGCAGCGGTCTCTGTACAGTGAACGGAATTTTCATTTTCCCCTTCATAAAAGAGTCCGAATAATTTAGATTTCTGCCTTCTGAAGAGATCCTCCGTTTAATTTGGTTGCCATGGTAGCCGGGCACCCTTGGCTTCAACATTTATGCTAAATAAAAACCCCTTTTAAAAGGAAAGACAAATATGTGGAAATGGTGGTTCTCTTTGTTCATGTGTGTGTTTGTGCATGTGTGTGTGCACAGGCGTGAGGGATGCTGCAAGCTATGTGGGGGCTTGAGTGGGAAAAAGCAAAAGGCAGAAGAAGACATGCCTTGAAATAAAAGATGTGTGTGTGTGTGTGTGTGTGTGTGTGTGTGTGTGTCAAACTGTACTTCAAATGTGTTGTGAGGGATACTGCATTCATCATCCATTGAGAGCGATATAGCTAATGGATAGAAGATACAGTTTTGTGTGTTATGGTCGGAGGTTGCACTACGTATGAGCGTGTGTTTGTGTGTGTGTGAGACAGTGTAGCTGTGTTTATTACAAGGGGAGTTGTGTTATTGGACAGCGTGCCTTAGCGCTGTAAAGAGGAGGAGAGAAAAGGCCTGAAAAGGGAGGGAAGGGTCATTTGACCCAATTTGACCTCTGATCTTCTGTTCTGATTGTGTTCAAGGAGTGTGTCTGTATGTGTGTGTGTTTGTGTGTCTCTCAACAAATGCCTCCTTCCTCTTCAAACTGAGCCAAACACTGTTTTCTGTGAGGGAGTTTCTATGTTCCAAAAATAAAGGGTTTTGATAGATAAATGGATGAAAACAGTGCACACACAAATGACCTAGCTCTTAATAGACTCTTTTTACACCTCGAGTAATACACACATACACATACGACAACACACCTTCAAATCAACAGACATGGCAGCCAAACACAATGGAGAGGAAAAAGTCCAGGGTGGTTAAGCAACGAGTTATTGAGGCTTGTCGACCACAAGAGAGCTGTCAGAGAAGAAAGTAGGGCTTGTGTGCATGTTTGAGTATGGGAGTGCAAACAAAGGAGAAAGACTCTTTCACTGTGTATCTCCGTATGAGTGTGTGTGTGTTTGTGACAGAAAAAGAAAAAGGAGCCATGCCCCAAGTCGGCCTGGTTAATGGCTCAGCCAGCCTGAGGTTGAAAAGGACAAGGCATTAGAGGAGCCGTGTTGTCACAAGACTCCGCTCGCTGTATTGTCTACCGCGCCGCGTTACAGCAACATGTTCCCAAAACGTGAGCCTCTCCTTCACCTTTTGGCACACACTGGTCCATACATTTTACTTGCGATTAGTGTGCGTTTGTCCTCGAGTGGACAAAGAGGGGAGGGAAGGTGGAACTTGCTTCCTCAGCATGCCAGAGTTTGAGAGGGTAAAAAAGTAATTTCAGCCGAGAAGGGGGAGTGAGGCACTAAAACAGCTCAAGAATTCAGAGGCAATTTAAAAAGCAGTGTGGGAGAGGGGAATGAAAAAAATGCTGGGTTAAAAAGGAGGGAGGATGGAAAGTAAAAGAGGTTGTTATTCTCTCTCCCTCTCTCTCTCTCTCTTTCTGTCTTCCTCTCCCTCACTTGCTTGCTCTAACTCTCTCTCTGTTGTTTTTAGGGACTAGCCGGGCCACAACCTCCAGGAGAGATAGGGAAGGGTGGGTGGTGATGGTGGTGGTGGTGGTGGTGGTGGTAGTGGTGGTGGGGTGTGTGTGTGTGAGTGAATAGGGAGGGCAAGCATAAATCAAGCAGAGCCTGAAGGCTTTAGAGGAGGGAGGGACAGAGGGAAGAGAGTGGTAAAGGACAGGGGAGAGGGAGAGGGAGAGAGAGAGAGAGAGAGATGATGGTGCTGGTGGAGATGGTGGTATTGCTGGGGGCTTGGAGAAAAAGAGAGTGTGGGTGGAGGGGAGGAGAGGAAAGAGAAGAGAGTGGAAGAGCACAGCGATTGCAAGAGTGGTGGGGTGAGAGGTGCATGGTGGGGTGATGGAGTGTGGGTGGGAGGGTGAGTGAAGGGGGAGCGAGGAGAGGTGAGGAGGAGGTTGCAGAGGCTGTGGGCGGGAGGGTGGGTAGCAACGGTGGGGGTGAGCATGTAAGTTTATTACAGAACAAACATGCACGTGAACTTGGTTAAAGCTGAAACTCTTTATTTTCCGTTTTTTCCCTTCATTCATGTTCCATTCATTAAAAAAAAAAAAAAAAGAAAGAAAATACCGGCAGTTTGATATAAACTTGTACAGAGTTTCTTGTACAGTCTCAGATATAGATGTTTGCAGTGTAATGATTATAGGTGGGGGCAGTGATTCAGGATATGAAGCTATTAAAAAAATTTGTATTTCTTTATGATATTATAGAGCATATTTATGACTTAAATGGAGAAACAATGTTAAAATAGCATCATTATTACTCATTACGAATGTAACACTGTAAATCTCGTTGAACTGCTTCGTGAGGGATATGTGGGTGTGATTAGACGAATAGATAGTAACAAAATGGACCTACCATTGTCATCAGAATTTGATTGAAATGTGAATTTACAGGGTTGCGTCAAATGCCTCAGAGCTGCCATCGATGCCATGTTAACTGACAAATCATAACTGAAAAACCTAGTTGATCAGACCTAATGAAGTAAGAGTCATCATGGTAGGTTTTGTGGGTTACAGCTCTGACACTGGGCCTGTAGCTTGTGTACATGTGACGGACTTATAAGATATAATATTCTAATAAGAAGTCAATAAAGGCCTGGAAAAGTCTGATTTTCATCCCTGTCTCAGATCACATGTTTTCTAGAAGTGACTCTGTGGACACCTTGGTTTTCCTATCACACAACTTAATATGGATTGAATGTAAAAAATGTCCATGTCAGGGCTGCAGGACAAATCTTAATAATAATAATAATAATAATAATAATGATAATAATAATAACAATAATAATAATAATAATAAATTAAATAAATTTATTATTATTATTATTATTATTATTATTATTATTATTAATAATAATAATAATAATAATAATAATAATAATAATGTATTTATATAGCGTTTTTTAAGACACTCAAAGATGTTTCTTGTCAGTTGACTTTACTTTCTATCCCTGCAGGAGATGCTTTTAAATATTTGGTAATTCCCCTTCAATCTCCAAAAATATTTATCTTACAATTCATCAATAAAAGTTGATTGAGACTGTTATATTTTCATCCATTGCTGGTTCACTTGTGATCACATTCTCAAAACTGGCTCATTCAACATGGCTGTGTTTATGTTTACAACATGCAAAAAGTTTCCAGTGTCAATATTCCAACATCGGCCAGGGATGATTCAGCCTTTATTTGCTGCCTGTTTTCTGCCAGGTACACAGAGAAGCATTAAACCCTACTGCTGGTATTTTAATGGTTTATGTGCGCATAAAAAAAAGTGTACGATGTGCTATAATGTGGGTGGAGAAAGCAAGGCTTTAAGAAAGTGATGGCATTGGTGTTGATGAGGCGTGGTCAGAGGATGTGGTTGTAAAGTTTAGAAGTCGTCTTGAACCAGTGTTTGTGATCACTCCTGATAAGAATGAAAAAAATTACATACATATATAAAGGGAAATGACATTTATTGAGCAATGGTATATTAAAGCAGTTTTGTTGTTTGGAGACCAAGAGAAAGAAAAAAAAGATACGACAATTTTCGATTTTTTTCCCCATGATCCATTTACAGAAATGATCCCCACGATGATTTCCAAAAACAGTAGTGCGTACACATTAGTTTTTAAAATTAGCTATTTCAGCATGGACGCAGTTTGGGTGAACAAGTGAATGAGTGAAGGAAGGGAGTGGAAGAGGGAGAGGGTGTGGGGGATGGAGGATTGCAGGGCTCAAGGTAATCTGGGGAGTTAATGCAGCTTAGAGGGACTGAGAGGAGTGGGAGGGAGGTAGAGAGAAACAGAGGGAGAGAGGGTAAGGGAGATACAGGAACTGATGGCAGAGGGAGAGAGAATATAAAAATAATAGGGTCAGCAGGGAAAGAGAGGGAGAGAGAAATAAATGAAGATGTATCAGAAACAAAAGCCAAAGCAACTGAAAGGGGAGAGGGAGAGAAGCAGAGAGAGTACGGGGATTGTAAAAGCTGGAGAGATAGGAGAGTGGAGGGGGAGAGAGAGCGAGCCGAGTGAGTGTGTGAGATAAAGAGTGGGCTAATGAAAGGTAGGGTGAGGCTGAGTGAGTTGGCGGGTAGGAGGGAAGTCGACGGAGAGAGAGCGAGCGGGGGAGAGGTCTGCATGGGGAAAGAATGCTGGGTGGGGAAGGAAGGCAGACACGCAGGGCTTTGTGCTGAAAGCAAAGAGGGAGAGATGGAGAGATTGAGAGGAGGGTTATGCTTTGGCTTTATGCACAAGGGAGGAACTGGTGGACGGGCACGAGCCCAAAAGCGCCGTCTGGCCCGGACCAGGGTCGTGTTTGAAGGGTGAGGTGGAAGAAAGAGGTTGAGAGGCGGGATAATGGAAACTGGACGAGGAAACGACAAAAGGCTCCGGGTGGGGATGCTATACAGAGCATGTGTGTTGTTGGCGTGTACGCTCCGTAAAAATACTGACCAGCCCAAAAGGCTTGAGGCAACTAACCAGCCTGAATCACTCCTTTATGGCTCCCTGGGAAAGAATGAAAGATGAGTTTAACAACCAAAACAAAGTTGGAAAAATTAAGAAATTTCCAGCCGGACAGACTAGTGTGCATTATAAAAAATGATTAATGAGAACAGGAAATTAAATGTGAAGATGTGGAATTTAAATGTCTTCAGTAAAATACACCCCCGGTGAAGACAAATGCTTTAAATTTTGTGTAATTACCCCTTTACCCCTGCAAAAATTCTCCATTTTGCTTCCCATAGCTATGAAGCTTGACATAAATTGTCAATTGATCATGTTCTCAAGGATCTATATAGACGTTGGTGCTGGTATCTATGTGTCACCCTGAAATTTATGACTAAAATGTGCAGAACTTCACAGAGAATATCACACACTTTGAACTGTCATATTTCTTTAAGGCTTGATTTTATATGCTTACTTTATCCTGTTGTAACTCAGACAGTTGAAATGCTTGGCTCTATCCTTCAATAACTGCATCTAATCTAATGTGTCTGAGCTCCGGAGCAGAACTTTTCTCCATGTTTGATTTCCTGGGCTCCTTACTAGTATTTCGTAGAAGCTGAACAGAAATTTAATGAAACGTGTTCAATTTCAGGAATATTTTGTCACCGTTTTGGCGCCTGTTAAGAAAAATAAAACTTGAACAAGATGTCAAGATGAAGATCTTTGCTGTGGCGTAAACTGGAGCATCAGGAAACCTGTTATTGCACAACAAAAAGGCATGTTTTTTTTTCTATTTTCCAATTTAACAGATATGACTTTAGGTGACTTTCTTAAAGACAAAAAAAAAAGCTCTGAAGATTGACTGGTCAAGAGCCACTGTCAAGAGGCTGTCTAAGAAAAGCACAAAAAAACCCGACACGCAACGATGTACGCTGCAATCATACACTACAGTTCCAACAGATGAGTGGGGAGCAGATATAGAACAGGTTCACCCACAGACAGTCAATGTCACTGCGCTCTGTCCACACAGGGACACTCCACAGAGCTGGAGCCTGTTATGTGTTCTGTGGTGAACATTAGTGTGTTGTCGAGCTGCCCAGTGACCAAAGAGGCTATTGCCCCTCTCCCCTCTCTCCCATCTCATAACATTAAGACTGTGTCTCTCTGTGCTTGTATCCTTGGCAACCTGCCTCCAACAATGAAGAGAGCTCTGGCCTCAGCATGGGAGGAGAACAGTGCCACAGAGAGGAAAAGCAAATCCGACGTAGATAGAGGGAGATGGAAAAGTATCAGAGAGGACGGGCGGATACGGAGAGTGAAGGAACGAGCCAAAGTGTTTTCCGCTCGCAGATGCACGAGGGTCAATAGGAGGAACCAGAGTGAAGGGTTAAACTGACTTTAACAGTTGACAGAGCTTAGTCTTAGTGGGTCAGTGTAGATCTGTACCTCTTTAGAGGTGGGCAGATCTCAAAATCAAGTCATGACTGACCTGACCCTGAAACCTCAAGAGCCTCTCAGCTGTCCAAAGCCTCAGACCTCAACACAGACAGTAAGACACAATGTTTGACACGACTAATTCCATAATCTGGTCCTGCTGTCAGTTAGGTGCAGTGGTGGGTGCTCGTCTTTAAGACAGGGGAAGCTCATTGTCGGCTTGCATCAAAAAAAAAAAATTGTCAAGTTATTTAAACATACATTCGGCCCTCCGTTCCTTTTTAAGAAAATGGTCAGTGACCTTATTGTACACAGTAGGTGTCTTTTCCAGGGACTGGACCAGTGTCCTCTGAATATCCAGCAGAGCTGGTCTGCTTAGATTGCCTTGGCCCATTGTGTTGTGGGTGTAAGACTTCAGCCTTTTTAAACTAGAGATGCTCCTTTCACTGCGACCTAGCCGACAGTTTGATTGATTTAACTATCTACAAAACGATATTAAACTCGAACAAGAAATGATTAAATTATGTAACTGAAACAAGAAAACATTGAAATTATGTTAAATTGAAACAATGAGTGTGTTTTATTGACAGTGCAAGAAATGAACGAGTAATTTCGTAGTGGTTTCTCTCTTGATTTCACAGCAGAATGCACAGCAGTATTAAACTGAACTGTGTCAGTGAAGGAGTAGATCTGAAAACAGCTGTCAGTCAAACGGGATTCAGCCTTTCGACTCATCATCCAATCAGCACGTGGGATTCTGGCGTCCAGCCCAGCCGAGCTCCGCCCACAGCTCCATTCACCCCCAGAGACGCCTGGCGTCCGGGGGCGGGACAACATCGTGGCATTTATCCAATTACCGTCCAGTTTTGAGGCAATGAAAAAAACTGTTCCACTCAGTCCCATTGAAGCCCAGAGACGCCCGGCGTCTACGGACAAATGCACTGAGCAGAGATCGAATGAGAAAACAGCGCAACGGGAATGGAGGAGAAGTGAACAACATCATGTCCGTTGATTTGTGATAAAGCTGATTCTGAACGAACTCTTCTTTGAGATGAATGTGTTCCAACACATTTGTAGTCAATAAAATGTCAACACAACCGAACATATTTAACCATTTAATTTACGTAATTTTAGGGGAAGCCGGGCTTCCCTTGCAGTCTATGAGAAATCGCCACTGGTTAGGTGATTATGCATTATACTGTTTAAATCCAACTTTGACTTTCATTGGTTTTTACTTGATGCAGCAAAATGTCTAAAAGTAGAAACTACACACCTTCCCTCTGGAGTTTACTTCTCTCAGTCCAAATAAAAAGACAAATCAGAGGTGACATAATGGAATTTCATACTGTTATGGGAAAGTGATGACACTTTTCAAAGCTTCTGTTGAAACATGGCAGAATTGCATCTGAGCGAATCTGAACAGTGATTGGTAAATACAGCTGTCAAACACACACCTGTCTAAAAACACCTGTGATTGGACAAAATCTGCATCATGATCTGATAGCATGTGGAAGCAAATGATAGAAAAGTTTTAAGTCCAAAATGATAGTAATTATGGAATTTTTGCCAAATTATGCTAAAAAAAAACTATTAACCACAGTAGCTTTAAAGGTCTCTAAATCATACACATTTCAGCAAATTATACAAATCAGTGTGAGAAAACTGATATTTTTTGATATCTCTACTATTAATTCAGATAAAAATTCACATTTTTACATAAAATATTGTTCAATTTAATGTATAAGGTGGTTGCATTTAGTCTCCTCTCAACTTCATCTTTACTAATATTAAATTCACATGACTTACGGTTAATATATTAATATGAAACGATATGATGTGAATATACACACCCCTTACTGTAATGGGAATAAAATAAAAAGATGCAAAAAATTCCCTTGTCTCTGTACGGTTTCACATCAGATAGACCACTGGTAAAAAAAAACAAACCAAAACAAAAAAACCCAACTCCCATGATTCCATGCTACTTCTTGACTTCATCTACTACAATGGTTTTAATTTAGACTTGATTGAGAGACCACTAGTGGCAGAAATTACTCACAGAGATATGTGTTAACAATGGGAAAACTTTCATGAGAAACCGCACTGCAACTGTTTGTTCTGCAGAGGAAATTCATATGGATCTGGGTAAAGAAGACAAAATTGTCAAAGCATTCTTCCATTGAGTGTTAATTTCTGTGAAAATAGTAATCGCAGTGTGTGGACAGAGGCGAAAACCACAGAGACACACAGAGGACCGTGTTCATCTTCTCTTCCCCCACTGCAGCCGAGCTGAGCCATTGAGATTAATTGCTTATGATCAAATCAGCAGAAGCTGTGCAAATTAAAGAGCGAGCCCCCCCACCCCCCTCTCCCTCACACCCCTCCTCCCTCACCTCCACAACATCTCCCACCCACCCACCCCCGAGTCAGACCGAGTGGACAGTGCGTGTGACGAGGCCCAGCGCTTAATCAAGGCTACAAACGTGTCATTTCCTCTTTCCCTGAAGAGGAACGCGAGCTTAGAAAGGGCTCGAAATGGAGCAAGGGGTCAGTCAAATTGTGTGTTAGCGTGCACACAGACACACACTGCCACTGTGTGAACGCACACATGCACACACGCAAAGGGAGAGTCAGCGCCCTGAGCGGGACTACTGATATCTCACCCCGCTTCTCAAAACTGCTCCTCTGCCTGCTTCCCTCTCCCTCTCTGACTCTCTCATTAAGAAGCCATTAGAGAGCAGGGCAGCGTGAGACCACATGACCTCTCCCTAACCTCTGAAACACACCCCTGAAAGGGAGGGAGGCAAGGAGAGAAAGGGGCAAAAGATATAAACAGTCAGATAGCGAAGGAGGAGGGAGACATAAGAGGGAAAGATAAAAAAAAAAAAAAAAAAAAAAAAGGTGAAAGGGAGACATGGGGCAACTCAACAGAACAAGGAAAAAATAAGTTAATCATCTGTCAGAACTGTCACATTTTGTGTTTTTGGATTTAATTTCTTGCTTAGTTTCCTTAAAATTCCTCTAATGTTTCCAAAGTGAGTATTTTTCTGCTGTTTGACACCGACAGTTCACATCAAGACTGTGAAGAAAATAAAACACCACAGTTTTTGAACACGGATTTGCGCTGCGGAAAGGTGACATTATTTCACCATAGTGGCAGGTCTTTTTCGCTCACTCTAATAAAACGTTTTACGGATGACGACTGAATGATCAGAGCTTGTGCTCATGCTCCGTGGTAAGATAGAAGGGACCAAACTGTGGCAGAGAGAGGAGGTATGTATGAGTCAGATTGGAAGAAAGAGGTAGAGAGGCGTGTGATAAGTATGCTGTGACTTTAGGAGAAGGGGATAATTTGGGAGTGGAGGGGAAGACGGCTAGGCTGCTTCCTTAGTCGGACACAGGAATGTAGAGCGGGCGGATCCCAGTGCATATGTGTGTGTGTGTGTGTGTGTTTCAATGTGCATGTGTGTGTATTTGTGCCAGACAGGAATCCCTAACCCCCACAGACTCCGGCTCCACTTATCAAGGCCTGAACAGAGGGGTATGGAGGGCAAGATGTGGAGAAGGGTCTGGGTGTCCCACGCTATCAAAACCACCTCTAACCCCCCATCGCTGCCTTTCTTCTCTCCTGTACACTACACACACACACAATGACACACACAGATACACTAAACCTTGAAGCTGGATGTCTCTGAGGCCAGAGGAACTATGGGAAGGCCAAACAGTCTAACCACGAAATGAAAAAAACTGCCAGGGTCACAGACAATTACACCACACACACATGCAAACACACATTCTGTCTCTATCTCGAAGCCTTCACTTCATAAAAACACATTCTCTTAAAGTTTCTGTCATCATCCGTCACCTTCTTCAATTAATCTCAAGTACTCTCAATTCACAGACAGGTTCTTTTCAGCAAAAAGGAGCAAAGCTGTGAATGTGTGTTAGTAAAAAAAAGAAAAAAAAATAGAAGCTGCATGTACCCCTGCTGCGAGAGGGCCCACCTGAAACAAGCTCATGACCCATTTTAGATGCACATATACTGACTTCGAAGGAAAAGAGGAGTGGCTGAAGCGAGATAGGGTTGAAAGGAGATCAGATTATATGTTATTCTTGCTGCCGTTGGAGTATGAGGGCAGTGAGGCAAAAGCAGTTGCAAAAAGAAAAAAAAAAAAAAAAAAAAGGGAGGCGGGAACAATAGTGAATGCAGGGAGACAGGTGATCTGGGGCAAAGGGGTTCAGAAAAGGAGCAGAACAATGAGGAGTTTAGCCTCATTTTATAAACTCTAGCATCTCATTAACAGCAGGAGTCCTTGAAAAAAAAAAAGAAAGTAAAACGTTTCTTATATACATTAGAATATTAGCATATTTATTGAGATGGAGCTCAACTGATTTTGTGGTTATTTGGCAAAACTTTCCACCAGTTTTGGATGATATCACCTGTTCCAACGCACAGTGAATACTCTATTGGAATAAGCCTATTATCGCTCTGTGATTTCAGTCTAATTTCACCTCGCCTGCTGCTACATGTGTGTTACCCCCTCTCGCTACGTGAGACAACAACTTCCGAGCTGCCACTACATGCTTCCTTTTCTGTCTTTCTTTCCGTCCTCACTTAACTCAGTGCCGCCTAAGATGATTTTGATTGGTTTAACCCACAAAGATCTAAACAGCAGCCAGTGACCAAAAGCATCTACTGATCTACAATGTTTAATAGCCTACTTATGACCCGCTAACCCTATCAACGCATTTAAATAATCCTGGTAAAATGCAGTTTGGCATCAGGTATTTCATCTTCTGCAACAGTTAATGGCATATTTTGCTGCAGTTTACGACCTTTGAGCTTATTATGGGCTTTTATATACATCTCTGTGATCAGTCATTTGGAAGAAAGCACAAAAATAGTTCCTGGGCTTTAACTCTTTATCGGGTAAATGGCTGTTTTTCGCCATTTCTGCACACATTACAAGACAGTAAGAGCAACAGTTACAATGAGGAGAGTGAGTCAACAATCTCAGGTCCAGTGTGGTCTACAGGGTCTGTAAGGGCCACCTCTACATGAACAGTGAGTGTACCTGTTTTGTTATAGGTACCATGAAGTAATGGTACGAATGTAAAGAATGATGTTCAAAGGGATAATGTAGATGTTGACAGGTGTCTGGATCAGCACTTACGTTGTTTTAATATTCTAAAAGTGATGTTCTAATGTTATAAAATACATGTTCCTTTCAGCTCACATGTATTTTTACCCTGCCCCCCGAAGGGGAGACAAGGGGTATTGTTACCTCCACCAAGGAGGTTATGTTTTTGTCTGTCTGTTTGTGTGCAAGATAACTCAAAAAGTTATGGACGGATTTCGATGAAAATTTCAGGAAATATTGATACTGGCACAAGGAACAAATGATTAAATTTTGTGTGGGGGGGGGACAGGGCACTGATCTGCCTTGGCGGAGGTCTGCGCTCTCTGAGTGCTTCTAGCTTTTGGTTTGGTTTGTTTGTTTGTTAACACTCTGGCAGCAAAACTATTGATTGAATTCATACCAAATTGGGTTTATAGATTGCCAGCGATCCAGAATAGATGTCATTAGATTTTGGGAAAAGTAGGTCAAAGTTTCAATTTTTATGGATTTTTAAATTTTTTTTTTCCCTATTTACTTATAATTGGTGAAATTTCACATATCTGTAGCAGCAAAACTATAGGTTGAATTCATACCAAATTGAGTTTATAGATTGTTAGCGACCCAGAGTGGATCTCATTACATTTTAGGAACACAAGGTCAAAGTTCAAAATTTTTTAAAATAATTTTTAAAATCTTCCCATTTACTTATAAGGTGTGAAATATGCACAAGGGGCGGGGTTTGTTATGCCTGGCACCACTTGTTTATATATGCTTCTTGGATTTTTAATTTTTTTTTTTGCCACTTATGGGGAAGGAACCAAATGCGGTAACTTCATTGTCTTTAATTTTCTACCTGAAAATAAAAAAAATTGAAAAACTCCATAGAAGTAGTTAACTCTTGTTAGTTCCTCTAATAACACACTAAGGTTGACGTTTAGAAATTCACAGTATTTCTATGAGTGATCTATAAAGGGTTAGGGGTTAAAGAAATACAAACAAGCCAGAGACTTCTCCCCCTTATTCCACAGTGATAGTGGGTTCAGTCAGACCTTTCCACTGCTGCCACTGCACTAAAATGAACATAGAGATAGGTCTGACTATGCAAGACTAGATATCACCTATCAAAATGTCTCCATTCAGTGGCCTCTGTGTGTCCTTTAATTAACTGTAAACATCTTAAGCCTTGTGAAATATTAAATAAACTCCTATGGTTAATATGACAGAGACTTGACAAGTTTTATGATGTGGTCGGATACTTAATAATTTGCATCATTATGAATTTTAATCTGATTACAAATGGGGTTTTCGTGTTTTCCGAAGCAGAACGTGTTGGAAGTTCTGGTTTTACATAAGCAAATAAACACAAAGACCCACATATCCCACTGGTGAGGAGGAAGTTTAACTGAAAGCCTTGTCTTCTTTTAATTTCATTTCATCATTTGAACCTATTGTCTCAATGTGAAACCACACGCTCACACACACACAAAAGCAGCCGCCATAGCTTGAGTGTACGAGATGAGTGAAAACAGAAGTGACAGTGTGAATTGACGGGATGGGAAAAAAAAAAAAAAACAGTCCAAACAGACGGAGGGAAGGAGGGATAGAGGAGAAGAAGAGGAGGGGACAAATAGTTGTGAAGGGCAGATAGTGGCTTCCAGGACTGTCTTCTGCGCCTCTATAACTATCGAATCCAAAGGGAAACACACACACACACTCACACACACTCACACACACACACACACACACACACATAGTTGTATGTACACAGCTTAAGCCATAATTGTCCCCTGTGGTGAATTTGGCCTATCCCTCCTAGCTTCTCATTGCTGTTGGCCAACTCTTCTGTATCTTTAACACTTTCTTTTTTTCCTCCTTTGAAAAAGAGGGGGGGGGTTTGGTGGTGACGATGGGTAGGTGTGTAGGGGGGGTTTGTCACAAGAGAAGGAATGAGGGATGAAGGAGAAAGAGAGGTCTAAAGGAAGGAGGTGTGGAGGGGTGTGACGGCGGAAAGAGGGGGATGATGGGAAGGAGGGAAAGGGAGAGAATGAATGTGTAAGAGGAAAGGAGACTTTGCCCTCCAGCGGGAACACTCCCACGATTGTGTGTTCATGTGTGTGTGTGTGTGTGTGCATGTGTGCGCTTGTGTGTGTGAGCTGTGCCTCGGCCAAACCGACACACCCACAGGCTGTAGACCTCTATATCCTGTTCGAGTTGTCCGTTTGTCCAAACATCATGCACCTCCTCCTCCTCCTACCACCCCCCACCTCCTTCTTGTCGCTCCCCTTTTCTAACTGGTCTGACAGGGGTAGAGGCCGCAGAGGGAGTGGGTATGGTAAATAGAACAAAGCCACCTTTCTAAAATAAACAGACCAGGAAAGAGGAACTTTGGGTTGACTGAAAATGAGAGAGAAACAGGGCACAGATCCAGCAGCGGGCTTACTGTAACGCACTGTTTTAAGGTTAAACTCTTCAAGTTAGTGTTTCTGCTTCTTCCCGTCAGTCAGTCAGTCTGCCAGCGTATATATCTACCTCTCTTTTGCTCCTTCGCACACACACACACACACTCTAGTCTTTAGTCTCAATATCCCGGCTGCTTGCGCTCGACTAACTCTTGATGAATGCTGGGTACAGTGTGACACATAAGCCACAGAGAGCAGTACTGCCAGGCTCATGGCTGCAGTGCCCATTACCGACTATCAGATCACTGGAGGAGTGAGGAGAGAGGTATCCGAGCTCACATCACGTCACATCTCCATCTCCGATCTCCAAAAGACAAGCCTTTTCTACGGATCTCCCATAGAGGAAGGAGAAAGAGGATGAGGCCTCGTGTGTACGAAAGACTCATTGTTTTAGAATTTTACAGATTTTCCACGGACTAGTGTTACCTGTGAAAATCTGTAATGACAGCGGAAGTCGTCTGTGATCTTAATCCCACGTGAATCTGTCACTGCGAAAAAAAATTCCATCCAAAATTACCTACCCTATTTCAGCAAACACCGAAATCCTGTGATAATATTAGTTCCATACAAATCAACATGTCTGTAATTTGGTGGGATATGCAAAATTTTTTGCTTCCTCTGTGGATTTTTTGAGTCTATTTCCTGGTTGATGATGATGACGGCACAGGTGAAGTCAAATTAAAGGTGTAAATGCGTTCTGATTGGAAATGAATCAGGCTCATGTCATGATATAGTAAAGATCTTCAATGAATGAGCAAACAAATCTGTCAGATGAAGAAAAGATGATATGGATGACATGCATTACACCTACAGTAAAGGATCCTTTTTCTGTTTTTCAACACTGGTGATCCTGCCCTTGAGATCAGTATCAGGGATTAATGTCAGTAAATTCAAGTAAAAACAGACTTTGCTAATCCCATGTGAATGAAACACAGATACAGGGGGTTAATTTCCAAACCACCAGAGGTCCACAGGTTATACTTGGTCCTATGCAAAAAAGGCTTTTGTTTACACTACTCTCTTTACATGTGGGCCTCTCATCCACATGCAAACTGTGTTTTAACATCTAGAAACATGCAACAATAGTGTCACATCTTAACCCTTAGGGGTCTGAGCCTATTTTGGCCATTTTTGAGTACTTTTGATTTTGCCTTTATGTACTATATAAAGACAAGTTTACTATACCCATGTTTGTTTGTTTGTTTTTTTCAGCACAACTTCATGTATGTCATCTGCCTATTATTTTTTCACTTTAACCTACTATATCAACACAAAAGGCCGCACAAAAAATCTAAAATCCGATTAGAAAAATTTATATAATTTATTGCATAAATAGCACATTGATGCTTAATGAACCTTTTCAAAGACTTTAAAAGGTAATATTGGTTCCAAATACTAGGTATATAAAATAAATAATACATTAAAAATATACTCAAATATTTGACATAAAAGCATATTTTTACATAGGCGTCCCCCCCTGCAGTCCTCCCAGTTTCAGGTGGGGGTCATTCTCACCCTTACCTGTAATGCTAACGCAGTCTGCAGATTCAGCCAATTTATTCCGTTTTGAAAAAAGACAAAAAAATGACAAAGATATGGTCAGAAATATAAGGCCCACCCCACCTCATTTTCATACTTTTACTCATATTTGTTTGCTCCAGTTCAAAACATCATATCTCTGGTTGTATTTGCTCTGTCAACATCCAAAAAAAAGTGGGAGACAGTTTCAAGTTTCGAATGCAATTGTCCCCGATGGTTTATGTGACCAACTTCCAACGCTACAACATGTTGAAAATGTCCTGTGATTGAGTCACAGGGCCGTGACCGTGGACCCCTAATGGTTCAGTCACGCATATCCACTGTTGATTTGCTTAACCTTACCCCTAACTCTATGTGTTGTCAAGTAATTTTTGTTTTACTTCCAGGAAAATAAGCCCAGTGTATACACCAAAGTGGTCTTTTCTGGAGTCATTTTTAAATTCTTTGGTGCACCAAGATATTTTGTAAAACAAAGATTGTGGACAGAAATGATTTTTAATATAGAAGGGAGGAAACTATCTGTATTTGTATAGACTATATGACACTTCTCATTCAGTTTACAGTGAAGATCCATTTGATGGGCATTTTAAGACTATTTAATTATGCTGCTGACTTTAAATTTTAACATTCCTAGTTCAAGTCAGACTAGAGACCTTTGCTGTGCTGCATGCAAATGTTTCTTCATTTTTCACTCATTAATTGTAATAATATGGACCAAAATTCAAATCGTACAGTGTAGTATTGACAATTTAATTCAGTAGAAATGAAACGTTTTGGCTGTGACCCCCTTATGATCAAGTTATTTCATCAGGCATCATGTGTTGATCATACTATCACTTCATTTACACAATGACTTTTCCTTCTAATTGTATTTATTTTATGACATTTAATGGAAAAAAAGGAGGAGAACATGAAGGAAACAAATGAGTCTAATCATTAAATAATCAGTCTAATGGTTCTTCAAATGAAACGATCACATGCTTTTCAATACAAAAAAACCCCCAAAAAACATTCTGGTGATACCTCACCAAAAAAAGTCCTTATTTGGGAGCAAAATGAGATTAAAAAAAATAAAAACATTCTGAAGACTTTCTTTACAACAATAGCTCAGACCATTAAAATAAATCTGAACTGTAGAGGATGCTGACTGTGTCTCTTCCCCGTCTTTACAGCGTGTGTCTGTGTGTGCGAGTTTGATCTTCAGTCTTAACTACAACCATTAATATACTTGTGAGTAGAAGCGATGTGGTTTAAAGTGACTGTGTGCTGGCGGGTGGGGGTGGATTTTAACTGGAGGGGTACTGACATGAATGTTCAACCACAGAAACCTCCTGACCCACCCACCTCTGTGCCGTACCAACAGGACATCCTGTCAGGATGCATTCTGGGTAGTTTAAGTCTAAGACCTGAGCCATCAATGCCAAGAGGTGTGTCTGACAAATCACATTATGAAAGGAAGTGTAAGGACTGTACATTTTTATTTGGGTTTGCAGGTGCAGTGTGGGTTTATCTACCTGTGTATGTTAGTGTGGGGCGCTATGTGTGTGGGCCGTGGCAGCCTAAAACACACACATGGGCCCAACCCAGGTGCACTCAGGGTGGGATGGCTAATCTTTAACCCCCCCCCCATACACATATGCGCACATACTTTCCCCCCCTCCCTCCTCCACTCAGCAATCCTTCTCTGTCATGTTCCAGGGGCAGGAGGTGGAGAGGTGGGGGGTGCTGACGTTTTGGAAAAAAGCCACGGTCAAGAGTGGGGAGGGGGCAGTTTCCTGTCCAAAATGGCTCTTTTAAAGCCAGAAAATTATAAATAGAGCAGGTGTCAGTATTGAGAACTAAGAGAGAGAGAGGAGAGAGCTGCGAGAGAAAAAGACAGACAGCAAGAGTGTGAAAATTCGTGTGAATGTGTGTGTGGTGTGATGGTGTGGTGGAATAGGAGAAGGGACTTTCAGCTGGTGGACTGCCCATAATGTCCAGCAGGATGTGAGGTCATATGACAAAGATGGCTGGTGGGCGGTGAGAAATGATTGGTTACCACGGTGATAATGGAACTTCTTTAATTTAGTGTGGACTGAGGCAAAAAGCAAAGGAGGCAGAAATAAGAGAGATACAGGAAAAAAAAAAAAAGAGAAGAACAGTTTTAGTTTTCTATTGCGACTCCCAAATCAACAAAATATGCATTCGGCTTGACTAGGTAGCACGCAACTGGGAAATGAGGGTAAAATGAGCGTGTTGGAGGAAGGTGGCGGGGGACAAAAAGGGGAAGGAGAGGATGGAGGGTGTAGGGGAAACTGAGGGAGGTGGGGTGAGCAGGCCACAAAAGTCAATAGGGTGGGAGGAAAGGGCTGAAATCATCTGTGCAGTCAGAGGACAAAGAGGCAGAGCAAATAGGGGGTGGGGGAGGCTCAGAGAAAGGCCTTGAGTATAAAGACTGTGAGAGTCAAAACTGATAATAGACTGACTGTGGAAAGAGGGAAAAAGATGAACCAGGAGCTGCCAAAAAAGGGGACCATGGCAAAGAAAGAGACAGAAATAGAGGAAACTACAAGGGGAGAGGCCTGAACACAATGTAGTTATCTAACCTGTAACCCGCCAAGCAGTGAGAATCGAAGAATGGGTTAAAAATTAAGTCCACACAGTCTAAAATATTAAATCTATTTTGGTTTTTAATGAAGAAGGAGTGAATTAGAGAGGAAATATGAGAGTAGATTATTAAACTGAAAGCGAGGGGAAGGGAGAGAAAAAAGTGGAGAGGTGTGTAAGGGGTGGGTGGGGGGGTTGAAATCTGTTCATGGTGTTTTAAATATTAAACCTATTTCAAGTTTAATGAAGTGCAAATACTACGGGGAGAGTCTTAACTGGAATACAGAGAGGAAGGGGGTGAAAGGGGGATCCGATTCATTATTTCAAGTGTTCACCTTTAGACTGCAGAGACTTGGGGAGAGGAGCGCAGGGAGAGGGAAGAAAAAAGTGAGAAAGTTTATGTGGAAGTGCAAACGAGAGGGCAGTTTGGAGAGCGTCTCTATCTGCGGGACCCAGGTGAATCCAGGAGGTTCCAGAGCTCCAGAGGATGAAGGTCTGAGCTCAAACAAGCCGATACACGCGGCGTTAACTACAGCAAAGCTCATAGGAATAAACAGGACAGAGTTCTACAGAAAAATAATTTCACTTTTTTAGTACGTCTCTGCGGGCATGGGCGTCTGCGTATGCGTGTAAGTGTGTATTAGTGGTTGAGGAGGGGAAGTCTGAGGCCACAGAGCAGGGAGGAAGCGAGCGAGATAAAGATGTTGGATTTCAAAAAAGATTCTCGATGTAATCAATGTGCTACAGCTAGAGGGAAATGGAAAGAACAACCCACGTGTGATTGAACTGTTCATGTCTACATAATCAGATGCTCAAAGCTGTGTGTGTGTGCGTGTGTGTGTGTGTGTGACTATGTACATCACACCGGCCATGTACAGGACTGCCAAAATCCCCCAAGCTGCCACTAAAGGTCATCCTGTGTGTGTATTTGTACTTTTTAATACCACCAAAAAAAAAAAAAAAAAAAGGATTTCCAGTTCTGTTATTATGTGGGATAAAGATCAAGTTGGTGTTTGCCCCAAGTATAAAGGAAGTAGGGAAAAAAATCAATTGTTAACTTATGTTTTAAGCTCAGGCAGAGGGAATGAATGTCTTATTTCTGTAAAATATCCTTAGGAGGGGGTGACACGAATTTAGTGGTGCAAGGTAAGCTCTTTGTTGACAAAATGACACATAGCGGCTGGTATTTAAATATAGAATATCTGAGAAACTAAACTAACTAATAATAAACATGCTACTTTTAACTTCATAGTAAGATATCACCAATGAAATATCCAGAAATATCCTACTTTCATTGTGGGATATTCAATTTATGATGATACAAAGAGGAGAAAATCCTCACACTGTAGTATCTGGAACTAAAATCCACACACGTATTTAGAAATAGGTAAATACAAACAAATAATTTTCTCTCTATCAGCTTTTCATGATTCAGCTCAGAAGACGAGAGACTGATATAAGATGCATCAAAAGGTGAATACACTAAAATATTTTTTAAAGCATGGCTGCCATTTCTCAAAACACTGTCTTTGATTTGCAGATGCTTTTTAATCCAGCCCTGCAAAGTGGCAGCAGGGGCCAAACTAAAAATAATTTTAAGTAATTATTCAAAGGTGTAAGACATAACCAGGCATAAGTAGAGACTATTTAAAACTCTCCTCTGCAAAATTGTCACTTCCAATATAGAATTGTGCAGGAAGATATGCACATAAGCTCAGATCATAGATCACTTTTTTTTTTTTTTGCTCTAATTCGCGGGCACCGTTTCAGATATTTGTGTCAAGAGACAAGGTGAGTGTGTGAATGAGTGAGATCAAATGTTAACCAGAGAGAGACAGAGAAGGGGAAGTGGAGTACTTAGTCGCCTCAGTAAAGACATCAAATGAACACGGCAGATGTTGGGAATCTAAAGAATACAAATCCTAATTCCTGCAGCTGTTTATGTCAACACTGGCACAGGGTGTTTTCAGTATACGAGGCTTTGAAATGGCTCCTTGCTAATACACTGAGCCTCGACACAGTAATATATTATCCTTATATTACAGAATAAATCCAGCCAAATCCTCAGTTAGTCAGCCTCTGTGTTGTATTCAATGTTTGCACTTCAAATAGTAAAGCATGGACAATGATCGCAGATTAATGTGAGACAAAGAGAGAGAGAGAAAGCAAGACAGAGAGACTTCTCATCAATAAGGAATGAAGCAATTAAGCTAATCTCAGACTGAAGGTGCCCTTTCTCTTTTTATACCTTGTATGCCCCTTCATGGAAACCAACAACTGGACACATTGGAACCACAGACACACCACATACATCAAAATGTGCACTATTTTATCTTGTAAACAATCTCCAACATGAATGTCAAAGCTTCTAACACAGGGGTGTCAAACTTATTTTCGTTCAGGGACCAAATTCAGCTAAATTAGATCTGCAGTGGGCCAAATCAATAAAATAATAACAGTGAAAAAATTTAAATTATGTAATGATCAGGTTTACATCTACAAAGTTTCCTTAAAAACCTAAATAACATGAACAACTTGAATTGTCATAAGAAAAACAAGTGCAATTGTAACATTTTAACAATATTCTGCCTCGTTTTTATCAGTTTATCATTTACACATGTGCATTACAATTGCACAAAATATTTAGTAACAGGCAGAATGTTGGTAAAATTGCATTTACTTTTCTTAAGACATTTCCGTTTGTTCATATTTGTTCAGGTTATTCATGTTTTTTGTAAAAGTATAGTTTGGTAATGTAAACATTTTCATGTAATTTTACTTTTTTACACCAAAAAAAAGAGACAATTTGGGGTTGTCATTATTTATAGGTTATTATGATAATATTTTACTGGTTCTGACCCACTTGAAATCTAATTGGACTGTATGTGTCTGTATGTGGAACCTGAATTAAAATGATTTTGACACCACTGATTGTTGATACCTTTAGTGTAATTTTTGCATTTCACAAATTCATCCTGCGAGCCAGACTGGACCCTTTGGTGGGCTAGATTTGGCCCCCGGGCCACATGTTTGACACCTGTGTTCTAATATGTAAACAAAAGGTGTACAGAGCCAAATAAAGTGATTAATTCATGTTTTAGGTTACAGCCACTCTTTGCTTCAATTTTCTAAGCGTGACCAGTTCCCATTTTCGATACTTCATCTCATTAATGAGCCGCTTTGAGCTACTTGAGGAATTTCCGTCAAGAAATTCCCATGTTGAACAGATTCTATTTTTTGTGTTTAACTAAAAATGTTGTGTAACACTGCATTTTCAGACTCTAAATAGAGACATCTAATTCCCTGCCCTGTCCATATGTCCATACATCTGATTCAGATTTTTTTAGCTGCAGGTGATAAAATCCGGGGCTCAAGGTATCTTAAGGTGTTAAGCGGACAAACCATACTTAATCTCACACAATAAGCCCCTGTGGAGCATATGCAACTGCCCTCAAATGACAAAGTGCCAGCTGACCACGTGACCTCATTTTAAGTGTTCAAACTCAAAGGTGTCACATTGATAGAACTACAAAACCACACCCATAATCAAAACACCGTAGCACCCCCAGGAAAGGATGCCAGACAAGTAATGACCTCACTAAACCAGTTCAGCAATGCTCCAAACCTTCCTTAAACACACAGAAACCACCTCCTGCAAACGGACTGAACACACAATAGTGAAACATATCCTGACAGTCAGGATAAGGGATAAGTCCTACATTACTGGGCTTAACGATCAGGTCCCACTGGTGACAGAATCCACTGCTGCACATAGAGTTGGAACCATTTTGTTTTCAGTCACATTCCCCTTTTTATTCCTATTTATGCTCATCAATAATCATGTTTAACTGAGTGCGATGATTACATACTGACTTCCAGTTTTACTTGATCAAAAATCAGAGTCAAATAAATCACATTTTCACAAACATTTCATAAGAAGAGGTAAACAAGTTTACTCCAACTTTATGTGCATTTTAGATTAGATTATATTAGATTAGATTAGATTTTATTGATCCCACAACAAGGATATAACAGAATAAAGTGCAAAAAAAGGGGTACATGCATAGAGATAGTGTAAAAGCAAACAATATAAAAAATAATAATAATCAGAATAAAAAACTATACAGATTATATCTGCTAAAATTTGCTTAGAGGTCTTATTTATGTCTTTGTGCATAAGAAATCAATATAAGTGAATCCCCAAAGGAACTTTGTGTTGGTAAATGCAAGTTATGCAAATTTACAGGATTTCAGTTCTGTTGCAACATGTTGATGGTCATATGAACTATGTTTTCAGGTCAAAAATGTCCAGTTTCATCACAATTAATGCTATATTTTCATGTCACAAATGGCCAAGTTATATTTTAACTGAATTTACCTGAAAAACAAATATTCTGTTCTTTTAGATTTACCGTTTTTTCTTACCAGATTATATACTACATATCACGTTTTATTTTTACAGGTTGCAATATGGAGTATGGTGCTGATCCATCCTGCTTATGTTACGCCAATGCATACATTAAGAATGTCACACGTCACTTTTTAAATCAACAGTTTTCTAATAATAAACATTTTTATAAAGAAATAACAATTCTGTATTGTTATTTACTCTTTAGTATGATGATAAACTATACAATAAATAATTATGATCCTAGTTTTTGCACAGGGATCATTTGTGGAAACGGTGACATGGCTGCTGAGCATCAGTATGATGGGATCTGTAACAACCATGTCACATCTGTCCACTGACACATTTTGTTTTTGTGTCAGCTGTTATTGTTTTAGAGCCACAATACTAACATTTATGAATAAGAGGATAATTAGCAATAGTAAGTATATAAGTTTATTACTAATAAAGTACTGGTACTGACCAGATCATCATGGGTAATGTCACATCTGTCCACCAACAAAAGTTTTCACATACACGTGCTATTCAAAATCTGATATTTCTGAAAATAGAGCTTCCACTGTCAAATAATATCAGTAGTCTGTGCATAAATGTATTAGCATTATTTCAACACAGTTCTATGCATTTCTTACAACTTTTTTTTTTTTTTGACAAAAATGGCCACTCATTTGACCCCCTAAGTAAATTTTTGCCGATATATATATGTTTACAACAGAGGACTTTTTTACTGATGAATAGACAGCCCTGTGACGAAATACCTGATAATCATCATCATCATTTTTATTTCCATCATTCCCACCACTGTGAGTCCAGTCATGTAACCCAGGTAAAAGTGGGACTAAACAGTTGCTCATTTGGCCAGTCTACACCAGTGGCAACATTACACTTCCTCTAACCTTTAGGTGAGAAAACACCTCTGTTGGTAATGGCTACTTTACCACAGCCAGGCACACACTCTGCCTTCAACCTCAGAACATCCCACTGGCCAACTGGCTTAATGGTGCCATTTACTTGATGTGTGTATTTAGTTTAAGCATGCACTGCTCCGAAGCTCAAGACAAGATGTACTTGGACACTGTAATAAGGTTGTAACTGCAGGACACAAAACTTAGGACTCTTAAAAGATAAGCAAACCTTCATAAGCCCGTTCAGATGCTCTGTTATCTCTATCTTTCTCTGTCTTTTTTTTTTTAAGTGTGTGTTTCTGATTTTTTTTTTCCCCTGTCTCATTACCCCTCTCTTCCGTTTCCCTCCTCTTGCCCTTTCCAGAGGTCCTTCCCTAAACCCCAGAGAGAGGGGGAGGAGCCTGGGATGGTGAGGACGCGCTGGTAATCCGTGCAGTGACCCAGGTCAATTCAATTATCCTGTTTTCTTTCGCTGCACGACGCGTGTGCCCATTTCACAGCCAACTCCCTTAATGCGCCCAGGATTAGCTTCTCTTACTTTTAATGATCTACCTATCGACGCCTTGGGCCCCACGGTGCACACACACGAACACGAACACACACACACAAACACACACACACACACACACACACACACACACACACACACACACACAGGTACGAATTTATATGTATTCATTTATGTGTAAAGGAATTCACTAAACAATTCTGTTAGACTGAGGATCAAGAGCAGCTTTCTCAAAATAAATGTGTTTGACTGTGGTTGTGTATGCATTCGCTTGTTTAAGTGGGAGTGTGTGTTATATAAACTGTTGTTAGAAGAGGACTGTATTATCCACCTGCATTTACACAGGCTTTACCTTACACCTCCAAGATTCTAGATAATCATCTTAGGGCTAACATGTTACAGTAGAAACACACTAATCTCTCTCCCCAAGGAGGAAAAGAGGTCGTTTTATGTTGCAAAACTGAGTGAAAAAGGATTAATAAAATAATACAAATAAAACTCGTTAGTTAGCATATTATTTACATCAAATGCAATGCAACCTAGAGTTCAATAAAAGTTGACAAGCAGCAGTCTGATCATTTGCCAACAAGTGTGTATTAGAATAGATGAATACGATTTCACTCTAGTTGGGTGTTGAAACAAAGTCTCACCCAATTATTTAACCTAATCTCATTACCTTACCAGTCTTCCACTAATCACATGACTGGATAACTAAGCAGGAGACAACTTTGAAGAAGTGCTGTAACTCTTGGAAAGTGCTATCAAAACAGTTCCGTAAAGTCCTTTTCCAAGAATTAAGTGGCAGTTTGCATTTCTTTTGGCTTTTATCCAGCCTGTCTGAAATGGTCCAACTCGCTAATAATAATCAAACCAAGAAATCCACTGTTAAAAGGCTATTTGGATCTGGAAACACACCACATTTTTGTCTTTTTGATACGATAAAAAAGACTGATTCATTTAAAGTAAAAGAATATAATACTTCCTGCAGTGAGAAGCAGGTTTTTCGTATTCTTACCTGGGATGTCCTGTCCGTTGTAGTTCCATCCAGCCACAGCCAGCATGGAGGGCAGAGGAGATCCAGGCCTACTGTCCCTGTCTCTCTCCCTGTCCCGCTCTCTATCCCAGTTCCTCTCGGCCTGCTGGGTAATATGTCTGACCGTGTCCTTGTTCTTCCTATTCTTCCTCCGGCCTGACCCTTGTAATGGCTGCCAGGGCCCGTCGCCATTTCCTCCACCGGCACCCCCGGCCCCTTGCTCCCCTTGGCTCTGGGCTGCTCCCCTGGGAGTGTCCCGGGGATGGGAGGAGGAGGCGGGGGACACCTGTTCCTCTTTGACAGTGACGGGCCTGTAGTCGTGCGGCCAGGCGGGCTGGGAGTCATGGCACGCTTCTTCCTGGCTCTCATGGCTTTTGGGGGGTTCTTGGTCTTCTTTACCGTACGTGCTGCCTCCCTCGTGGCAGCTGGCGATGGCCGAGTCCCCGGAGGAGTTGGCTGGGCTGGTGCGGCGTGCCAGCCAGGGGGAGGTGCTGCGACCAGACATGATGGAGGCCAGGGCTTCTGAGGCCATGCCTACTATCCCTCCTCCTGCCCCTCCTAAACCTGCTCCTACGACACCTCCCGCTCCCGCTATACCCACTCCTCCGCTTCCAACTCCTCCGCCTCCACCTATACCGGCAGCAGCGACAGCGCCCATTTCAAAGTCTGCCAGTTCATCGGCCATCTCAGAGCGGATGCTAATGTCCAGCGCGGCCTTGATGAAACTGTGGCAGGCCTGGACGATGTCTGTCATCTGCAGGTAGCTGGCGGCCGACATCACCTCAATCACATTCTTACTGGTGAGGGCAAGGTGCGCTGAGTACATAAAGTCCAAGATGGCTTTGAAGCCTGTCGCTGTGACGATATCCAGGTGAGTGACAGTAGTCTGGTGGTGAGGCTCTGCCCCTTTTTTAACCTAAACAGTGAAAAGACAACAACATTTCTTGACTATTTTACCCATTTCAGGATGAGTAAACTTTTTTAAGCCCACTTCAGATATTGTTATATCAAGTGAATAAAATTGATGGAAGTGAGAGAAAAACAAGCAACGTTACAGACTCCCCCTGACCCGTCTCCCCAAGTGTAGCGGTCCCTTACCTGGCAGTAAAGAGTCTTGAAGTAGCGTGAGGAGCCCAGGAGGACATTCTTATGGGCCTTGAAGATCTTTCCATCCACAATGACACAGGCATCACAGAGGATGCCGTGTTGCCTCTGTTCGTTGAGCTCTCTGAGGAGCTGGCGGTAGTGAGAGGAGATCTCCATGTCCTCCTTCCTGTTGTTCATCTGTGTAGCTGAACAAAAGCCTCTCCTCCAAACCGTCTGCTGGGAAATACAAGAGATGAGAGAAATTAACCTGACATGAAATATGTATAAAAATAAGGCAACATAAATGCTGAAAGGTGACCGATCTTCACAAAGCGGATAATAACGAATTAAAGTCAAGTAATGATGACGATTTTACAATATACAATAACCTTTTCCTATAGGGTTGGGTTTATGTTTATGTAAAATGGGAAAAATTATTGAATTTAGCTGAAGTAATCCTTAAAAGAAAAGCAAGGCTAAGGATATCTCAGTAATGACGGTGACATAGAAACAATACATCAATAGAAGCCACATCTCAAGTGCTTTAGTTTGATGTCTAAAAACAGCCCGGTAACAATAGTCAAAAATCTCTGTGTTTAAACTGCGTCTGACAGGTTCATTTGTGTGGAAGTTGTGTGTGGCATGTTTGTCGAAGTGAGTGTGTGTGTGTGTGTGAGCGTGTGTGTGTGTAAGCTCATTAAAAATGTCAGTTATAAAGCATAACACTTTCACAAAACAGTTGAGAGTGAGAAAAACACCTCATTTAGTACAGACCACTTTACCATTAAATTTATCAATAAACAAAGCCTCGGTTTCTTGTTATTTTTTTTGTCTCTCTTTTGACTGTGAATATTCAATCAGCTGTCTAGTTAAGACGAAAATTTTCTCTTGAACCTTCACCTCTGTGTTTCTTATCTCCTACATCTTCGGTTGAGGGTTGTGAACACAAAGTTTTTCCAAGAACTAAAGAAAATAGACCCCTAATGACAATTTGTGAAGCTTCTCTACTGTCAGTGAACAAGGGGCCACGTTTTCAGTATTCGCTAACAGTACTCATAGTGATGTTATAGGGATGCTGACATATTTAATTTTTTTCTCTAACAAAAAAGAAAGAAAAAAAGCCACAAAACTGTTTGAGATCTGATTTTTTTTTTTTTTTTTACAGTCTATTAGCCCATAAAGCTCCTCTCCGTCTGGCTAAGGGGATTAGGCTCTGCTCACAAATATTGATCTAAGATGCATGTGGATTTTTTTTTTTTTCCTTAAGCGTAGATAAAACATTGAAACATTACCACTTGTTTCTTTTCTGCTGTGTGCAGGTTAGATGACATACCAGAGGCATTTTAAGCTCACACAACAGAATGGGTGCAGGTGAAGGCCACTGAGATGGGAGAGCAGGAGAAAGGGAGATGTGCACATCGCTATGTCGAACCATTCAATGATGCGGTAGAAAAACAGAGAGGAAGCGCATAAGCCCCAGTAAACACAAACACATATACACACAGAGAAGAAGAAGACATATATATATATATACACACACACACACATACTCAGGCAGTGCATTAGCCAGAGCATTAGCAGCCGCCGCTCCTGCTCTCGTCTCGGTGAGGGCTAAATCGTGGGGACGCAGAGTGTTACCAAACGCAGCAGTGATTTGTTTTGGGAACGCCACAGCTGTCAGCTCTCGTGGGCCATTCTGAGAGATGACAGCCCGGGTTGGTCAAGGTGACAGCAGCGTTTGCTCGGGGGCCGGCACACTTCAGGTCATGTTTAGCAAAGCTCTGCTCATCCTGATGGCTTGTAAGATCAGATAAATCCACAGTGTCTCCCACGTCCACTTGGACAAACACACCTCCAATGAACAGCAGTGGATGAGTGGATGGAGTGATGGTGACAACTGCTGACTGAAACCTCACTTTCTCCAAAAAAAAAAAAAAAAAAAAAAAAAAAAAGAAAGAAAATGAGAAAAAAAAAAAGTTCTGGGTCTGATCAATGCGTGGCAACAACTTTTCACTTTGATTGGTGTTTTCTTTAGCCATACAAAGTGAAAGAAGTATGAGAGGCAAGAAAGTTGGAGGTGAATGTAGAAAAACATTGTCCCTCAGAGTCTCAAAAGACAAGTTTTGACGCAAGTGTTTTTATCCTCTGGCTCACACATTTCTTAGAAAAATCTATTGGCAGCATAACCTTGAGATATTCTTTCCTTTATATGTTGCCCTGATGGAGGTATTGAGAGTCCTCACCTCTAACCTTTTGAGACAAACCGAGGTGCTTTAAAGACACAGCAGCTCCCTTCCTCCTCTCTCTGCTCTTCTTCTCTCAGGGCCACTGCAGTTGTATAGACCTGTCTATACGATAGGCCTCCTCTCAGAGTCACATAAAACATAGAAAAAGTCATTTATTCACTGAGAAATACCTCAATACCCTGCTATTCCTCTTTCTTTTTTTTTTTTTTCCCAGCAAACATGGATGATGAACCACAGGGTCACTGTACAGCACATGCAGAAAACCCATTTATATCTACTGGAAGGTTAGAGGAAGCAGTGAAAGAAAGCCAGATTCAATGTTGCATGTAGGTTCCTCTAGTTCTGTTAGGACTCACAGTTCAAGAATGGAACAATGAAAGTGACAAGAACAATGAAAAGAACAAGTAAATGCTAATTTGTCTGAAGGGTTCATTCAACCAAAGGACAAATTTATTCAATTAGCTCCAGCGGCATTGACATAAGACATGTTGTTGATGTTCTGTCGACACCTCATTAAAGAGAAGGTGATTATAGGCCTGAAAATTATGTTCATAAAAGTTCAAAAGCAGTATCACTTTACGGAAATACTGTGTTGCCCTTTAGAAAACCATATTCAACAGCTTTTATTTCACTTAAAAATAAATCCAAGAAAAGAGTTATTGCAACAGCTTGGCTAGTTTGGGTATTATTAATTTTTTTTTTTCTTTTTTTGGTGGGGACCTTATCTGAACTCGGACTTCAACACACCAGGAAAAGTCTGCAAACTGAAGTTCATCACTGCAACGTTTAATTCTTGTGGTCATGCATGTCTAAAGAGCTAATGATAATGTCAGTGTGCTGTCTGATACAGAGGGCCTTGTTTCTACCGGAGTATCGGCAGTGTTCAGCAAATGTGTGTGATTGTGGCGTGACATGCGGCTAGGATTTCACCCAGGGGCATGTTAAATGATGCCTCAAATTTAACAAAAACAATGATCAGTCGAGGGTAAAACAATAGCATCAAACTGGGAGGAAGCAACACAAAAAAAAAGACGGGAAGGTCTAATGAAATTTATAGCTTCAACAGACTCAGAGACATACTGAGCTAGTTGTTAGGCAGAGAGGAGGAACATTAATGGAGTGTGCTTTGACCTCTAAACTCCTTGCTTGCCTAATTGGTTTGTTTAATTTCAGCATGTCCAATTTCCTCCAGTCAGACCCTTTTTTCCACAAGAAACAATCCCAATGCTACCCACTCTATAGTAAATAAACACCCTAAACCACCTTTGGAGCTTTTCATTTCCTCAGAAAGACTCTCCATCTTACCCCAGGAGCTTAGACTATCATCAGGACCAAAAGTCGCTCCCTCCACCATGTAAGTACAGCCTTGATTTATTGCGCACATTTTTTCCAAATATACACTTGACACAAGAGGGGAAAGTAAGGTAAAATGAACTTGTCAGACAATCAACTAGAGAGAGGGAGAGACTTTTGTGTCTCATCCAAAGCATTAGCAGTCTCACCAAGGCTACAGAAACTAAAGCCTGCTTTCAGAATGTCACAGAGCAGAAAAAAAAAAAAAAGCTTTTCATCCCTCTATGAAATTTCACTGAAAAAAAAAGCAAGGAAAAAGTCATCAAGTGGCTGGCTGACAGTCTGTGCACGCTTATTTGTGGTCAGAGACGATTGTTTCGGTAAAGCATGCCGCCAGAGCTCCAAATCCCTGTCACCCTTCTGAGACCAAATCAAAAGTGACTGTCGTCCTTAACGCCCCTCCTTCCTTCACACAGAAACACACACACCATCAGCAGCCCCCTTCCCCACATCCAGCTCATGCCCCTTAACACACAAACACACAGGAGGACTAAAAACACACAAGTTCACACGCTTAGCAGAGCCGTCATGGCATCACACCCGGTTTGTCCTGGTCACATCACAGCAAAGTCACTTTAGGCCCCGGCCAGACGACTAAAGAGATGAGACGTGTGATGGAGTGAGAGAATGGGGCTTCCTCCTTCTTGTGTTTTTGGCTTAATGCAGTCTGTCCCTCGGAGCCACTTCTCTGCCTCCTTGACCGCACAGGACCAAGGGGAGGCAAAGCACAAGGTCCTTCTGGATCAAAAGCGTGGCGATACTTTGTTTGTGTGGGGTTTAACGCAGCTAGAGCTTTCAAACAGGGCTCACGCTGTGCATTCAGGCATCAGCCCGGTTAAATATGTTGGATGTGCCATGCGTTCAGTGGCCACACATGTGGTTAAACATGATTACAGAGAGAAATTTCAGCCAAATCTTTCCCACAGCACAAATTCTTTTGGTTGGGAAAATGCTGTGAAATTTTCACATCCTAATTACCAGGTTGAAGATTGAACTGGCTGCAAGTTTCTTCACAGCATAGTCCAAGGGGTTTCATACACTTGCAATTAATTTTATTTTGTATGAAGGAACATTCATAGGAAATGCTCATTAAGTGAGTCTACCATGATGCAGCCCTTAGGTAGGGATGGGCTTTAAAACAACTATTGTCACAAAAGAATTTTCTTCATTATCAATATAACATTTTTTATATATATATATTTTTTTAACAGTACAACATAATTTCATTGCTTGCATAGTACTAGTCTGTGCTGTAATCCACAAAGAAGACCAGACCAGCTATTTCTGTTTGTGAAATGTGAACTATTTGGCATGTTCTAACAAACTAAAACCATCTGATTTCCTTCACACATGAGCAGAAATCAATTTCTAATATTAAAGAAATAACAATTTAACATTTATTGTAATAATCATCAATACCAACTGATATAAAGGGTTGATTGTGGTATCATTTTTAGGTATATTGCCCAGTCGTTCACTAGGCCGATTATTCTAATCTAATTATTTCCATCAGGTCAAAAACAGTATGAATGGAAGCCTATTAATCACCATCTGACATTAGTTCTATTCACTACTGAATAAAACTTCAAAAATAAATCCAAAATAATCTAAAATAAATGTTCTACATGACACCAGAAGTTGTTTCTGCATAAATTACCAAACACATGTGCACTTTTCTTACTTCAAATGACTGAAAACAGTTTGCTTGAACTAAAAGTAAAGAAAAAGCTCTTACTGTTTTTGAGTGTAGAGTTTACACTTGGAGTATGCAGCCTTATGTTCTTTATCATAATTGGTTTCAGGTTAGTTTTTAAAAGGTCCACTATTATCAATTTTATCCTTTTCACATCCCTACTTCTACTCTTGGCACTTGTGTTAAAAATCAGCAGGAAGGGCGCAGTAAAAGCAGGCCAAAAAGATTGAAGAAGTGAATGAATGTGTGGAGGGAGGAGGAGGGGACATCAAGTTAAGATTCAGTAGCCAAGATTTGGCATTTTTGCTGTCAACCATCCCAGCTTCATGCCTCAGCTACAAAATTTTTATCAGTTAGGCTGAAAATCAACATGGTCCTTTTTGCATATTTTCCAGTAGCAAGTTGTACCAGCACACTATCATATCATAGCAGGCAGTTTCTGTGGAAAAAGCAAACAGGTTGGCAGGTCTGCACTAAATGAATTATGTATTATGTAAAGCTTTCAAAACAAAGTGAAATAAATGATTTTAGCCCCTAGGAGAAGATATTAGGAGGATCTCTGGTGTTTTATGCTAATATCGATGAAAAATTAAGATACAGGAAGAAAGGAATTGGTTTGCTTTCAAGTGGACTCTTTCTCCATATGAGAAAGGATATTGTGGAAAAAAAAAAAAAAACACCTGCAGCATAAGTGGAATTAAAATGATTTTCTGCTGGACATCGGAGCACTGCTCTTCTTCATGTGGCAATATGAACGCAATCATTACTTACCAAAATAAAATCAACTACCTCATGTAAAGCATGTTATTACAATTTGTTAAATCTACAACATAAATGCAAATGTGTGGCCATGTATCACAGCTGCTGACGAGGATTGTGAAAGGCGAATGAAGAAAAATGAAGTCACATAGAAATGAGCCAAGGTTAAAAGCCAATAAGAAAAGGAAAAAAAAAAAAAAAGCTATAGAGTCAGAGAATGAAGGAGATAAAGAACAGTGAAAAACAGAGAGAAAAAAGATAGAGCAGGAGCAACGAGAGAGCAGAGCTGGAAAGATAGAGACAGAAGATAGAAAGAGGGGGAGACAGGAAGAGCTGGGCGAGTGACTCAGGCAGCCAATATTTTTAAACAGCTTTGCTTCCACTCAACTGGGCATCAAGGCCATTATCCCGGGGTTAATCCCCAATCCGACGGAGCTGGCAGCCTTCCGGGACAAGCCAGGGTGGCAGCCCATCAACAAGGCAAGCATGGACAAAAATAACATACATGCACACACACATCCACACATGGGCAGGCATGCAAGCTGCAATTAGAAAAGCTGCAAAATAACACAACACAGCTATGAACTGAAAGTGGCTGCGTCTGAGGTTTTGTCTTGTTAAAAATATTAAAAATGAGTGACTGTTCATCTTTGGTTTTGTCTCCTTCTCCATCTTTATCCAACTTTTTTTTAAAATCTAACTGTACGTGTTCATGCTGTCTGTTTCCCCTTGTTTCCCCTTGTTTCTTTTATCACACACCCTCCATCTGTCCACCTTTATTTTCTCCACCTTCCCCACCAGCTCTAATCACGCCACATTTTGCACCTCTACCTCGCTCTCCCTTTCTCTGTCCGCTCTCCTTGGCTGGAATCCAAGTAGCCAAGGTGGGGGAAGAGATTGACTCAAAGAAGGATAGCCATGTCATGTGGAGAGGGACCAAAGAGGATCCAGGAGGCTTATGGGACTTAGAGCTGCCCTCTTCATCCCTCACTCCCCCTTTCAGTCCCACCCAGCCCTGCCCGCCTCACCCACAAACAATACCTGGACCTTCCCTATCTACACCTAAAGACATCCCCACTATCTAAATTCTGCCTCCCCCGCCGCATCTTTCTAATTCAGTTGCACCTGCCAAAAGACCTGCCTATGAAAGCCTGAATGTGTATCTTCAGCTGCTTCCTCTCTTTATACCTTAGGCCACACAGGTGTTAAGCCTGGAGGGATCTCATGGAAATCCAACCACGGCAAGGATGTACGAAGGATCATCCCGGAGTGACCGGAAAAAAGATGTGACACTAAGATATTGATGTCCTTTAGCTGCAACACAACAGGCTGAGTTTCAAACTTCACCTGCAGCTCACCAGATGACCCACAAAGCATCAGCGATACAGTATTTGATGCAACAGGAGCATAAAAAAAGAGTGAGAAGTTCTAAATCGCCACCTCTGTTTGTCTTTTTGTGCATCTTCTCCTGTGTCTATCTCTTCTTTTGCACTCTTTATGTGTGTAGTTTCTGGGCTATCTTTCTCTCTAGGCCCCTAAGCCTGCTATGTCTCCCATGGTAACTCCCTGACTGACGACCCGGGGCTTAGCCTAAATTCTCTCTCTATTAAAAGCTGTGAAATGCAAATAATGAAACATCTCATTACCACTGTCGGAGAACCCAAAATGAAAGGAGGGGGAGAGCGGAGAGCGGGGACGGAGAAGGGCTACTGTAAGACAATGGAGTAGCAGAAGAAAGAGGGCTACAGGAGAGAGGGAGGGAAGGTGAGAGGACAGAAGAAAAGAGAGTGAAGGCTGGAAATAAAAGAGTGGAAGGAGAAGAGGAAAGGATAGGAGATGAAAAAGGGACGGGAAAGGTGAAAGGATGGGAACAGATAACCACACAGAGAGGCTTTTGTTTGATATGTGTTGCCATTAACATAGAGCATAGCCAGGATCGACCACCTACACAAACACGGCTGAAGCCCCAGTGAACTAAACTGTGAGGTGGGAGGTGTCAGGCAAACGTCAACACTGAAATTTCCCACTTCATGCTAAAGTTTGGTGGAAGCTTCTCATGAAAATCTCAAAAGAATATGAGGCTAAGGTGTACTTGTTTGTGTGTTGATTGATAATTTGTCTACCCCTGTGGATAATTACACACCGAGTTACACTTTTTATCTCCGCAGGCCTCCAATTAATCACCACTTTACACCAACTCCGCACTATTTCTACATCTAGTGTTTGTAATTTTGAAGGAGGAAACGGCTACTTTCCTGAAAATGTTTTTACATATAGAGAGAAGTGAAATCACCTGCAGGAAGTATGTGTATTTGGTTTTGTAGGTGGGAGGAGACTGGGGGGGGGTTGACTGTAACAATGATCACGTCACCTTGTGTGGTCTCCTGGTGAAAAACCCTGTGTCATTGATGCTAATCTTGTGACGTACAAACCTCACATAACATGAGTGAATATAAGGGAGTTAAAGTTTGAAGGTGTGTAACTGCAGGATTAGTTGATGACTTCTTGGAATTGAATTAGTTGCATAAGGGATTTTTTTTTTTGGTCACATATGCGTCATTTATTTAATTTTGCTTTGCTAAGTGAGGCTGGGTGTGTAGTCGATGTACACTACAAAAAAAAAGTTAAGGATATTTCTTTTTTTTTTTTTTTTTTTGGTCATTTTTTAGTCATTTTTGCCATTTGTAAATAAAATTATGTCTGGTGTTTAAAAAATGTGTTTCAATTCAATTCACACACAAAAAAATAAAAAGCGCCGTACAAGAATCCTAACTGAAAAAAATAGCCCAAAAATTAAAAATATCCTTAACTTTCTGTTTGTAGTGTATGATTTTAATGTCAAAATCCTAAAGGGGTTAAATTATTCTGTAAGTGTCCAGTAGATTTTGCTGTGATGAAATTAAAATGAACCATTATTGACATATATAGACATCCAATCATACCTTTCATACAGTCATCAAATGTTTCACTGCAAAATCACGAGCACTGACTCTGCTCCTCTGCAGTGGAAAGGAGATGCACAGGTATGATTCTCCGTTTAGTGGCTTTTCTTTCAATTTTGTGCATGGTATGATAACCATCAATTTTCATACCACTGTAAACCATGCTATGGTATAATGCTCCAAGCTTAGTGTGTGCTGGGAAAAAAAAGGTATTTCTACACAGCCTCTGAAAACACCAAAAAAACCCAAAGTGATTTGGACTGATCAACACAACGCTGATCCAAACTGGGGTACGCCCCCTGTGTTTGTACACAGAGAAGCACTGTGGATGTATTAAATATCAATATTTCTTAGGAATCACCTTACATTTAATTACAACAAAGGATGTAAAAATGAAAATCAAAATTATATAGAAGCTTTCGACAATTTTCAAGCATTGAATTTATTTTTATTTAGAAAAAGCATGTGAATTTGTACGTTTGTACTTGGCTATTAAATAACCAGCTTAGCAATTTCATAAAACTGAGGCTTTGTTCGTATGATCATCTGACCACTTTTTAGCCTCAGTGAGTATTATGACAAAAAAAGAGGTTGTAAAAAGACAGAATATCCTTTAATACTGCCCTCATCCCCGGTTGGTTTACCTCCCTTTGCTGTTCTTCCACCAGTTTCACTCACCTTCTGTCACTTGGCAAATCTCAGTTGTGTTTTGAAAAGCACCAAATGGCTTTGTGGCTACAATGATGATGACAATATACAGCTTTGGACCAGCTCAAAACTCACATCTAACACCCACCCTGGTCTCGCTCTGCCAGCAAAGAACTCAGTGTGTGTGTGTGTGTGTGTGTGTGTGTGTGTGTGTGTGTGTGTGTGTGTGTGTGTGTGTGGTGCATGTGTGTGGTTGTCCAGACCCTCTCATAGGTCTTAACACAAAACCTGTCACAGCAAAAAAGCAACCTGTCACGACTCAGCTAGACACGACTGTACATGACTGTACCACACAGAACACAAGCAGCCTGTTCCCGAGCTGTTAAAACAGTCACTGCAGCCACCGGCACCAAAGGTCTCTCACACATAGACACACACACACACACACAGAGACAGACACACACTACGAGGCAAGTAAAAAGTATGGAGGAAATGAAACAAAGGAGAAAGAGTCCGTAAAAATGAACTTATGGTACAACAATCCCAGTTCTGAGGGAGGGAACTAAAAAAAATGCCCAAGCACAGAACAGGAGTGAGAACTGAAAGCTAATTGTTGTTTGTTAAAATGTGTGGTTTTCCAATGTGCAAGTGAATGACTGAATGATGATGACTCACCGCTGGTGGCCAGTCGCTATCTGGTGCCGAGGCGGGTGTCCACATAGTGTGTCTGTGTGTGTAAGGGTAACTTGGTGTGACTGTCGCTCTGTCAGACAGCAAACAGAGGCATCTTTCTCAAATCCACACTGGGCTGCAGCTTACAATGAGCTCACGCAAAGAGGGGAGCAAAAAAGCCGCAGATTAAGTGTGTACTCGCAAGTTCAACAGGCACACCCTCCTTCCCCCTGAGCAAATATTAAAAGAGACTTCCCTCCCAGCTAATCTAATTCACAAACACTCCAAAGCACACATAAACACTAAAAAGATTATTTTTCTATATTAACTTAGCTCTAAATATATAATCATTTACATCTAACTAACGTAACCACAGTCTACAGCCATAACTGAGCAGCCCAGTCATTTACATACAGATAGAGAAGTGTTTATAAAAACATTTGTATGTAATCGCCTGAGGCTGCTTTGTCACTCATCAAGTTGATCAAAAAGCAGCGACTATACAACACTGATGAATCTCAGAGCGCTTTTTTTGCGAATCTGTCCTTCAATGGTAGAAAAAAAAGGAGGTGAGATAAAGGGAGAGAAATCAAGGGGAGAGGAGAGGAACATCTAAATATAGAGAGACTCAGATTTTGGAGTCAGAAAAGAGACGGTGAAGGGTAAGAAAGAGGGAGGGAGACAAGAGATGCAAGTGGTAAGGAAGGGAGAGGGACAGAGAGATGCGGAACAAAGGCAAAAGCAAAAGAAATGGAGGAAAAGTAGTAGTGCTGTTGAAAACGGCGACCATGAAACGGAGAGTCAGTGCAGTGTGAGATCGATGGCGGCAGAATCTCGGTAGGTTTCTTATCTACTGTAGCATTGCTTAGTTGACTGCTGGTGGACTGGACATGGGACACACAGATACTGATTTTGTCCAAAAGACTTGGGAGTTCAATAGGCTGCACAGTGTATCACCACAGACATATATCAATAGGTAGTATTGATACAGAGGGTCTGATCCTTCTGTGATCGCTCCAGCAGTTTCAACACAAACTGGGATAATCACTGTAACAGTAATCAGTGAAGATGCAAAATCATTTACTTTTTTTTTTTGGTTTGTTTGTTTTCTTTGTGTCTGTGCCGTGCCATGATTGGCGGTTAAGAGAGGAGGCGCTGTAATTTAACAGTGTCCTTGTATGTGTCTTCTTTGTTGTGTGTTGCTGAAGGAGACAAAGACATGTCACATTTCAGTTAACTTTTTCTTTTTCTCCAGTGCCTAAAACAATGAACTAACAATGAACTAACAATGAAATTCGTGAGGCTGGGGGCTATCATGTCCACTGTGATTGACAAAATTGGATTTTGACCAGACAAATGCCTCACCTGGATCTTCACTTTCTTGTCCTCTCCTCTCCTGTCATCTCTTTTCCTCTCTGTCTTATCTGTCTTTTCACCTCCAGCCTTTTTACCCAAATGCGGTTTGACATTTGACTGTCACCTGTTGACTAACATGAACGGCTGCCATAGCTCGCAGGCATTTGGAAGTACTACTGCTTTTTTCCCTCTTCTCCAAAAGCAATGGAAACAACTGCGAATTCATGTACAGAATAGCAAGACATATGAGACAAAGAGAGAGGGAGAGACAAAAGGACCACTGTGTAAACTCCCATGATCGTGCTCACCATCGCGAAGGACAACACCCACCTTGGAAACCTAATTTTGAAGAAGTCACACATTCCCACATTGTGAGGCAGTGCCAGTATCAGGTGTCCGTCCAAACCACCAACCACCAATCAACTGCCACCCTGTTCGTGATACACCAGCGCACACACCAACAAAAAAAAAAAAAAAAAAAAAAAAAAAAAGGAGAGGGTTGGGGAGGTGAGATAGAAGGGAGGGAGGCAGGGGGAGAGAGGGGTGCGGGGGTGAGAAAGAGAGAGTAACAAGAAGAGGGCAAGGGAGAAGAGCTAGCCAGAGACAAAGGCAGAGGGAATGACAATGAGTGAAAAGAGGAAGAGTGTTGGGGGGGGGGAAAGGTATCAGTGAGGAGGAGATGAGGTGAAAGCGCATTGCCAGCTCACCCTGCACATTCAAGGGACAGAACAAAAAGATCGCAACAATGAGACTTCCATATATGCATATTTCAGTGTGTGATTGTCATTGTGCTTGTATTGCGAATGCATGTTAGGAGAAGCAGAAAACGGCCGTTGGGGGTGTTTGCCCTGAACCACTGAAAAGGGGATGTGAACCTACTCACTTCTGTTCACATTTGGATTGGCTTTACCTCCCGTGTTCATAAAGGGAACTAGACCGACACAGGAGAGCCCATAAAATGTCCTGCAACAATGATAAAGCTTCACTTTCCTCATAGATTTATAAAGTTTATATAATAATACACATAGGATCGCTCTTTTAGCGCTAAAAAAGCCTTTATAAATCAAAATAATTCCCTTTTCACTAGAGAAGTCACTGTGTAACCTAAAGAAAGAAGTTGCTTCAATGAATCTTGAACTGCAACGGGTCAAATACACATTTGTGGATTTGGGAGGAAAAAAAAAACTGAACCCGGCATTTGTTATTGCTCGCTGTTGCATTAAAGGGATGTATAAATATGAGCTAGGGTCAGGGGGAAGGATAAAAATGAGAAAGGGAACAGGGAGAGGGTAAAAATGAGAAAGGGAGTAGAGGAAGGGTAAAAATGAGAAATGGAGTAGGGGAGGCCACAGGAGGCACCTGGCCCACTTACAGCAGAGGAGGGGGTGGAGGAGGAGGAGGAGGAGAGGTGGAAGATTAAGGAGTGGGAGGGAAAAAAAAGAGAAGAAGGTTGGAGGAGGGAGAAGATGAGTGAGAGGAGGAAGAGGAGGAGGAGGAGGAGAAAAAAGTGAAGGAGATACAGCTGGGCCAGAGCAGAGGGCACCGGGAGAATAGGAGCTAAGGTGAAGTGAAGGAACGGGAAAAGGTGAGGGGAGAGAACAGGATGTGAGATGAGGAGGCATGAAGGAACGAACAGTCGAAATAATGGGAAGGGGGAGAAGGGCAGAGGGGGAGGTGAGAGCAGGAGAGAAAAGAGAGGCGAGGTGGGGGCTGAGGAAGAAGAGGTGGCCTTGTAAAGCTGAGAATGGAGGTGGTGTGCGCGCATGGATGAATGTGTGTATGTGTGTGTTGTCTCTTGGTGTGTGTGGGTGTCTGAAATTATGACGAAAAACTAACACCTCACCCAAAGTATGAATAACCGACCACAATAGGCCAACGTAGGTTCAATCTCCTCTACCAGAACATTTGAGCAGCCTGCCTATACCACTAATATCCCACTAATACCACCCACAGTCCTCGCTCCACCTCACATCAATGAATATTTCATGTCCTGATGGCACTTTTAAAGCAAAAACTAATTAGCAAATCCAAGTTGATCTGGCATTAGTCATATCAGGCCAATTAAAAGCCAAGTCCTACTGTACATGTTAATGGCAGCGAAGTGGAATAATTGTATGTTGAACAGGGGAGAGAATATTAAACAGGCCTTGTTAGCAGCACTTTAGCACTCTAGCCTAGGTCCATGGCTGGATTACAAAACTCTACAAAGCAGGATAATGTTCGTCAAAAAAAATAAAATAATAAAATAATACACACATGCACACACATCTTTGTGAGCACGAAACAAAAACTCTATCCATTAATTAGAGTGTCACCATCAATTCCATGGGGTCAGGTCTACTTATAGCTAAAGAAGAGAAATATTTCCAGGGAAAATGATGGTTTTATGCTTCAGTAATAATATTAAACAGGGATCCAAATATTGGCAGAAACTCACAGGTCAGATGTTATACAGTATTAGTGGGAGAAAACCATTTTCTCCGCCACACAGTGTTTCTGCGGTCAGTACCAGTCAACATAAGGTTGTAGAGACAGTATTTGTGTGGCACCGAGAAGAGAAAGGTGTTGGTTTGTATTTGAGTCTTTCCAACCTTCCTTCTGTGTGTTTTTTTTTTTTTTTATGCAGGAGTTTAGATTGAGACAGACAGCGCTGACACACACAGACTAAACTGTGCTGCACGAAAAAGCGACAGAATAACAAGGGCTAGAACTCTTTTGGAGCGGATGTCTGTTTCATCACCCCTACCCCCCCACCCCCCATTCTCTCTCCTTCACGTTCCCTCTTTCCCTTCCTCGTTCTGCCTCCCCTGCCTCCCTCTCTCACCTGAGCTTTGATATGGAAATCTCTCACCAGCCAGAGCCCGAGGCTAGTTGACTGTTTCTAAAGATGTATTTGCTCAAAGCCGCTCAATTTCTCATCAAATGCTCACACTGTGTGTATAAAAGACAGACTCTTTCAGTGGGAAAATAACAACTAACAAGCACGTACTTATACGATGCTTTTAGCCATCTGCAAACCTCAGACTTCAACAAAAAGGTTTTCCAAACCCAAAGCATCAAGTCCTTCATAGCTTGTATAAATTTGTCTTAAAAGATGGTGACCTTTCTGACAGGCAGACAGCTGAAGATGCTAACTATCTTGTCAGTAGAGAGGAATGTACGTGATAGTGCTTTCCCACTGGTTTACCTGCTCTGTCCTGCCAGTGAAGTTATACTGCATTAGGGATTTCCAACAGTGAGAAAAAAATATATGAAACAAGGTGAAGCTCTCAACCATTTGATTCCGTTATGAGAATAAATAAGTAATAAATCATAAAATCTGTCCAGGAAGATTAAATATTTAGCTTGGTTTTGTTAAAGGATGGAAATCATAGGAACAATAATGTATAGTCTTGTGCCAGCTCATTAGAGGAGAGGACAGATATTAGTGATATCAATGTAAAGCCTGAGGGCACAAGTTTATCCAAAGTCAGAAGGATGAAGACATACAACAACAGACACCTTCTATTTCTGGCTTTGTTGTTTCATTAAATAAGACAGAAAGATAATTAACAGGATAATGTGTGCGTGTTATTTAGCGGGTTCGAAACAACTGCAGTAATCACATCACTTGTTGCGATTTGTATTTTGACAGCGCTTTAACAAATGAAAACTTACTGAATAAAAAAAAACAACAACATGGAGTAACATCACAGAGGCACCAAACAAGAGGACACGGACTGATTAGATTTAAGGCTGTTCAGACTTTGGACAATGATGTAATTGATAACTTCTAAGTTAAAAATGTCATAAATTCCAGAAAATAACTCATGATGTTGATAAGCATTGTGTGATCATGAGGAACTGGTTGGAAAGCGCTGATCTGCTCCACATACTTAAATAAAAGAAAAACACACCCTGATGAAAGCACACAAACTGAAATCCCTCATCTGTTTCTCGGGAATGTGCGATCCAAAAGGTGGTTTACAATTCCAACAACTCCCAACAAAATTCTGACATCTTGTCATTTTGACTGCACAAAACTCCCTGCACTTTATTTCTAGCAATTAAAGGACAACTTTACGCCTTGACTTATGAGTCTTAGTGGCAGGTTAAAATAAACGAAAGAGAAAGGTTCACATTACCTTTCAGATAAAAATTCACTGACAAAAGCACAGCAGAAAGTACAGCGATTTGCTTTCATTGACGTCTTATTGTGCGTGCAAATTCATGCAATTCAAACACACACACTCACGGCTATGAAATATTAACATCTATGAAAGGACACGTGGAGCGGTGTAGAGTATTTCTGTATGTGAGCAGTATGGGTTGTGGATGATTTTAACTCACCTGTTCTCCTGCTGGGGGAGGAGGTGGGGGGGGGTATGACAGGTGAACAGGGTGCACAGCTGTTACACACACACACACTCAGGAAAAACAACACTCACACAAACACACACATCCCCCACCGCATCCACGTAACCCCATGAGGATTAGGGAACACCTGTATTCAGCACTGCACAATGAGCTATAGAAGCAGTTAAGCTAAAAAGCCTTGGGAGTTATTAGGGGGTGGGGGATGGAGCTAGTCAGGATCAGGGGGTTAATGTGCGCCAAACTGTCTTGACATGCAATCAGACGTGAGAATGATAATATTCACAATGTGCCAGATAAGGAAAGAGTTGTCATAAAACTCCAGAGAGGAGTGGTGTGTCATGTACGATGTTCGTATGAGAGTGTAAACGGTTCATTTTGCAATGTGTTAGCCAAGCAGGTGTTCCCATTAACAAGTGAGCTCCGAGGGGGGATCAGGATGAGAATACTGGCAGAGAGATAGAGACAGAGAGATGAATGGAGTACAAGGTTGCTAACAGCGAAAATGTGTCTTGATGGAGCATTTGCTCTCTTTTGTCTACTTCTGGAGAATGTACAGTAGGTGAAGTAAACTTGCAGTCCTGTTGTCTGCATAAACAAACTTGTGTGAGGGGGTAGTACACAACATCCCTAACCTGCTACCACACAGGTTGTTCAGCCCACAACCTGCATGGGAGCACTGAGCACCACCTACACACCAGCAGGCTTACACATGCAAACACACACACATACACACACATACACACACAGAAAGTGAAGAGGCAAGTGTCACAAGCTTCAAACTACCACCCCAACGAAGCCCCTGTGTCTCATTTTTACACCCCCCCCCCCACTTTCACTGTTTCCCCTACAACCTCCCCCCCCCAAAAAAAAAAAATTCAGTGTGGATTTTCCACTGTAAAAGCCTTCACCGCTTTCAAACACAACACACACATTTAGCCTAAAAAAAGGAAAATCTAAGTCATTTATCTTGTTTAATCAACTTTACGGGTCCATTCATGAGTGATAGCACGAGCGGAAAGTGTTTGAAACCCTCCTTTGCAATCCTGCAAGCACACGCACACCTAATATTTTTTCCATCTTTCAGCCGATCTCGCCTACACTCCTCCTCCACTCATCCCTGTAGCTGTTGTCTTGGTCTGTATTATATTTTCCCCGTGGAAAACACAGAAGGAGAAGGAGCAGACACACACAAAGACACACTACAGACGTGATGTCCACTACTGTTATAATGGCACAACAACACAGCCCCACTCAGGGGAAGTAACCTCTGTGGAGCAGCAGGGGGGCAAACCCACACATACAAAGCATTCTGGGAAACAGTCCAGGGCAAGGTGATAATTATCTGTTTAAATGACATGATGGTTACTGGTTTTCAACATGACAAGCCAGGGATTTTTTTTTTTTGTTCAACATCTGCATGAGGGGGACACAACACAGACTCAGAAAGTTCTACATAATTAAATAACAGACTTTAGGGGGTTTAATCACATCAAAGTACGAGGCTTAAATTAGGGCAATGTGATGACCAGACAATCCAGTTCAACCCAGTTAAGGGAAACAAGGAAAAAGGCTTCGCCCCTTAATCCTAAAATCCACTTAGCGACTGACAAACAGAAAAAACTCAGTATCTTACATGCATGTAGTGAACGGTTGTAGGGTCTACATTTTCATTGATAATGGCATTAAGTTCACACACAAAAACTGTATGCCAAAACCAGGAAAAAATGTGCAGTGATGTAAAATTCCATCCCCACAGTAGATGGATTTAGGTATTTTTGATGTTATTTTTAGTGGAGCTGCCATACGCTCTGATGGGATATGTAACAATGAAAAAAAAAAAAAAACTCCTGCCATTTGAATAAAATAAAAAAAAAAAAAAAGTTCGACAGCCCTGGTGCAGAGATAATGATTACACTGCTGTGATACAAAGTGACACAAGTAAAGAGGAGTGTCAGTTGAACATATCATTTTGCTGCAGACTCACCTGGCTGCAGGCTGTACCGGAGGTGTTCCACAGCAGGGCACACACACACACACACACACACACACTCTGTCTGTACACTGAGTGTCAGTGAAGTGGGGTTGTTCCCCTCTCACATTGTAAGCATGGTAGAAAATGGAGGAAGACGGAACTGACCGGTTTTGAGAGGGCAGACAGAGACAGCAGACATACACAGAGCACAGGAGACAGACAGAGGCATGGGTAATGGGGGGGGGGGGGGGGGGCAGATAGGGGATGCTCTTTCAGTTCCACAAGAAAACACTTGACGCCACACTTTTCAACTCTTAATACTGATCAGATGACATCAAAAAAAAAAAAAAAAAAAAAATTACCCGAGAGCACCATGTGCAACCCCCCCCCACCCCCCCTCATACCCCCCCTTGTCTTGTCTTGTACTCTAGGGTTGGGTGTTGACGCAGCAGAAATTTCCAGCTGGAGAAATCCCCCTTTTGGAGGTGGAGAAGGAGGAGGGTTTAAGCCCTTGTCTTTGCACTGCTCTGAGCGGTTTCATTCTGAATCCCCCTCCAGACGGCTGCACGGAGCATCACTACATTATGTGTGCCACGAAATGCGTGCGTGACATTTCCCTGAGCCGATGTGACAATTACTATTCTGTTCAAAACTTTGAACCCCCACCGACATCCGCATGGTTTCATCAAACTTGATCCAAGAAAAAAAACAAAAAAAAAAAACACTGAACCCATCAGGAATTAAATAGGCGTTTGCAGGTGTCATCTGAAACCTGCTTTTGGACATAGATTTGAATATGAAAAGCCTATTTTTGGTGGACAGGTTTCTTTCATTCATTCATGCTGATGTGGATGAATATTGAAGATGCTGTGTATGTTAGTGCGCGCGGATAAAAGTGGACTATATTTCCTTTATTGACCAGCTTGGACTCATATTTGCTCTAAAGTGCATTCAGTTGTATTTTTCCACAATAACACCGTCTGTCTGTATTGAACTATCGGAAACATAATGTGTTAAATGTACAATGTGCGAATCCCGTCAACAGATGACAGCTTCTCCAAATATCAACACGCGCAACAGACAGCTGGCTGTCACGTATGGAACAGGTAGGCGTACTTTCAGACTGTCGCTTGCTCACTCGGTCGGGTATTTAGCTGTCAAAATACACTCATGCCGTAGCTAACACGATGCCAATGGACTGGAATTTAAAAAAAAAAAAAAAAAAAAAACAGCGGAAAAAACAGACAGGCCTTCATACAGTAGCTTTTCCGATGGCCAAGTGTAACAGCGGTTTGAGAAGAGTTGCATTGTGTGTCACGTCTCCAACCTGTGCGCACACCAACTATCAGCTGGACACGCCACGGCTGCGTGGAGCCGAAAACTAATTGTTGACATGACATGAAGGCATGGAGATCCTCTGCGATGTCCGCCGATATGTCTGATGTCTGCCGGATCCTCCAGACAGACACGAGCTGTTAGCAGGGAGCACGCGCAGGGATAGGACTAATACAAGGAAGTCAGACATACCTGTTACCCCATGGGGTCTGGGGTGGACGCGGTGTCGGTCCTTCGGAGTCCAATCTGCTGTGACAGCCTGCGAGAGGAAAGGAGGGGTTGTCCAAAGCTCTAGGTGCTGTCCTTCCTCTCCTCTGTATGCTTTCTTTAAGTGTTATTCCCCCTGTTTTCTCCCACTCCCCGCTCTTCCTCCACCAGCCCCTTTTTTCTTTCTCTCTTTCCCTCCCCTGCTTTTCCGTGTCTTGGTATCAGGAGCCTCCCCCTCCTCCTCCCCCTCCTCCTCTGTGCGTCTCTCTCTCTCTCTCTCTCTCTCTCTCTCTCTCTCTCTCTCTCTCTCTCTCTCTCTCTCTCTCCGTGTCCCCGTATCTCCTCTCTCTCTCTCTCTCTCTCTCTCTCTCTCTGGGCAGAGTCAGGAAATGAGACAACATGAACGCACAAACCGCGCATTTATCCATCTGATCTAAGACGAGCCGCTCTCTTATCAGTAACACACAAATCCTGTCATTTTTATTAATTGTCCTTTCATTATTATTATTATTTTTTTTTTTTTAATTATTATTATTAGTATTATTATTATTATTTGGGGGTCCGTGTGTGTATATATAATTAAAGCAGTGGCGTTGTCATTATCCCTGTGGGCTTTGGGCTTGTGCATCTGTTGCCATAGGGTTCTGTAATGACCAGGCCATACTGTAACTTACCCCCTCTTGTGGTTACAATAAGAAAACACCAGTCAGCCAACTAGTCAGTCAGTAACATAAAAAGCTGACTAATGTTGACAGTTGACACTGTTTGGCTGGAAAACACCTTTGACAGTCATGTGATCTCACAGCGTACATGACAATTTTTTGCAAAATCTCCCTTGTAATTCCATTTCAACCAGACCTCTCCCATTCACACAAGTTTTCTTTTTGCACTTTTAAAGGGGCAGTTTTGGATATTTTTACTCAGCAACAGGTTGTGAGGAAATTGGCTTTTAATCAATGAGTGACATGTCTGGGGGGGGGGTTTATGCTGTTTTTATCAGATTTTAATTTGTCTTTGTTTTTATGATGGTTGTATTTTGTTGTTCTTAGCTAGTTTTACTTACTTATTTACTTATTTGATCCCTTGGTTTATGTTTGGTGTACGGCACTTTGGCCAGCTGTAAAGTTCTTAAAGTGCATTATAAATAAAGTTGGTATGGTATGGTATGGTATGGTATAACTGCTATGATGTTATGTCAAAAGAGAAGATGATAGAAGATAGAAGATGAGGTGTTTCTCTTTAACTGCATATATTAACACAAGTGCCACAGTCTCTTGGAGTGCAGTGTCTTGCTTAAGGACACTTCAAAATGTGGACACACACACACACACACCTCCCCCCATATTTCTTGCTGTACCCATTCTACCTCCTGAGATACAACCACATGTGACAGACTGAATGAGACGGACAATGTGATGCCACTCTGTGAACGAGTGAAGAAACAATATTTCAGATTTAGGAGCTGCCCCATTTCTTCTGTGATGCATTTGGAAGCAGAATCCTCACAGTACAGGTGTGGTAACATGACATCCACCCACTGATGTACCTGATTTGTCCTTGATTCAAGTATTCCTCTTCAAGTCCTTCAATTCTTGAAAAAATGACAACTATAAAAATGTAACTAAATGTAAATAAATTACCTTTGAGAAACAATTATTAGAGTTTCTAGAGGTGAAGTGCCCCAAGGGACCTTATTTTGGAAGAAAATATAACAGGTGGTCAATGACAGGAGACAGTTGAGTAGTGCTATTAACTATAAGTATATGTGTCTATTTAAGTATAATTTCACAAGTCAATAAACTGGCAGTGAGTTGTAGAAGTAGTAAAGTAACATCTAATTTTGTGTGAAACAGCTCGGTGGACTGCATCTCTTATCCCACGTGACAGATGTCAACCACCCAAATAACCGGTACCTTGGCATATTTCACATGGTTCTATTAGAGCAAAGTGTTATTACAAATGAAAATGACTACAAGTCTGGTCATGTTGAAGCTGAAGAGACATTTTCAGTGACTCTGAACAGATCATGGAGGGAGGAAGTTATAATGGCATCACTTCTGTGACTTTCTATTTACATGGCTGAATAGTTTGCTATAGTTTTACAACAAACTGATTTTCTTGATTTGTAAAATTTCTAACATAGTATGTGTAAATGATCTCAATTTAAACAGGCTATAAAAATTGTTATCTCCCACCATTGCAGCTACCCCCCCTCAAATAAAGCTGATATCAGTAATGGACATATTTTTAATGCTAGATGTTGCTGCCTTACAACTAAAAGGTGCTTACTAATGCATATGGCAAAATGCTTTTTGACCTCCAGGTTTTACTTCTGTTTTTTGCCACCGTCCGTTTCACATGCTGACTACCATTTCACCCACTGTCCTCACTTGCATCTTCCCACTTGTCACAGATTTGAATCTTGTCGAGGCTCTCAGAATATTCAAAACATACAAAACCTCCATGATCTAAAACTGATAAACAGTTTTTCAATATTGTTTGCAGTTGTAGAAGTCATTTTGGGCGACAATATTGTTAAGTAGCCAATCCTCAAAATGGCAGCAGTTTCACATCTATCCAGGCCTCTTGCTTCAGTAAATCAAAGTATGGAAATGAATGTTGCAACTTTCTGGTGAAAGTTGCCAGTTGCTGTTCATTTTTCAGTCTTAATCTTACAAATTACTTCTTTAAGTTTTTTGCAAAATCATCACTTATCAAACTTTACTGTACGCTACTCGACTGTAAGCAGTGTTAAGGTACAAACAAGTGGTGTTTTTCCTCCAAACAACAAAATATTGCTTTATGTACAGTACTGGAGCTGCAAGTTTGAAATCAAACTCCAAATCCACTTTATTGGCCGGGTTTTATGTGTGTAGGCACTGAGAATACAATACAGTTGGCACTGTGTGTATACTTACTTAGCTAAGAACAAATGTACACTAAGAAATATAGACATGCAACTGGATGAAGAGAACAAAATATAACAAACAGCAGACAGACATGTGGTTGATCTCTATGGTAATCCCAAAAGGGGACATTCTTTACAACAATATGTATAAAAATCGGATTACACTCCAGAGTCTGTGTGTATTTTGTAGTAAATGGAGGTGAACTTGACAGAGATGAGAAATGCGTGTTTGTCTGTCTAGTGGTGAGGAACCGCATTGTTTCTTAGGAAATAAGTGTGTACGTTGCCGTGATCAGGAATCGTTTTCATTTTGAGGAAGTGGGAAAGGTTCATGGGGAAGAGAGACGATGGCACAACAAATGTGTGTAACTGTGTATATGTGGTGAGAGTGATGTGTGTGGTATGACGCAGTAGGGGGTAGAGCCGTGCCTCCATCAGTCTGGGTACTTGGCTGCCGAGGGCCGGATAACGGAGAATGTCAGGCCATGTGGATTAAGGCTGTAGGTCTGTAATGCCCAGGCACAGATCCCTCTCTCTTCCCTACTTTCCTCTCTCTCTCACACAAACTCTCTCTCTCCGAGTAGGGTCTGCAAACACAATCCCTGCCTGAAACAAGCTGCTTTACTCAAAGCTATGCTCCCTCACGCCAACGTGGTCGTCCAATCCGCCTGACATGACAAGCAGGACCCTGGCCTCCTCTCTACACTCCCCCCTATTCAACCCCACCCCCCACTCTCCCTCTATCTGTGCATGGGTGGGTTTAGGCATCATTAGGCCACTTACACATGTATTCAGTCGTAGGAGCAGTCATCACGGCAATCCACTCAGAAAGAAGAGTGGTAGTGTGGGGGGATAGTAGGAATTTAGTTTGATGGTGGTTTTGTGCCTCTCTGTGTGTGTGGTATTTACGTCCAAAGAGAGTCCTTGAAACACAAGTTGATGAGTGTGTTGTGGACGTGTGTGTGTGTTTGCATTAAGAAGGTGGGTCAGTGGATCAGACTGAACTCACCTGAAAAGATACTCACTCTTCTTCTCTTTTGGCCCTTTTTAAGAGCGAGTATGTTGTTTTCACTTTAAAACTTCATCAATGTAGTTTTGGGCGACTGCTTTAAAAAAAAAAAAAAACAGGCATAAGAATAAAAACACACACATCTTAGAGCAGCGCAGGAAGTGAGACCAGGTTCGTGACAACTTGTGTTTGAACTAAGACAAAGGGAAGAAAAACGTAAACGCACTTTAGGAAAAGTTTTGAAGTCAAGCATTAATTTGCTCTCCCAGCGCGCCCCCCTGCTGAGGAATGCTGCGACATAATTGGTCACATCGAATTAAACAGCAAAAAAATCTACAACTGTCATAAAAATAGCACAAGGCGCTTTCAAAGCCCCATCCACTACCCTTCACTATCAATTTACCAAGGGGAACAGCTGTGTGTAGCTTGTGCCATCCTAGCCCTGCTTGTATAGAAAGCAGAGCCTGCGGCTGAAAGAACACTATCTCTACCAGGTGCAGGCAGGGGATGGGGGAAGGCTTTACAAAGGAATATTTGGCACAAGGTGTGAGACAACAATATGTGTGAAGGTGCAGCTTAGTGATACTCAAATCAGTATTGGGAAACGACAAGGCTTTTAGAAAGAGTCCGCCCTCACAGGACAAAGAGAAAATTAAGAGTGCGCGAACGAAGTCATTGATGGCGAGAAGTACACGAGGAAGGAAAGAGTTAGGGCGAAGGAAGAAGGAAGGAAGGACAGCGTTAATAAAGGAGGAAAGGAAGCCGAGGAATGAGCAGATTTCTCAAAGAGAGTGTAAATGAATGAATTAGAATGAAGAATGACACCGGGAGAAGCAGAATGAATTGAGGTTATTGGATTTAAAGGATGTATAATCATCTGGAGGATACAGAGAATGTGTTTGTGCTCGCTGCCCACACATTTTGTTCCTGTGTGAAGGCGACATGGAGTGAGGAAGAAGGGAGGGGGGGGTACCAAGGCTGTTCACACCACCAGTCTGTCCTCATGTCACCCATAGGACTTCCTGTCCTCCCTACAGCAGCCGGCCTTTGTGTCTATTGTATGTATATGATGGAAGGATGGGGCTGTGGATAGTGCTCTCCTCAGCCCCTCAAGTCTTGGTGTTCTTTGATAAGAACGACTCCTGGCTGACCTCACTGTGTCCATCTGCGTTTGTAAGAGAAACATGTATTTTTCCAAGTTAAGGTTGAGGATAATTTTCCTCCCAAATGAAAAAAAACAAAACAAAACAAAACAAAAAACTGATATTTGGTCTTTCCGCGCCCTAGATATCTGAGGTTTCAGCCCCTATCTTGCTTGCTCTAACCCTCCTTTCTATTTTACTTCAGGGGAATTCAGATCTTTCCCTGTTTATCATATCTTAGCTTTCGGTGTTATGAATTGTACATTAAACTGCCGACTCTCCTTCTGCATCTCACTATCTCCGTCTCTCTTTCTGCATGTCTACCCTCTTGATCCCTTCCTCCACTATCCCTCCAAATCTCATTTACTCCATTGGAAGTAGTAGGAAAAAAAAATAGAGGAGTACAAAACGACCTTCTCTTCCCCGAAGCAAGAACATCTTCTTATTGTGGAGGTCACTGTCTCAGTGCAGCCCCACGCTCTGAACACTACTCTGCTTGTTTTAATGATGCACAGAGCGGAGGGAGAGGGAGGGAAAGAATGAGAGAGAGAGCAAGACCGACAGAGGAAGAGAGAGAGGGAGTAGGGGGGGAGTGGATGGAGATGGGAGGATTGGGCTATTTTTTTCTACCGACTCTGTTCACCCCCACCCCCTCTCCTTACCTTCCCTCCCATCCTCTGTGCAGAAAGTGCACCTCTCTTTCCACATCCATCTTGAAAGGTTCTTCTAAGCTGTCTAACCTCTCAGCAATATTATATATTATTGCTTGCCTCAACCCACACTGAAACCTGGGTTGCTATGCTACAATAATATGACCTCTCATCTCTTCTCCTCCACTACATTTCCTTTCTCATTGCTTCCTCTACTTTTTGCACGGAAGCAAGGGAAAGGGTTAATAGTATCCCCTGCTCAGCTTCCCCTATCAGGCCTCTGTTTCTGTAATGACCTTCTTGGACTCTATGCCGCTGGTTGATTTGACCCTGATGACCATGAGGGGTCACGACCCTATTCTACACCACAACAAATTATGCTTGACCCACATTGGAAAGAAAAGCTAGATCTATACTAGTCCCAGTCTATCTACAGTATGTAATTATGTACAGTTTGATAGAGATAGATACAGTATCTATCTATCTATCTATCTATCTATCTATCTATCTATCTATCTATCTATCTATCTATCTATCTATCTATCTATCTATCTATCTATCTATCTATCTATCTATCTATCTGTCTATCTATCTGTCTATCTATCTGTCTGTGTTAATATGGTAGAAAAACCACGATATAGATAGATATGGGCTGATATAAACCGCTTCTTCTAAAACTCTCAACCTAAATCATAATGCACAGCCAAAATTCCCTGTTACATCATCCATCTCCAATCCCTTCCTCCTCCTCCTCGTTCTCTCCCTCTGCCATCCTCTTCTGTCTTATCTCTGCTGGCCCCGTCTCTTGGGGGTCGTTCGTTTTTGTCATAATCACCTTGGAGATTGGGGACCGGTGCCCATGGCAGAGATGAGCGGAGGAGAGGAAGGAAAAGAGGATGAGAGCGAGAGAAAGGAGGGGGTGCAGTGTCGAGATGAGCAGTGGAGGACAGTCTTGCGGGGGGGATGACGGCTTGTCTGGCTCAGCCCCGGCTAATGTGAGGGGACAGCCTTGGCTTTGCCTTAACCACACTCGCACCGTCGATGCCAGGCAGAGCGGGGTGGAGAGAATAGACGGATGAAACGCTCTCCTTTTCAGTGCTGCCTTCTCCCGCCCGCACTGACTGCATTCGGAGGCGCGTGGGGCCCCGATGTCACACCCTGTAGGTGTTTAAGCTGCTTACTTACACCAACAAGAGAAAGAGATGAGGCAATAAAAGACAGGGAGAGAGAAAGGGAGAAGGAACTGCAGAGAGGATGAGAGAGGGAGAAAGGGAGAGAGTTAGAAGAGGATGGGGGCGGAGGTCACGGTTGTAGGAGGTTGTAATGTGTAAGTATCCCAGTTTGACTGTCTTCACACCGAGGAGGGGTTGTTGGGATATTCAGCATTCATTATGTTGTTGCAGTTTGAGTGTCTGTCATGTATCTGAGCGTGATGATTAGACACTATATTGACAAACGGAAAACAGGCAGAGTCAGGGTGATAATATGATGAGTCCTTTCCTCTTGCCCAACCCTTCTGACTCCTCTTTTCTCAGAGCTAAAACATTTCCCCAAATTTTTAACTCTCTGAGAAAGGAGAGGTTGACTGGGGAAGGCGTGGGATGCAGCAGTCAGAAGATGGTTTCACTGGAAGTGAGGGGAGGGGGGAGTGGAGTCGAGGGTCGGGATGTGTTGTGTGAGTTTCCAAATCCCATCTTGCTGTCAGGGTTATGTGTGTCGAGGCCTGTGTTTGTTTCTCGGTGACAAGAGAGGTGTGAGGGGGTGATGGTGACGCGTGTTTGGGGGTTAGCATGGGGGCAGGGAGTGATAAGGCCTGACACAAAAAAGGCTTTTGTTTAGATCATTTAAGGCTACTGTGAAGAATAGAGTCACACACAAACACGAGGGAAGGGTCAAAAGGTGACGGCTTGACAAAAAAGATTCACAGCAACACGCACGTTGGACTTTGTAAGCTCACTCTTTTTCTCTATGCTTTATTTTTTTCTTTGAACTCACATTTCTGTCCTCTCAGCAGCCTTCTTGTTGATGCATGCTGGGTAGGTTCTCAGACACTCCCTCCTCAGGTCACTGGCTCTGTTTGTCCTAGCCCTCCTTTCCTTCAAATCCCCCTCCCCTCCGACTCCTCTCTGCCTCTCCTCCTCACCTGACCAGCTCCTCTAATTTGGTTTCTAATTTTTTTTTGCCTGTACCTCATCTCCTCTCCCTTCAGCTATGTGGGGGTAAACTACAGCCCCTCCTCTTGGCTGTGTTTGTGTTTGCTCTGGGTGTATGTGTGTCTATATTAGCGCACTCACGCTGGCATGTATGTAAATCCCCTAAACTACCCAAGGTTTCTTCCTTCAAAATGATGATTTAACAGGGGTGGCCTTTGGGAAAACAAGCCCTGCATACTACTCGCACCGTTAACAAGCACTGAAACATGTGGGTTGATGTCATGGGTGTGTGTACATAATATGAGTAGCAGGCCAGACAAATGTATTAAATGTGATCCACAAGTCACAAGTCGTCTTGCATGTAGTCTTATTTTATTATATATTTGAGGCATGCATTAAGATGAAAATGTGTGTAATTGTGTGTGTGCATATGTGTGTGTGTGTTGGTGGGAGAGATAAACCGAACCCAGCGTGGTGGTAGAGCTTACAGTAAATGGAGACATTTAGAAAAGCAGTGGATAGACAGACACAAACACACAGATCAAAGAGGTTTGAGCATTACAGTACACAAGGGAACAAAAAGAATAGAGAGAGAAACGGAGAAAGAGAGGATGTGAGTGAAGGTGAATAGAAACCCCAATCAATACAGCATCCAAGAACAGCTTGAGCCGGCGAAGGAAGAGATCAGAGAAATAGGGAGAGGGAGAGAAAGTGGGTCAAATAACGGAACGAAAGGATGAGTGCGCCGAGGACAGGGAGAGAAAAAGACGGAGGGAGAGAGTGACGGGGCTCGGAGAACAAGAGCGGGGTCAGAAGAAAGAGGAAAGAGCATAAACGAGGGAGTCGTGAGCTCCCGACCCCTGCTGACCCCACGGCCAGGAGGGGACGAGATGGAGAAGGGAGAGGAGGGGGGCGGTCTTAGGGGAGGCTCGGTCAGGGAGGTAGCGTTATTGATGTGACCAACAGACGGGGGATGGAGCAATGAAGAGGAGGAGTAGGAGGAGGAGGTGGAGGAGGAGGAAGGTAGAGGGTCACAGGAGTTGAGGGAGTGGGAGGGGGTTGGCGTCTGACCATCCAAGGACAGTAAAGAGGCCTTTTGTCCTCACAGTTAAACCAGAGAATGAACACCAGTCATATTTAACCCGCCTGCTCGCCAGAAAAGAAGTATTTTTCTGTAAACCATGAATTTATATGATATGAACCTATCATTGAAGGATCTGCTACTATTTTCCTGTCTTCAATGAGCAGGAGGGAGGTGGATGGCAGATATAGAAAGTCCAGGATTTTGACACAAGAGAGTGCAGTTTGAGTCCCAACCCACGTATGTTTTTAGGCTCAGGAAATAAAAGCACTTTGCTTGGGGTTAGGAAAACACTGTGGTTTGGTTAGAATATCACTAAATACATACTGAATGGAGTTTTTTCCTCTATTAAAGCTATCTTTTCAGAAAGTTAACCAATTGCTTCCAGTGCCTAAACCTCACAATAAAAGTTGTTTATTATAATCTTGTTTATCTGCATAAATTCTGTTACACATGGTTGAAAAGTGACATGAGCCAGTAAAACCCTCTAACACTGAATAGATTTACACGCACACTATAAATACATTTACATTTTAATACATTTACATGTTAATATTTATAATATAATGATATTCTGAACAGCCTATTCCAGCTGGATTTTCTGAATTAGGTCTTTTTCCATTTCACATACGTGGAATATATCAATATATTGCGATTTTAAGCAGATTCTTTGTGAAATGGGTTTATTTTGCACATTTTTAATAGGTTGCAGCAACCTCCCTCTCTTCACAGTCAGGGCCTCTGGTTGTGGTAGACACGCCAAATAAAAATCCAAAAGGAGAAACACACCTACTTCATGAAAAAGGATACCAAAAGGTTTTTGGATGTGTGCAAATATCGAAAAGCCAACCTTTCCCAGAAGGAACAGAAGAAGAAACCCGAGTTCACACAGTGGAAGGGTTGTCACTAGTGGAAAACTAAACACTTCATTTAGAGTTCAGAATAATTGGTATTTTGTACATGATCATGGAAACACACATATGTAAATATGTTGATGTGACATAGAAATTTTTAATGTTATATCCATCCATCCATGTCATTACAGGATTGATTAAACTCATGCAGGCTACATATGTTCACACTGCTGGTACTCTAATCCAACATTATCTGATCCAAGTGTGAACTGGTCATAGTCCAGACTTGTACAAAAGAGCAACTAAAAACTGTCACTTATAACACAATGTTGAATGCAAGTCAATATACAAACCATTTCAGTCAGAGTGTATCATTTATTTATATCTTTACAGTAAGAAGCAGCAAATTCATGAACCAATGACGAGGACTAGGATGAGGAGACAGACATTTTTAATTTTATATATATATATATATATATATATATATATATATATATATATATATATATATATATATATATATATATATAATATTACCAGCTTCACTGGAACAGATTTTATTCTAAATATGAGGATGTCAAGGCTAATTTTAATTATAATACAGAATGGAGACAAACGCTGACCTCAAACGCCACCAAACACCTGCATCTAACTAAGGACGACAAATGAAAATGTCCCAAAACAGAACTCACATTCACAAAAAAAACTCAGATTCTATGATTTGTGCATTTCATAGGAACACCGTGGGAAAGGAATCATTCATATTACAGAGTAAAGAATGCTGTTTCTGCAATTTGATAATGTTGTTTTATTGTCAAGTGACACTCAAATTATTCCACAATGTAACCTAATATGCAGTGGGAAATTAGCAGATTGGTGCTCATTAAACTTGTGCCAACCACCATCATCCACTGGAAACACTGAATTACCAGCTGGGTTAGAGGAGCAACTAAGCACTCAGCTTCTGGATAACAGGACAACAATGGTTTCAGGTTTACTGTGTGTCAGATGTTTGCTTCCAGGTTAACTGAAACGGAAATAATAGGTTAGTCTGGTCATCAATTCTGTGATTTGACATTGCTCCAAAAACCTTCCCTGGGTTTTTACAAGCCTCCAAAAAAATAAAAGTTGAACAATTCTTTATTTGTGATATTTTAGCTTCTCAGTAAATCATCAGTATTGAGTCCTGCAGGTCAGTAAAATGCACATACAGTCATTGGACACTTGGTTTCATTAGTTCACAAGAAAATAACTAAATAATTTTCAGCAAATTCAACTATACACGATTCCGTTAACCCATTAAGACTCTCTCGACTACTGATCTAAACTGTTTAATACCTGTTGATCCACTAATCTTATCAATATATGTAAATAATTGGTGTAAAATACAGTTATTCATCTTTTCATGGTCATCAGATATGACCCATTTGGATGTTCAGAGGCTCCATACAGAACATGGAAACACTGTCATCTTCTACAACACTGATTCACCAGTAAAACCCATGGAGTTGGATCAATGATAGTGGATGTAAACACTGGGTTTATGTTCAGTTAATGAGGGATTTTACTGAAAAAGTTACTTTTTCTTGAGTTTTCTGTTTTCAACATAATAACCCTCAACTTTAATCCACATTTTTATGAACATCTATATGATTAGTAAATGAAATATAGGAGAATACGAGGGCTGTTCAATAAGTTCATGGCCTCACCCAGAAATACTGAGTAAAAATCAAATGCATTGGTCCGTGTCAATGGTGATGGGATAGTGATGCTTGAACATCGATGGACCAAGTGCATTGCTGTAAATGGAGATTATGTTGAAAAATAAAATATAAATTATCAGTCTGTGTTGTTCTGTTCTGGGTGAGGCCATGAACTTATTGAACAGCCCTTGTATGTGGTTCTTTAGATGTGCAGAAGTTAGTCCAGTGGTTCCCAACCTTTTTTGGCTCGTGACCCCATTTTAACATCACAAATTTCTGGTGACCCCAGACATTCAAAATGGAGACATTTTTCTGCTAAAATTAATTTGTTTTTGATCATGTAATAGTTTGCTTTACTATGTAGCAAATGAATGTTAATTTTAAATGACATTTAGTCTATATAATGTATATTATTATGGACGTAGGCAGAAAAGCCAGGTGTCGATTACTGCAAAAAGTGGGAATTTTATTTTCCTTGGTCAGTATATGTACAGTCAGTCCAGCTTGGATTTACAAGGCTGATCTAAACTGTTTAATACCTGTTGATCCACTAATCTTATCAATATATGTAAATAATTGGTGTAAAATACAGTTTGTCATCTTTTCATGGTCATCAGATATGACCCATTTGGATGTTCAGAGGCTCCATACTGAACATGGAAACACCGTCATCTTCTACAACATTGATTCACCAGTAAAACCCATGGAGTTGGATCAATGACAGTGGATGGACACACTGGGTTTATGTTCAGTTAATGACAGATTTGACTGAAAAAGTAACTTTTCCTTCTGTTTTCTCTGTTCTGACATAATAACCTTTGAATGTACTCTGAGCTTTTATAAACATCTGCATGGCCAGTGAATTAAATATAGGAAAATACATAATTAACACTGAAAAACTCAAACTAAATAGGATCATATTAGAATAATTGGTGATAAAGCACTTCAGAAAGAAACATTCATTTGGGAACTGCCTCAAAAGTACCACTGGGTCTTTATGGGTTAAAACATCTTTTGCGTGGTTTGGATCTGTTGCATATTGGGTAAAGACTTGAAGCTTTCCTGTTGATGTGAGCACAAAAGAAAACCGTCTTCATTAAATAATGCTTGTATAAAGCTGTTAGAAAGCTGAGTTTGCTTTGCCATAGAAACGCTAACCAGAAATTTCTTTTAGCGGTAAATTTTCTCGGAGTCAATAGTTACTGAGAGAATCATTTTGATAAAAGAGGAGACTGTGAAACACAAATACTCGTTTCCTTATCCTGCGCTCACACTACTGCACATTCACATTCTTACAAGTAAAATCAATACATTTGCAGGATATTAAACATTACTGTTGAAGTGTGTTATGACCACAAGCTACATTCCTCCCTCTTCATGTCCCTCCATCCTTTTCACCCACTCCCTTGATTTCAGCATTTCCCTCCCTCCTTCCTTCTCTTCTCTCATCCCTATACTCCCTCCTTCTTCTTGCTTTCTGTCTTTCTCTCACAAATGCACACACACACACACACACACACTCTCCCTTTCTTCAGGCTCCTCGCAGTCCAGATGGCCTAGCTGCCCCCACACTCACTCCCCCACATACTCACTCCATGCACTCCACCCCACTCCTCCTCTCCCCTACGGGAACAGCACTCCCTTCAGAGGAGTAGACCTAACCCCCATCACCACCACCACTGTGTTCGTATAAACCTATACACACTCACACTCACACACACTCACACACCTCCCTACACATGCACACTTTCCAACACATCTCTACTGTCCCTCCACAGACCACAGGCTTTACGCCCACTCGCATACACACTGACACAGAAGATCTCGTTCAGAATTCTCCCATTCTGCAGCATAATGTCTGTAGGAATGTTGGTATTGTAGGTGTGATGTCTGCCAATATAAGATGTGGCCAGAAATCCGATTAGTGCCAGTGACTGTTCTTTACATGTCTATACTTTATTCCTACTTTTGAGTTGACCGGCTTATTATTATTAATAATTATCATTATCAGTCAGAGCAAATGGTTTTAATGTCTTCATATCTGTGATTTAATGCTAACCTGCAATTTCACCAAACTCCATTTTTCTCAGCTAGTCTCATAGCAGCCACTTTAGAGCAAAGTTATATTGTACACAATGTGCACGGTTGCACGGACCTATCATGCTTCCACCTAACTGAACCTTAAGTTAAGTTGTTGTATTTCATTCTACTTTTTCCAACCCCTTGACCTTGAATCCATAAGTTACACACTTGTGTAAATAGCTATAAACCAAACATGCACCTCAGGCAGGATCAAACTGTAGCTGGAACAGGTCATAAAACAGCTGAGCATCACCACGGCAGATTTCTCATTCCACGAGCCTGTCATTAGTACAGGCCAAAGTATTCACTTGTGCTGTTCTTTTGGGAGACAAACACATGTTTTACTTTAATGAGTTTAATGCATATGTGTTAGACAAATATAACATTACTTCCATTGATACTTTGCTGAACTTAGATTTCTTTCTGTATGCTTTGTGACGATGAAACAAGTGTGCGCTTGGTCTCAGTCCTTCTCGAGGCTTGGTTTGCTTGGCTTCGATGCTGAAACCTGCTCAGAGCATTATGTTTTGTGCCGTTGAGCTGCTTTCCTCAGTTCAGTGCAAAACAGATACTTATTATTATATTTTTAAAGGTGCTATAGGTAACATTCACATCTGTTTTTTGTGAATACTTGAACTTTATGTTGGAGTTTTTGTTGCACTGGGATCTGGTTGTTGAAGATGGCAGGAGACATACTGAAAAACTCAAAGCTATCACATGACGATAATAACAAGTTAGACTAAAAGTTTATAAGTTTATTTTGGGTGGTAATAATAAAAAAATCATAGTTTATATGAAGTTCATAGTTCATAGTAAAATCTAAGTCTAAATACAATGTGTATGAGCATAAATGCTTAAAAAGAAATGCATGTTTCATTTTAAAGCACATCTTTTATAGATAGAGTGAATGATGTGACGTGTGCAGAACAGTCAGAGCAAAAACATACAGTTTCTCCATTGTGTGATTTAACCCATAATGACACAAACGGCCACCGACAACCACAACTATCTACTGATGTAAACTGTTTAATACCTGTCGATCCACTAATCCTATCAATACATGTAAATAATTGGTGTAAAATACAGTTATTCATCTTTTCATGGTCATCAGATATGACCCATTTGGACATTCAGAGGCTCTGCAGTTACCATGGAAACACCGTCATCTTCTACAACATTGATTCACCAGTAAAACCCATGGAGTTGGATTAATGACAGTGGATGGAGACACTGGGTTTATGTTCAGTTAGTGAGAGATTTTGCTGAAAAAGTCACTTTTTCTTGAGTTTTCTCTGTTTTCGATATAATAACCCTCAACTTTAATCTGAATTTTTATGAACATCTATATGATTAGTAAATGAAATATAGGAAAATATATGATGTTCACTGAAAAAAATGCAAAATACAGAGGATAACGTCGTAATTAATGGTGATAAATCACTTAAGAAATGTTAAATATTGAGAAAAATACATTTGGAACAGGCACCAAAGCAGCACTGAGTCTTAATGGGTTCAGTCATGCTTTGATCATTAACAGTTACATCTCCTGTCATCCATGTCAGATAATGTCTATAGGTCATATGTGGTTCTTTAGATGTGCAGAAGTTAGTCCAGTGGTTCCCAACCTTTTTTGGCTTCTGACCCCATTTTAACATCACAAATTTCTGGCAACCCCAGGCATTCAAAATGGAGACATTTTTCTGCTGTTTTTGATCATGTAATAGTTTGCTTTACTATGTTGCAAATGAACGTTAATTTTAGACGACATTTAGTCTATATAATGTATATTATTATGGACGGAGGCAGAAAAGCCAGGTGGAGATTACTGCACAAAGTGAGAATTTTATTTTCCTTGGTCAGGATATGTACAGTCAGTCCAGCTTGGATTTACAAAGCTGACAATTAATACTGAACAAACAATAACTCAAACTATGAATTATGAAAGAGCTGCAGCATCTGAAACTGACCACAGTGATCATTTGAAAGATAAACAGTACCACAGTGCTTCAGTTTCAGCTTCAGTTTGTTATGTCTTTTAAATATTATGATTGTCTCTCTCAACTCACCATATGTTTTTTTTTAGTAAGTTGTTTTTTTTTTATCAGTTACTAAAAAATTCAGGTGACCCCACGTGGGGTCCCTACCCCAAGGCTGAAAAACACTGAGTTAGACCATTACACCATACGTGCAGACAATAGACACAGTCAGGGAAGTTAAGTTATGACCCAGCGACACATCGGTAAAAAAGCTCATATTCATTCACATATTTCACTTTTTCTTGTTCTGATTCTACCAGTAATCTATTGACACAACCTATCTGCTCTCTAGCTTCTTTAACGTCTGACTCAGCTGTTGCTAAGTGCAGGCAAGATCTTTTGAATATCTTTCAAGGATACACGTGGTTTGCGACATGATGAGAGGATAATGTGAATAATGCTGTGAACCTACAATGAGTTCAGACCCACCTGCATGACTCAAACATACACACAACCTACAACCAACGGCGTAAACTTATCTTTATAATTAGCTGGTGGGGTCAATCATGAAGAAACTGAGAATCGCTTGTCTGGGTGGAGAGAGGATGAGAGCAGGCAGAGGTGTGACTAGTATGAGGGAAGAGGGCTATTGTTGGAGAGTGTGTAGTGTGTGTGTTCATTGGCCAGAGAATAAAGGAGTAAGAGGGGAGAGTTGGTGTAAGAGTTGAATATTTTCTGGGGCTTGGTGTGTAGTGTTGCTTCGTGGTGGTGTGAGGGGGTGTAGGCCAGGGGAGGAGGGTGTGGTTAACGGTTATAGCACTCACAGGAAGCCGTGAGGCAGGGAAAGGGGAAGTGAACCACCCCCACACTGTTCCAAGGCCGTGGCGGCGCTCTCCTCAGGGCTGGAACTGACTGACCTCAGCTAACAGCTCCCACCACACCTTTAACCCTCACACATACACAGACCATAGATAGATAGATAGATAGATAGATAGATAGATAGATAGATAGATAGATAGATAGATAGATAGATAGATAGATAGATAGATAGATAGATAGATAGATAGATAGATAGATAGATAGATAGATAGATAGATAGATAGATAGATAGATAGATAGATAGATAGATAGATAGATAGATAGATGGTCACATCACTGTCGTCTACACTGCAGGAATCAAAATCTTACCAAGTGTATTTTTCTCATTTCTAGTCAAAATATCTCATCACACTTAAAATAAGACATAATCACCTAAAGAGTAACTTTTCAGTGAGATATAAGGACTTATTTTTCTTGAAAATCTTTTTTCAAGAAATCTTGACAATTTTCACTTGTTCCATTGGCAGATTTTCTTTACTTAATTCAAGATTTTTTTTTTTTTTTTGCTTAATTCAAGTAAAATAAATCTGCCAATGGAACAAGTGAAAATTATCTTGGTAAGATTTCTTGAAATAAGATTTTCAAGATCTGTTGTCTAAAAATAAGTTCTTATATCTCACTGAAAAGTTACTCTTGAGGTGATTTTATTTTATTTTAAGTGTGATTAGATATTTTGACTAGAAATGAGAAAAATACACTTGGTAAGATTTTGATTTTGAACATGACTGACCGAGGTACAGTCACAGTTGGCATCTGTGGAGATACACTGGAAAAAATCTAAATATTACCAAGTGTATTTTTTTCATTTCTAGTCAAAATATCTCATCACACTTAAAATAAGACATGATCACTTAAAGAGTAACTTTTCAGTGAGATATAAGAACTTATTTTTAGACAATAGATCTTGAAAATCTTATTTCAAGAAATCATAGCAAGACAATTTTCACTTGTTCAATTGCTAGGTCTTTTTTTACTTGAATTAAGCAAAAAAAATCTTGAATTGAGCAAAGAAAATCTGCCAATGGAACAAGTGAAAATTGTCAAGATTTCTTGAAATAAGATTTTCAAGAAAAATAAGTTCTTATATCTCACTGAAAAGTTACTCTTTAAGTGATTATGCCTTATTTTAACCTTTTCATGCATTAATTATGAGAACATTACTTAAGACTTTTTTCTTTATTCCTCTTTAGGCATTTAAAAAAAACAATGAGATTATTATTATTATTTTTTTTATGAAGCTGCATGGAGTTGCAAAAATGTACGTTGAATTTTTAAAGTAAGAAACGTCTATTTACTGATATACTATGTGAAAACTATGAAATAAAAACATTTAATGCTGCTAATTTAATGTTTTCTCACATTTTAACATACACTACAAATAAAAAGTTATGGGTATTTTACATTTTTGGGCTATTTTTTTCAGTTGGGATTTTTGCACAACGCTTTTTACTTTTTTTGTGTGAATTGAATTGAAACAAATTTTTTTATTGACCAGACATAGTTTTATTTACAAATGGCAAAAATGACCCAAAAAATTACCAAAAAAAAAAAAAGAAAAATATCCTTAACTTTTTGTTTGTAGTGTACTCTAATACTTGTCATTACTCACTTCATGGAGATAATATGACAAAAAAAAAAAAAGTTAATTACAGTCTAATAACATTAACAAGGCATTGATTTACACTCGACTATGTTAGATCAGGTTTATCAAGAACAGCAAAGTTACAGAGAGGTTTTCAATTGCAGTGTATGGGATGATGCATAAGCGTCCACTGTGTTGGCTGATATGAAACTAAAACAACAAAATCCATGAATATACAAGAGAACAGCTGTAGACTAACTGTCCACTGTAGTGACCACTATGCATGAAAGGGTTAAGTGTGATGAGATATTTTGTCTAGAAATGAGAAAAATACACTTAGTAATATTTAGATTTTTTCCAGTGTATCTCCACAGATGCCAGCTGTGACTGCACCTCGGTCAGTCGTGTTGCCTGTTGCCTCTTTCTTAAAGCTTATATGTACGTTTTTAAGTACCTTTTCTGCTAGATTCAATGATCTTCACATTATAGCTCTCTGCTGTCTGAAACATTTAGATTGACTTTCCACCCACTCTATGTGTTCAGCGGAACAGTATGAAATCTAAATGATCTGGTCTGTCTTCTTGTTCATTATCGTGAACACTCTCACAGCAGAAATGCAGTCAGACTTGCTAATGGACATTTTGGACAATTTGAAAAGGAAAACTGGAGTTTGGCTGCTTGTGGGCATTAAAAGGTTTGCCTTTCAGCATGAACTGTGACACAGATTTAATACTTATTTTGACTTTATTTGAGAATATGTCAGCCTGTGCAATTCCGAAAGAAAACTTTCCAACAACAAAGCGATTAAAATCAGTCATGTATTTATTTAAAATTCAGTTAATTTCATGACATTAAAACATCACTTTAAATCCAATTATGTACTCTAAAATAATAACACAAATGGGTATTTAATTCCTGTGATTTCTCTTGCATCGTCCTGCGTGTTACGTATTAACTGGATTCCTCACTGACCCTTAGCCTGCATCACCTCAGCTCACACTCAGCCGCTGTGATCCTGCTTTTCAGAAGACACGCGTGTTCATTCAGCTCATTCATTCCCAGTCAGCTGACCCCAGGGCGACACGGCTCAGACCCTTCAAACCCGGTCAACTGCCTCGTAGACCAAAAGCTGTGAGGCAACACAGGGTGAAGATGGGAAAGCTAAACACACTTAACAGTAACACATGAAGAAATCAGATGATGACAGTTGAGTTATTCAGTTTTTGCACAGCTTTTTTTAATTCCATTTTGTGATTCATTCATTTTGAGATGAAGTTAAACAAGTGGTTAACATGTTTATGCAAAAAAAAAAAAAAAAAAATCAACAAAAGGACAGGGGTTGGTGTATGTAATGTAATATTACCGTTCACCATATTGACCCTGGTCATCCTGGTTGCACATAATGTTACCTTGGTGACCGGGTTTAATCTCTCCTAAGAGAGCTGGATCCCAATCTGACCCTTAACCCCTTCTGAAAGAAAGGTCACCAGGGTCACACGCTCCTCTGGTCTATTTTCTACGCATCCATTCTCTGCTGAAAGGGTGTTTGTTAAATCAGTTTTCATGGGTGACAGAGAGATAATGTGAATACGTTTTATTGTAACACATTCGTCCTGATTCGATTAGTTCACCTCAGAACTAGGGTTTACAAAAATAATAAAGTTTATTACGCCTGTAAATATTGGCAGGGGGTTTAAGAGGTTTACCTGCCTGTTATTTTTAGAAAGGGGATTCACTTGCATCCATTATGTATAAATGAAAAGAATCCTAGACGGTATTTTATAGGACACAACCAAACTAAAATGATATGTCTTATTACTCAGGATACAGCGAGATTTTAATGCAACATCAGTTCTATCATGTTGCACCTTTTCTATAAAATACCTGAATTGAAAAGCTCTGTTGAGAAAAAAAAAAAAAAAGCATTGAGAAATCAGTTTATTTTACTCCATGGTTTTAATGTGTGCTCTAACTTGATTTGAGCAAAGTGTCTGAGTCGTTTCCTAGCAGGTACGGAAACATTCGCACAAACAGTCAGTGGAAAAACAGACCAGGAAACGTCATAAATACAAAATGATTTTGAAAAGATCCAATCAGGTGAATCAGAGTTCTTCAATTTCATCTTGCACCTCATTTTATACCTGTGATTTTTAGATTGAATTACATATTAATATCGGTGAGAGGTCAGAATGTAGAAGGATATTACATTTTCTCTCCTGAAAGCTTCTGCACATGCCACTGTGCAGAAGTTACCAAAAATAACTTGAAAAGCAAATTTTCAAAATGTCTCTCCCGCGGCTGCAGACTCTCCATTTAAAATAAATAGAGAAATCACATGGACATATATTTACACCAAGAAAAGAGCTTTGTAAAAATGTATTTCCATGGATTATTATTTTTCTTATTTATCTGACAGTTCGATGTGAGAAGAGACAGAGGATGTCATATGCGATGAATCTCCCAGGGTGACAGCATAAGCACCCAGAATAGTTTTCTCTCATCGAACAGAAGGAGCGCAGAAGCAATATTACATCTGTACAATTTTTGAACACTGCATTTGCAATGCATTAAAAAGCATCACCTGTGGGCATATTTCATCTTGGTATATCTATTCAATAATGCTTTGCCAGTGCCAATCCAAATGCAGTATTGAGATTGAGTCTTTTTTATAAATATATATATATATATATATATATATATATATATATATATATATTAAGAATATACAACTTGTATTGAATTTATTTAAAATAGATTGCAAATGTAAATTAGAGGGGAAAAAAATCATTGATTGCAAGCAAGATTTAAAATTTTTGAAACCATACTGCGACTAAATATTTGCACAAAAACTGTCTGCAGTGATAACAATGACTCACACACAAGGAAAAGGATGAAGTGAAGGGTAAATTGAATTTCTGTTTGACAAATAACCACTATATTGATCTTGTTCATGCATCCCATACATGCAACCACAATTATTTTTGATACATAAACAACAAATCAGTTATTATATGTGAATATACACTTGTATTTGCTCTGCTTCTTGCTCTTAAATAGCACCAAAATACCAACTAGTAAATGCGGATAAGTACATCACTGACAAAAACAGTACTTGCAATGTGTTTAATATTAAATAAAATATCACACTTTATTCATGGCAGGTGTGTGAGTAATGACAGCTGTTACAATGTGAAAGCAGCATGAAAGCGTACGAGCGACCATTAAGAAGTCTCTTTTCTATAGTGAAGGATAAAGTTGCCACTTATTTTTAAAGGGTTTATACAGATTTAATGAATGGTTTATTGAAAAGATTTGCTTTTGAAAATAATCGGAATTATCACATTTATCTGTACAAGCAGCATGTGTGATGTCTGGAAAGTGTGTACATTGCTCCCTCTACTGGTGCAGAGAAATGCAGAGTTCGAATGGAGGAAACTGTTGCTTTATCTCAACATTTTGACAGTAGAAGTGATGAGAATTAAACTGCGTGCGTAGTTGTATCTGTAATAAGTGGTACCTGTTTGTCCATACCGCTGCTGTAAATCTAAAATATATTTAGATCAGGGGTGTCAAACTCATTTTAGTTCAGGGGCCACATACAGCCTAATATGATCTAAAGTGGGCCAGACCAGTAAAATAACATAAATAATAGGATAAGAACTTTTGAGTGAAAAAAGTAAAATTCCGTAATGAAAATTTACATGTACGAATTGTACTCAAACATAACATGAACAAATATGCACAACCTGTAAATATTAAGAAAAATAAGTGCAATGTTAACAATATTACATGTTAGTTTAACATTTATACATGTGAATCACGACTTAGAGATCACAGTGGATCTAAAAATATACAAAACAGTTAATAACAGGGAGAGTATTATTAAAATTCCACATATTTCTCTTAAGAAATTTCAGATATTCACTTTTTTTTTTTTTTTATAAAAGGCTAGTCTGTAAATGTAAATATTGTTGTGTACTGTATATTTTTTATACCAAAACAAAGAGAAAAATTTGCAGTTTTCATAATTTATAGGTTATTATGATAGTATTTTACTGGTCTGATCGTTTTTAGATTGAAATGACCTAAAATGATTTTAACATCCTTGATTGTTCATATCTTCAATGTCATTTTTGCTTTTCACAAATTCATCCCAGGGGCCGGATTGAACTCTTTGGCGGGCTGGATTTGGCCCCCGGGCCGCGTGTTTGACACCTGTGATTTAGACAATGAATAAAGCTGTGGTTGGAACATGAAATACATAGGATTCATTCAAATATACAACTGGTAAAATCCAATCCAATCGTATCTAATCCAATCTAACTTTATTTGTAAAGCACTTTAAAACAACCGCAGTGGACCAAAATGCTGTACAGAAGAATAAAGAAATACCAAAATAAAAGAATAAAATATAAGAATAGATTAAAAGACAGAACTGTACAAAAAAAAAATCTAAAAAAAACCAAAACAAAAATATAACTAAAAATGCTTGTACGTTGTGTGTTTGCAGGCAGTTTTTTGGGTGCTGTTGGTCTTCGCAATCTGCCCGGGGGGCGTTGAGTTAGCATTTCATGGGCTGACGAACCTGAGATTGAGCCTGAAGTCACCATTCTCAGGTTGGACAGTCCTAGAAAGAACCACTCAAAGGTCAAAACGGGATGGTGTGCTCCATGACCTTCAGCACGCAGTGAGAGAAAACACTAAACAAAACGCTTTTATAACAAAAAAAAAAAACAAACATAAAAAAAGAAATAAACAAGAGAAAAGATCTGCATTAGATAACAGATTTGACCTCTGTGTATGAAAAGATCTATTTGATGCAGGTCTATATTCTGCACAGTATTCACACTTAGGTGACATAGATATAGGTGTTACTTTCATATGCATGTTTTTAACCAGTTTTTAATGTGACGACAGTCTTTGTTATCATATTTTTATCAGCACCTGTGAACATAAAGTTGGATTCTTAGATAGCCGATTGTGACAGCCGCTCTCTCTAATCCTAAAGTGTGTTTATTGTTTTCTTTTTAGCAGCATAAAGATATTTTGATATTTTGTTTATTGTGCATTAACTGATCCAACTCCATCTGCATTAAAGTAAAAATATTCTGGTTATGTGCATCATTATAGATGTTTAGATTTTGGTGCCAGATACAGAACTCACCATAAAAATAAAGAAAAACATTTTTTTCATTTATTTTAATTAATATGATAGTAATAATTTAGTTTCATTTTGTACTTTAATTTAAAAATAAAAAATAAAAGAGTTTATATTTTAGTTTTCTTGCAGTAGAAGAGGATACAGACGTGCCTGTGCCAGCTTTGAGGTAATTTCCGTAAAACTGAGGGTTTTATCCAACGTCTAAACAAACAGAGAATTAAATGAATTAAAGCAACGTATCTGGCTCATATTTGTGGAAGCTTTCTGATTCTGTAAACTCGATATAAGAAGGTTAACACCACATCTGGCTCTGTGTTGTGAGCTAACCTGCATTAAAAACCACTCAGAGAGCAATTAAACACTCAGCCAATGGAGCCTAATGCACAAACTGTATCTCATACTAAAAACGTCTAAATCACCTTGGCTTGACTTTATGAGGACGGTCCAGTCTCCCAGAATTTTAATTCTCATGATAAACTATGCAGATGGAACAGCTCTGAGAGAACAACACACACATGCAGAAAAGGGTTAGAGTGAAAGGAGAAGGAGGCAGAGAAAGGGAGATACAATACTTCACCCTCTTCAGCGTACTACTCCACAGCCTCTTCACATGATTCAGAAATACTTCACCATCTGAATTATTCATCCTGAACTATCTGCATTAAGCCACTGTGTTGGCCAACTCACACCATCGCTTCACTTTGACAATCCAGACACACTCAGATAACACATTAACCAAACAAATAACAACCATAAATATGCAGTTGCATTCCCTTTCATCTTTCAGAGGAAAATCATTAGAATAATGGAAGACTGTGGCGAGCTTGAAAGTCTGCTCCGGTCTAAGAGTTTAGAAAAGTCTTCTTTGTGTAATTCTTACCCACATGGCAGACTCTGTGACTCCTTCAGCCCCAGACGAGCCAGACAGGGAAACATCTTCATCATGTAAAAAGTCAAGAGTAAGAGACAGGAAGACAAGCACAGCAGCCTGGACCCTAGCCGGTGACATGAGGATGAAGAAAAAAAAAAAAAAAACAGACACACACACACACACAGACACACACTGAAGTCGCTGAGTTATAACGGCCACTCCTGCTGTCTGTGCTGAGCTGTGACCTCATCGTGCTCTTTACTACCAATGGGGATGTAACTCACACAACACACACACACACACACACATTCACAGTGACACTACCTTCCTGTTTGTCGGTGCTGGTGGTAAAGTTTCCACTGACATCTCCATTCAGGGGCCAAAATGACATTTTATTTATTTTCTCATTTGCACTGAATTCTGAGCTCAATTCAATTCAGGTCATAATTCAATAAAGGAGAGAAAAATGTGTATTTGTGCTGCTGCATGTGTGTAAGTATAAACAAAAATTTAAAAAAAGAAATAAAAAGCAGTGTGACTTGAACATTAAATCGAATAATTCAAGCTAAAACATGTAATATCCCAGACAAATATAATCCAGTTGAACATAATTTAACAAATTAAATTACCTCAGTGTGTGATTTTAAAGCAAATGCAGCCGTATTAAACCCTGACAGCTGTATGTAAACACCAGATAAATAGAGCAGTACAAGAATACAAACGCTGCTGCTGAGCTCGTGGTGATATTCTTAGCTTCTTGCACGTCTTTTGACCGTCCTTCTTACACCTCTCTCTGAAAAAACGATTCCTGTTGTGGGTCAATATGTGCCTAATAGGCTGCCGGTCTGTAATTGTCCATCAGCATCATCAAATGTGTGTCAATCATACTTTACCCAGGCTGACATCTTGACAGCTGTCAGTATGATAATTATGGAAAGTGATGGAAGATATCAAGGTTACTTTCCATGAGAAGAGGACAACCACAATATCCTTCCTGTTCATTTTCAAAGTGTAAGTAAAGCCTCTGTCTCGAAAATGTTTGATAAAAGCTGTAGAAAGTTGCCGTATGCGATTTGACTTTAATGCGGTGTGATTTATGCTTAATAATTTGAATAAAATTCTTTTTAAGGAATATTTATTTAAATGAGCAGTTGGTGAGCTGGCACCGTAGCTGAGATATGACTCCTGTAAGTGAGCAGTGAGTTAGTGGATTTCATATATCAAACACATGAAATAATGCACTGTGAGCTCTATTGCACTTTTATTAAATATATAAAAACATGCGGCAGAAGTGGTAAACACAAAACAGCACACAGGCTGCAAGCACAATCATTGGATTTTTAGAACAGAGTGACTCGCTAATGGTTGTGTTCAGCGGTAAGCACACACTGTACAGCAGCAGGTGACTTCATGGAAAAAAAAAAAAGAAAAGTGAGGAAACCATCGAGTAACAGTATTTAGAGTCATTGTGACTACAGGCTGCAGTGAAATGATCAAGTTTTTTTTTCTCTTGTGAATTCAAACAGGTCTGTGAAATCCAGTATTCTGCAATGAAATAATATATCAAAAAGAACATACGCGTTTGTGTTTCCCTTTCATGTCTTCCAGAAACTCAAATAAAACCATTTGGACCAGGTTGAACAGTCAAACATTTTCTACAAAGAAAAAGGCACCGACTTCAATAAGATGCTCGTGAATTTCATTGATATTTTCACGTGTAAATGTTCTAACCTCATAAGGATCCACAACGTCTAAGACTAAACAATCCAGTAAACCGTGGTTAAAACTGAGGCATATTTCAGGACATGTCAGACTGATTAATACACTTTTTCTGTATTGTTTGTTAAATGCAGATGACCCATTTTCATGCATGACTTGTCTGCAGGCTGATCAGGTCTATCCATAGTAGAAAATATGTAAATGAAGGATACGCTGCATAAATATACACCATGAGTGCATACTTTAGGCTGTATAATGAAAATCGGTTTTTAAAACCCTTTATAAGCGGTAAGGTCGGCATCCACAGAGTAGGAAAAGGGGTGAACCAGGAAGCTAAAAAAAGACAGATACACCTACACATTTTCCGATTGAATGGTCCTTCAGAAAGTGCTCGTGGCGATGGAAGTTGAGCAAAGCGAGATCATGTTCAGATTTTAGTTTTGTGAAAGTTTTGAGAAAGGTATGTGGTACAAAATAATCTTAAAAGCGTGAGTTTTTTTTTTTTGTCTTTAACGTGCAAATTCACATTCAGTCGTCATCCACAGTACATGGCTTAAGGCAAAATAGGTCTTTTCAAAACAACATATTTTCACATTCAACTGTACGATTGTCACAATTTCAAAAGCAAAATAAAACATTTTGACTTATAACATACTGTACATATAAAAATATTTCAGATTCATATCACAACTTTCCACAACAGCATATACACCATATAAGATAAAATATTATAATTTAAATGCGGTGAGGGCACATTATACGCAACTGATTTGTCCTGTTTTCAGTTTGTTTTTGGAGCGTCTTTTTTTGGTCGTTGAAACCAAGGGACACACTTAATATCCCGATACAGTGTGTCCTCGTATTGTCCTGAAGCCCTGAATCATTAGTCCACTTCCCAATGTTCGATCAGTAACTGGGCTCATCCATGTCTTCGTCGCTCCAGTCTGGAGGTGCATCTGTTCCAAAGTAACGATCCCCGAAGTTTCCTGCAAAACCAAACATGAACATCATTAACATCTGGGTGCTAAAAACAGGACAGAGGGGCTAAAAATTCAAACCACATGTAGACTAATGATATGAAACAAGTTTGGAAGCACTTTGGGTCTATTTGAAAAAATAAATATTTACTGAGACAAAAGAGAAACTATTTCTCAGATAAAACACTTTTTTATTATATATTTTATATTATTTTTTAAACAAAAATACACAATAAAAAGGACATTTTTTTGAATATCTTTTTATTCTCTCACAGGTACATTTTGGGAATCGAACTAATTATGCAAGGCAGAGTGTTTCACAAAAATGACTGCTGTTGCATAATTAGTCACGATTTATATATCTTTAAATGGGCAGGTTCTGCACTTTGGGTCTATTTTAAAAATAAACATTTACTGAGATCAAAGAGAAACTATTTTTCAGATTAAACACATTACACGCTACTATTTTTTGGAATATCTCTTTATTCTCTCACAGGTACATTTTGGGAATCAAACTAATTATGCAAGGTAGAGTGTTTCACAAAAATGACCGCTGTTGCAAAATCACTCGAGATTTTTTTGTGTTTAAATGGGCAGGTTCTGCATGTAACGCCAGTGGACACAATGGGTTACACACAAAACCTGGAATGAGACTGAGATTCATGAAAAACCCACATGTCTGGATTAGAAAAACCACTAAGATCAACAAATTTAACACAGTGTCTTTATTTATAGCAGTATATTAGACCATTTCAAGCCATGTGTTCCAGATCAAATGCACTGACACCTAGGTAGCTTTTCCTGTCCCAATTTTGGTCCTATTTTTGGACCCAATATTTTATCAAAAAATTCATTAATTTTGGGATGGCTCAGAGCAAGAGTATAATTTTTTTGCATTTATCTGAGGTCATCATCAGGTACATCCTGGGGGGAAATATGTCTAAATTTCTCTTTTATTATTGGGTCTAAAAAAGCTGGCAAAGTGCCAGGTACCAAAATAAGCACCCATCTGTAAAAATCATTGGTTAAGTGCACACCAAATAAAAAAAATGCTGTAAAAAGAGAATGTTTTGCAATCTAAAAGCCTTTTGTTTCTATCTGATTTACTCACCTATACCAGGTATGATATGGAAGAGATCATTGACCTTCTTGTCCACAGCTGTTGTGATAATCTTGACCTGTGGGAATGCGTAGGCAACTGAATGGACCCCCATTTCAGCCATGAGCAAAGACACCAGCAAGATCTTATCCTCCTGAACGTCGTGGTCCTGAAAATGGAAACAGGTCTGTCAATACAAAGTGGGCCACGTGTGGGCTACAGCTGCAGAAAACCACTGAACTATGAGGTGCACCCACCAGCAGGACTCGTACAGCCATCATGGCGGCAGCTCCGGTGGACACGGTGCAGTCCATCAGAATCACATGATCTTCACTGATGTCTTTCGGAAGCCGCAAGTAGTGGAGCTGAAAGTGTTAAGAATGAGAGGTAAACGTAAAGAGGACAGGATGTGGTTTAATACACATGCATGACCAGTAGTTCTCAGTATCGCGGCGCAGGCATCTATCAAAGTGGGGCATTACGCAGAAATGCCACATGACAACAAAGAGGTAAACTGAAGCATAATGAAACAGGCGGTCAACAGTAAACTACTCATGTGAAAAGGTAAAAAAAAAAGGTGCAGTTTTGAAGTCTGGTTTTGTTGACGTACTCAGATCATGTATTTGTTACAAACCAACAATCTGAATTAAAATGCTACTATGCACAGAATAATTAAAACAAAATGCATTTTAAAGTATACAAAATCTACTTTTTATGGAAAATGACAACATGATGATAACATTCTGTAGTATTATATTAATCTGTTTTTTTTTTCATGATTATATATGAGTCATTAATATGGAGAAAGCTTTAGATACTTTGTCAGAACCAGTCAAATTAGTAGTTTAGTAAAATATACTAACATACATAAGCAAAAAAGAAAAAAAAACTATAAAGGCAAATAAATAAATGGTAAAAAATACAATAATTCCCTCTGAAATGCATAAGGCAGCAAAAAGTGAAAATACCTCAGTAGGGTACAGTTGTAAAATGAGTAAAATGTTGTTAATTTTCATCCTAGACATAAACACACACCTCTGGTTCTCCTGTATCCTGGTTGGTCTGGATGAGGATTTTTCCGATACGGACGTCTTTGCAAACAGCCCTCAGTGCTGGTTCCATGGTCTCCCCAGCCCGCAGGATGGACACGCCTGTAATCTACATAAAAACAGTACGTAAAGGTTAATTGGATGTATTAAAAATTTAGGAAGAGACCAAACTCATCTTAATATTCTTAAAAACAAACAAAAAAGGGAGTTAAGTCGAAAGTAAGGGAGCAAATAGAGTTCACTCACCCTCTTTCCATGGAAAGTCCTGCCTTCATAATCCTCTCCCTGGGGCGTCTGGACTATGTGGACCTGAGATGTTAGTAATATTAGATGTTATTAAAAATCAGGAGCATATTGTGAGCACAAAGCCGAAGACAGTCGAATGCTATAATATAGAAAATCACCTGCAAAACACTGTCATTCAGTGTCTCATGGTTTAGGTTCAAACTTTCCATTGTGGTAGTTTCGTAAGTTTCCATGTTTGTGCTACTGGCCGCCGTGTGTGTGTGTGTCAGTCGGATTCTCTCTAACATAATCATACACGCATTCTTTTTTTCCATTAATTTCTCTCTTAATATTCTTTCCACATGTCGAGGCCAACCTGTTTTACTGTTTCATTATCTGCATATCCACTGGTAATCTCACACTTTCTTTCTCCTACACACGTCTCCATAAACACCCAGGTGTAATGATTCAGGGTCAACCTTCTATTTCATATAAAGGATTACAACACCTCCATGCAGTCTGTGAATGTATTAACCATGTATTAACTGTATCAGTGTTTAGCACCTGTGAAGGGAGGAAGGACAGTGCTCGCTCAATCAACAGACGCATCAGCCTCTTGGAGTAGAAGATGAACTCATCACGGCTGGTTTCCTTGTTTCTAAACACAGTTATTAGAAAAACACAGAGAACCGCTGTAATCTTTATTTTGGACTTTATGCTTATATTTTTACATGAACTGTAGTCAGTGTACTGTCTTTGTTATCACCTGATGATGGTATGCATGCCCTTCACTTGGGGGGTGCTCTCCAGAACGCTGAGGGTCTGGGGGAGGGGTTGGGCCTGGTGCGCTGAAGCCAGGGCTGCCCTGTAACCACGGCAACAAATAATAGAGCAGGGGTAGTGTGGGGTGAGAGGAGCAGAGAGAGGGAAAATGGACAGACAAATGAATATATATAAACAGTACAGCAATTAACACTTCTCTGCACACGTGCACAGTATGTGCAAGCTCACACGCAAGCGTGCCCACACATACTGTATGCATAAAAACAAAGCATACACACACAGATGTGTAAGTATGTAATGCGTGCAAAAAATGATCCTAAATTATTTTCAGTAGTTGTTAGAGCAAAGATGAAAGTGGAAAGAGTGTAAACACTGAGAAAGGATGGAAAAAAGATAAATATAAGTTGCATAAAAACACACACCGTGACGATGTTGAGTATTTCAGTGGAACATTACAACAGCACAGAGACCATAACAATGGTAAAGACATCCAAAATGAAATATCAAAAATGTATAAATTAAGAAAAAAATACATTAAACCAAATGTTAGAAATTGATTGTTTGTCATTTTCCATTAGGTCTGTACTAATTGTAATAATTCCTCAGGATATCAAACATTCACATTAGGTTTATCCAACTAGTTAGTGTAGATCTAACCTGGGCTTGGAGGAACAGACACGCTGTTATCAAAGCTCAGGGATGCAGTCACTGACTGGCATCATGAGTCCAAACATTTCTACATAGTGTCACTGAGATACCCATTAGCCAAAAAAAAAAAAAAAAAAAAAACAAAGGAGAGAAATCATAGCAAATCTGCTCACATGTCCCAGCGAAGTTTCCTCTATGGGGACAGTTTTTCGGTGACACAAATAACAGCAACGAAAGTCACAACACAAGACACAGAAAGACAAAAAAAAAACAAAACAAAACAGATAAGAGGGGGAACATGAGAAAAGGCACAAGACACATCAGGTGGATGAAGGGAATATCAGACACGGTGAAAAGGGTGACAGCTAAGACTTAAAATGTCAAATGTCTCGGAAATGTGCTTACCACAGAGGTGTAATGTAAAAAAGTAGAATTCTGTTTTTCTGGTTACCACATTGTGTGTACACACTGACGAGAAATCAGGTAAGAGGCAGTGCTCTGAACGATCAGATGCAAGGTCACTAGAAAGAACTTTTTTTTTTTTTTTTTTTGAGATTTTGAGTAGATATGCATGCATCTCCTGTGCGTTCTGTATTGGGTGTATGCGTGGGAGGTGCACAAGCTATAGCGTGGCTGTCACTCTTTCACTGTGTAATGTGTAGAACAGTAAAGGTTGGTATTTCAGCTCACAGGCCCCAGCACATCCTGTGTCTAAAGACAGACACCAAGCTCACTTCCTCTCGCTCTCTCTCATTCTGTCTGAGATACTGTGGCCGACATTCAATGGAAAAACTCAGCGCTTTGTTGTAGTAGGGTATTGGAAACTTTCTCTGTGGCTAAAGTATGTGATAGTCAACAATAGCTGTAGCAAGAGCTTCCTCTTGCTCGCTTTCTGTTGTAGTCACTCTCTCTTTTTCTAGTTGGCGCTCAAAGGAGGGGTCAGCGACTTGACACTTTGGTGTATTTTTAGACACAGAAGGCAGGAAGAGTGTGAGTTGTCATTTCTCTAAAAAGGTAGAGAGAGGGAAAACCAACATCTTTGCATTAAATGCTGGCTGCACCGCTAAACTTTCAAACTTTGATCTGAACTCGACTCGCAGATATCAGCGTTAAAGTTTTCATTTTTACTCCATGCTGGTGTGCACTACATCTGGATAATACTTGTGCACAGTCCCAAACGGTTATGAGTGATCTCTAATTAGCTGTTTATTTAGACTACAGGGACAAGAGTGCCGCCTGGTGATGCTCCAGAGCAGCCAGCAGATCAGTGGAAGGTAGAGGTTGGTTTTGCTGTCCTCTTTTTCTCTCCTTCCAGGTAAGAAGCTGGAACGATTGAGGAACTAGGCAGATGGTGAGGAGAGAATAATAGACAGGATAAAGGCCACTCTACCTGACGCTGAGCTCGCGCTGTGAGCCACGGATGGATTTGAGGAGGAGGGGAGAGAGTGAGAGAGCAGTCCATCAGCACAGTATGTGTGTGTGTGTTACTGTGGTTTTTTTGTGTTCAGTGGAAGAAACAAAGTAAGCGGTGCTGTGACATAAAGTCCTCTCCACGGGCAGAGATGTGCATTTAGTGACAAATAGTGGGTGTCGGAGTAAAATCCAGCACACTGTTTAAACACTGACAGGCTTATTGTGAAGAATCATGCCTCGAGTTGAAATTATTTCTGTTAGGGCTACACAGTTTAAAACATTTACTCTAAATCTGCATATAAGGTTTGGATTTACCTACTTCTTTCTGGTTAAGATAAACACACTATTAGTTGATAAGTATGGCTGGGCAATGTGACCAAAACTGTCAACATGCTAAAAATGTTCAAATCAGTTGATACTGTTGATTTAACCATTTAATTTTCATTACATTTTACTACTAAAGAGTTTTGGTATTGCATGAAAGCTGAAGAGACCAGCTGTTTTTGTGGTTTTTAACGATTCTTCATGGTCGGAAGGTGACAAATGCTTGGCAAAAGTGAAAGATTTTAATAAAGAATAGAACGATCAAGTTTTTTTTCTCATATCAGACTATGCAACACTAACACTAACAGAAAGTAAAACAACAAAGTTCTGAAATGTTTTGCAAATGTTTGAGCTGACGTCTACAAAATCAAAACAAAACACAAGACAAACATATAAACCATGATGATAATTACACTGAATACAATTAAAATAAGTATCCTGTTTTATTGCTCAGCCCTAATTAAAAGTGGAGCATCTGAAATTTGATTATTCTTTGAAAAATTAATGTAAAAAAAATCTAAAAATCTGTTTAATCTTTCTCTTGTGCTTGTAGCTGTCTCCAGAAGTAATAACACGCTCAGTTTTAAAATGCATCCCAATAAGATGGTGTCAGAGACTTGTATCTGTTTGTGTAATTTCTTTAAATGCAGCACAAGACACACATTAAACACATATTCAAGTATAAATTCAAAAAACACATAATAACATAATGTATCTACAATACTTAAAAACAGATCATACTTGTAAAAATATTTTTGCATAATGATAAGTTTATAGATTTCATCTTTCATGTCTAAGTTTCATTTGGTCTCTGATAAATAAGTCAGTGAGACTTGTGCACATTAGTGTCTGTGCAGTGGCTGATACATCCACTAGAGGGAGTGTTTGAGCTTGTAATCACTGTCACAACCTGCTGTCAGATCCAGCTCTAAACTGTACATCAGCTCTTTACTGTACAAATACATATTCATGTCATATATTAAACAAAACCATTCTCTGTTTATGACTGTGTTTACTACAGAGGTGACATCTTACCTCTTCCAGCTGGCTGTGGACATGTTGTACTATCAAATCAATGGCCACCATGTTGCCACCACCTGATACCATGAAAAACAGAGACAAAGTTACCCCATTTGCATTATGGGTCTATAAAGTAAAACAGTTTTAACTCAAAGGCACTATAAAACAAAAAACCTGACTCAAAAAGCACAGCACATTTTGAATACAGTAAATGCTGTTGCACTAAAATGAATTAACATTGAAAACTAGCTAGGATTACAGCAATAGTAACACAATGAAGTTGCATACAGTAAGTAAAATGTGAGCTTGTAAGCGAACACGCACCACGTGGCACCACAATGTCAGCCAGGCGCATGGTGGGTTCGATATACTGCTCAAAGGCCGGCTTAACAAACTTGTTGTACTGTTTGATGACCCCCTCAATGTCTCGTCCCCTTTCCGTAATGTCTCTCCTCAGGCGATGCACCAGCCGGATGTCGGAGTCTGTGTCCACAAAGATCTTCATGTCCAATAACTGTGAGAGGAAATATTATACTGAACATGATGCCGAGCACATTTTCTCACACAAATACATCAGAAAATGAGAAGCCAGCTAATAGCTTGATACTGACTCATGAAGAAATAAATATTGACAAGGGCAGGTTAATTGGTTAAATGCCGTTGCCTATATAAATGATTCTTAATTGTTATTTTACTAAACATGTTTGTCTCTGACTGCCAGAACATAATGAATGATGCACGTTTTTGTGTTTTCCTTTTCATATTCATGTACTGTAAATGGCAGGTTTAGTCACATGCTGTATAATGGAATCTTGTGTTTCTCAGCACATCTGAACACATAAACTGACCAAAATGTGACTCAATGACAATATGAGCAGTCACTGGCCATTTGAAAACATTAGGGGATGGTGAACTTGTTCTACCTGGAGGAGTGCTTTATCCGCAAAGGACATGATTCCCTCAAAGATGATAACACTGGCGCCATACACGGTTTTCTATAGGGGAGACACACATAGTTTAGTACAGTGACAATGACAAAGTAAACAGTACATACCAAGGTTCTAACACATATTCCATGTCAAAAGTTCAGTTCTTCAGACTCAAAATTCAAGATTAAGTCAATGTTTCACTCCTGAGTACAGATTTTATTTTGTAAAAGCAGGGTTTTACCACTTCACATGTCACATATGTTTCATTCTAATTGCGTATGATATTGTCATAAAATGCCAGAACATTGTCGATTGGCTCCGCTGCTCTAGACGTCATTAAAAATACTCTGCTTGTGTGATCAATGCCTTTCAGGAAAATTTGAATTTCATACACAATGTCTGATCAAATAGTCACACATGCAATATTTGACTGCACCACCTTAGGTGTTGATTACAGGAGACATTCACTGTGACATCTTTTTTGCCACATAAGATGCTTATGTATTGTTACAGTAAGGTTCAAAATATTGTTTCCATCCATAGTTGCATTAATTTTTGATTATTGATGATGGAGAATTGGACTGATGCATCAAGTCTTCATCACATCCCAAATTAGAGTCTGGACTTTATGGAGGCTAATCCATGTATGGAAATGATGTCTCATTCTCCCTGAACCATTCTGTCCCAAGTCTGATGATCCTGATCAATCCTGGCATTGTCCAATCTTTTTGACGTTATAGACATGAGAGGCTACTTACTGCATCAGTTAGAGTTAAATGTTTATGTTTATGTTTATGTTTACGCATTTGGCAGACGCTTTTTTCCAAAGCGACTTACAGGGGAAAACCAATTAAATCACTCAATCAATCAAATTTTATTTATATAGCGCCAGATCACAAAAAAGTTATCTCTTGACATTTTATATATAGAGTTGGTCAAAACCAGACTCTAAGTCAATTTACAGAAACCCAACAGAATCCTCCTGGAGCAAACACTTGTGACTGGTGACAGTGGCGAGGAAAAACTTCCCTTTAACAGGCAGAAACCTCGAGCAGACCCAGACTCCTTGAGGATGGCCGTCTGCCTTGACCAGTTGGGGTTAAAGAGAGAGAGTAGAGAAGGGGAAAAAGAGAGAGCGATAGAGAAAGAGACTGGGGGAGAGGGGGAGAAGGGGGGAGTAGGGGGAGACACATGGAGGCGGTTGAGGATAAGTGAGTGGTGATGATGAGGGCAGGGAAGAGGCCGGACCACCGCAGCAGGTCCAGAGATAATCGTGAAAGAATCTGTGGTTGTCCTGGGAAAAACCTTATTAGAATATTTAAAATGGAATGTTTGAAAGTGCTAGGACAGGAGGTGCTCTCGGAAGAGCTGGGTCTTCAGGAGCTTCTTGAAGATAGGCAGGGATGACTCTGTTCTTGTAGCACTTGGTAGAGCGTTCCACCAACGTGGAACGACCCATGAAAAGAGCCTGGATTGTCTTGTACAAGGTCTGGGGACCACCAGACTACGTTCCCCAGATGAGCGGAGTGGTCGTGGGGCGACATAAGCTTTTGTTAGTGCACCTAAGTAGACAGGAGCAGACCCACTGAGAATTTTGTAGGCTAGGATTAAAGATTTGAATTTGATGCGGGCAGCTATGGGTAGCCAGTGTAACTCAATGAGTAAGGGGGTGACATGTGCCCTTTTAGGCTGATTGAAGACCAGACGCGCTGCTGCATTCTGGACCATTTGTAGTGGTTTGACAGCACAAGCTGGGAGGCCCGTTAGAAGAGCATTGCAGTAGTCAAGACGGGAGATAACCATAGTCTGCACTAGGAGCTGGGTGGCCTGTTCAGTTAGGTATGGCCTGATCTTTCTTAGGTTGAACAGAGTGAAACAGCATGATCGGGTGACAGAGGCAACATGATCCGTGAAGGTCAACTGATTATCAATCATGACTCCCAAGTTACGTACTACACTGGTAGGAGCCAGAGGTATGGAGTCAATAGTGATGGAGATGTCCTGCTGTATGGTTGGCTTAGCTGGGAAGACCAGCAGTTCAGTTTTGGACAGGTTCAGCTGAAGGTGATGGGCTTTCATCCATGCAGATATGTCAGAGAGACAATCTGAGATCCGCACTGAGACTGTGGAGTCATCAGGTGGGAATGACAGATAGAGCTGGGTATCATCAGCATAGTAATGATATGAGAAGCCGTGTGAGTGGATGATCTGACCGAGTGAGGTGGTGTATATGGCAAAAAGGAGGGGGCCCAACACAGAGCCTTGGGGGACCCCCGTGGTGAGGCAATAAGTTGTAAATAAGTTGTTACAGCTGAAACATTATTAACCACTGCAGTAGTTACCCATGGAAGGATCTGAACTATCTGCTTAGTTAAATCGAGTGAATGTCTCCTGTAATCAAAACCAAAGGTGGTGCATTGAAATATTGTATGTGCGACTTTTTTTTGGCTGGACAGTGTATTAGTAAACAGAATTGGGAAAATCAGCTGAAAACATGTATTTTTTCCATATTCTCTTTTCTGTTTCCACATTTGTTAATCAAATCAAATGTCATACTTTTCCTTACTGCATAGAAGGCCTACTCCTTTATATAATATATTAATGTGTAGTATTGGTGAGTAGATACTGCATGGAACTTCAGTAAATGGACATTAAAATGGACAGAAATTACAATAATGGTCTACCAGCGACCATCTGGAGAAGAAGATTTGCAGTGTGACTGTAAACCTCTAGTGAGGGAGATTAAAAGCCTCTTAGGTAATTGAGAAACTCAGATTATATTGCAGTAAGTGAAATGCTACTCATTAACTTAAAGACACGCTACCACGTGTTTGTATGTGTGCAGTGGACCTTACCCACTCCTTCTGTCTTCCGTGTGTTGTGAAGTCATACACAGGGATTTTCACGCTCTTTCCCTGTTTAAGTTTGCGCAGGGTGTGGGTCAGCAAATCGAAGTCGAAGGCGTCAGGGTGATCAAAGTTATAGTCGTTGCTAGCTGCCAGAGCCTGCTCGTCTGAGGACAGGACCTGAAGACGAATGTCACAGTGAACAATCCCTTCCACAAACTATACAATTTCCTGATTAAAATGTTTCTATGACTTCTCCGTAGATATTCATTTGTTAATAATTCATTTGCACATCAGTAATTGATTGAGTTTTTATTGAATCTAAGTAGAAAATAAAAAAAGATACTAAGTAAACATAGTAAAATACTGGTTACGCACATTATTTATTCCAAAAAAAACACACACTGTTATATCTATTCAACAGCAATTGAAGTTAGGCAACCTAAATTTAGGAACATCACGCGCTACTGTGACGTCTGAACCAGGTGGTGTGTGTGTCTGGAGGGCCCTTAGGGTGGTCGAGCATTAAAACTCCAGACTGGTATTTGGCAGTTTCAGAAAAGCAACACCCCCTTCTCCAGTGAACTGATTAAACAGTTAATGTGATAAACTACAGTTGGAGACTTTCTGGGGGCTGTGTGTGAATACGAGGTAAACCCACTCGTCAAATCTAAATACTTAAGATGTTAAATGTGTGGTTTAAGTACAGGGGAGGAGGTAAAACAGATGAATTCCAGTGGCGATGACGTGAATGCCAACCTCTGCTACTGGAGTGTGCAAACTGCCACTTGCTAAGGGGCCGCAGTAACACTGGTCACTGGTAAATCCCTCCCACTCTGTCACAGTCTGAATCGCTGCTGTCAGACTGTGACAGGATTACATAACGTAAGAGAGTGGGTGGAGGTATAGAGGGGCAAGAATGATGGCTCTTGCTTGACTGCTCTCCTCTACTCTTTATCTCTCCCCATTTTGTTCTCCAGTGTCCTTTTTTGACTCGTCTGTCTTCTAATATTTTGTCCCTTTCCTTTCTTTTCCTTTTAGTTGCTGCTCTTATCCTCACTTTCCCTCTGGGATCCAAAGTGAATCCTATTTTCTCTCTTTTGCTTTGTCATCTGCGCCCTGTCTTGCCCGTTCCTACCCTGCCTTAAGGCCACTGGAGGTTTAGCAAGCTAGACCAGACAGAAATGAAGTAATAATAAAAGGGAACAACTGATTGCTCTTCCTTATCTCATTAAGATTCGTATCACTGAGAAATGAGTTGGAAGAAAGTAAAGATGTGTAGAGGCATGTTAAAAATACATTGGGCAATAAGTAAGAGCTGTTGACTTGCTGAACCTCATATGAGAAAAGACAAAACAGGTGTGTGGTTGCATAAAAGTGGCTATGCACCACCATCAACGCCATGCATACTGCACACACATGCACACCTTGTAAAAAGAGTCCATTGAAAGCAAAACAACCCACGGAACATCAAGAGCTTCGATGATTTTCCTTGCTACTGTTGTCTTTCCTGAAGCGCTGCCACCACATAGACCTGTGACAGAATGAACATGAACACATTCAGTGGTTTGTGCATATTTAAATCACATCGACATAACCTGACACTGCTGCAGACTTGTGCTATAAGCGTATGAAAACAGTCAAGTGGCAAGTAAAGCACGTACCAACTTTGCTTAAGCCTGTTATTTGCATGTGTAGGGGGCAGGCGCAAATAGAGAGTGGGCTTTTCTATAGTTAAAAAGCCCCATTAGCATTTGAAGCTATTTTAAGTAATCCCTTTTTCTAGCACTAACACACTTGTTCAATATTCCTCGACAGCAAAACTAGACCACAACAAAAGCGTCAAAGCCCCAAAGGCCAGTGGGGACACCTAATGGGCTTGTCAATATCCATTAGAAGTAAAAGTGGCATGCACTGATTTGTGGAAAAATACTTCAAAATGCTTAAATGGGGTGTCAAGTAACTTTATTAGTCTGAAAAATGTACAAGATCTGAAGTGTTTCAGCAAGTTTCTCTGCTGACATCATTTTATAGCTTGACCTATGGTTGTGTTTCAGTGGTTATTTCTCTATTGACTTGTATAACCAATTACCTTTTTACATATGTATGTGCACAGGTTTACATTATATGGACAAAAATATCAGGACACATCACACCTACAGCTTCTATGACTTTCTATTTCCATGATAACATATTTTCATGATAAAAGTATTCATGTCTGTGGTTGGAAATAATCATAATAAATGTGAAATCAGTATTTTCTGTTAAATTTAAAAGCGGATTCTTGAAAGTTGATCAAACCAGATGGTTACTTGTACTTTAAAATGATTATTCATGAGATTGTGATGATTCATTATTTCATTATTTATGATTAGCAAGACAGAAAATATTTCCGAAATCTAGAGGCAGAACATTTAAAGTAATCATAATAATAAAGTAAAAGGAAAAAATGAAATGAACTCAAAATTTGGGGCATTTTGTGTCAATAAAAATAACCTTTAGCTCAAAATAATATTGTTACTTGCAATACCAAATGACATCAAAATATTTATCATCACTGTTTTGTAGCCCAGCGTCTTATAGTAGTCTTAGCAATGAAACACCTGATTTCAATGTGTCCCAATACTTTTGTCCGTATAGTGTATATTATTGCTGATTCACTTCAGCTCTGATTTAAGTTTCAACAGCTATGGATAAATGTAACAAGTAGCACTGTAAGAAATGCATTTTTATTGTACTGTGGGTTCACATACGATGACATTACATTTCTAAATTAATGAGGAATTGAAAAAAAACATTAAATGTAACACAGATATGAAGATAGAAAAAGATGCTGAGTATCATATGATGATAATGACGTTACAGTCTGCATGGCTTTAAGGTGACCTACCGATAACAAAGGCCTCTTTGGACTGTGTTCCGTGTTCGTTGTACCAGGGTGGGCGTCCTGCGGTGTAGATGGTTCTCTTGGAGGTGCGTAGGAGGGGTGGCTCAGACTTACACTGACTGGTGGTCCTTTTCCTCGGAGAAAGGCCTGTGCTTACTGAAGGCAGGAGGCGGTCCAGTGAACCCTCACCACCTCCACTGTGAAGAGAAAAAAACAGGACAGGAAGGACCATCACTGTCTGCTTTCCCCTGGTATAAACTACACCATCAATATTTGGGCAGAATATGATGAAAATCACCTTCCACTTGTACACTGCACATGGTGAGAGTGAAACAAAGCTTGTGTTTGTGTTGTGAATTATGAATATACAAATGTAGGCTATCAATAAGGTCACCCTGGGGACACAGCTCTACCAAGGCCAAGAGTCCACCTTTGTTTTTGTTCAGTGATATGATAAAAACACACTTTATGACCTTTTTTTTTTTTTCCTTTTTTTAGTTGGAGCTGCTGGTTAGTGGGCTGTTACAATGGTAACAAAGGTCTTAGCTCTAATTTGTCAGTTTATGCAGATTGGTGGTTGGTTTATTCTAAGATTTATTTTATTTTAACTGGTACCAAAGGGTTAGATTAACAACAACCAAATGAAAATAAATATATCATATTTCTATTGCCACAGGATTTGTCTACTTCTCTGCCCTGTTAGACTGAAGGCTGTTGCATTTCACCTCTTTGCTGCGAGCAGCCAAAACTCTCAGTTAAATTGGGACTCTTCAGTGTCAAAGAAAGTGAGAGATACTGCCAACTTCTGTCCCTTTTAATGGATCTGCTCCAAAAAATGCCACAAAAATCACTGCAGTAGTTTTTGCGTAATGCTGCTGACAGACAGACAAACAGGAGGAAAAACATAACTTCCACAGTGGAGGTAATAAATAACAGCTCTTCAAAGACAATAAGCCACCGTAATAAAATTCATTGACAACAAGACAGAATATTTTAAGTGTCAAACAAAGAGTTCGGTTTGTTCCTGTTTTAGCACTGTTTGTCATTGTCATTCCAGTGTCAGAAGAGTATGTTCCCTGCAGAGACACAGTATTATAAAACCTAAATGATATATGGCTCCCTTAAGTGGTGCTGTATCACGTCCTACCATGAGTTAATGTTTACATCTTCACTTTAACATGTGTTGTTCTGTAAAACTGCTGCAAGAGGCAAAGTTTAGTAAAGTTTTTTTTCAGTAGAAACATGACTAAAACCACACAATCCTCCATGTGCCACTGAGTCATATGTACTGTTCATGCCCTGTGTTAAGAATGCTATCTGATTAATGTGCTATAGCAGATAGTTTGACTTTGTGCATGCAAGACCAAATGCTGCATAAGATTCTAATAAACAAATGACCACAAGCACATTCAAAATATTCTCCGACAGAATTTGCATCATTATTCAAACTAAAGTGAGTCAGTCATTGTTGCGCAAAACACACAGAGAACCATTGAAATTTCTAATGCAACTGTCTTGTATTTCACCATAAAAATGTTGCATCTATCACTTTTGTAAGAACTTTTCTCTGGTGTTTATACCCATATTAAACAAGTCTATTAGGTGTGTGCATTAGTGTGGCATTACAGAAGGAATGATCACAAGACGGAGCATGAAAATTCAGACACTTCTAGTCAGTTATGATTCAAAACAGAAAACTGCATAAAGAACTCGTTACACTCCTTGCTGAGCTATGAGGCAACAATTTTAATTCCTGTAGCAACACCTGTTTAGCTTGTCTAACATGACAGCAGTTTGATGATGGTTAAATAATTGTTGGTTAAGATTAACCAAATATCAGCCTGTCCCATGAAATAATTTGGATTATGATTGAAGCAAAAACATGCAAGCTGCCTGTGTGAAAATGTGACATGTCATAAGGAGTATCGCCAGATGAAGTGTTGTCCTGTGTTTCTTAAAGTGATTAGCCTGGTCAGGTAATAGTTGCTAACACTTACGTCAGTATCCGAGACATCCACACTTCACCCAAGGAGGACTGTAAAAACCCAGAAGCCATTTCTATCACTAGCTACGTAGAAGTGCAGTGGTAGATGTTCCTCTTTCTATTTATCTTGTATTTCAGTGAGCCCAGCCTTGCACATCTTTATGTATGTAGGCCATAAACCTTCCCAGGTTCGAGGGGTTAAAGGTGAAGCAAACACAAAAGAGAGAGCAAAGATTTGTCTTATCACTCTGGAGCCACCTGAACTTGGATGGAGCCAGGGTGCAGGCTAAGACCCAGAAAACACATGGTCTATGTACGAGGAATGGCACACTCAAGCTGAGTTATCAGTTAAAACCAAACCAGGGTGCCATAAAAGATTAGTGGAGGTGAGTATGCTGAATCATGCCCTTGGTCAGTGCTTAGAGTCACAGTGTTCAGCCCTCCTAAACATCACAAACAATGATCTATGAATGCAAGTCTGTGAAAAAAAAAAAAAAGGCTGGCAAGAGGTCACAATGTAAGGTACCTGACACAACACTGCACGACAGCAGATCTATAGATATTCTTTGACCCTACTTAGAAACTCACTTTGTGAAAGGTCAAAACAACATAAATGATCACACATTCTGTATATCATCACCTTCCTAAAATAATTGCCAAGTCATTTTTTTAGACTTTTTCAGGAAACACACAAAACTTAACCAGAAATCGAATATTTGATGATTTAGGCAAAAAAAGTACTTTTTGTCAAAAAATGAAGAAATAATTCAATCATAATTACTGCAAGACAATCCCTCCCTTCATCTTAAAACAAGGAACTGAAATCAGTAATTTTCCAATAATGAAGCAAATTGTCTACGATTACACATGTGGAAAAAAAACACAAATCTTGAAATGACATTCATCTAAATAACCTCCAATACACGATTACTATCTGAAAAAAATCTTGCCACAGACTTAAATAAGACAATAACCTTATTTACTGCCATTTAAAAATTGGGCCGTAAAGTTGGGCAACAAAATTTGTTAAACAACACGATTATATGATAAATGAATAGAGCAAAAGCCAGTCAAAAATAACTGTCACTCAGCTGTAAATTTTGTGCCAGCACAACAACATTACATTAGTGCTTCACACCAAAGCATAAATTCAAGTTACTAAGTGACAGATCTTTCCAAAGCATGCCAATCAAAACCACAGTATTTCAGAAGTAGAAGCTGTAGCCTAGCTGTCAGTCCTGTTTGTGCATCTTTAAGGCTTTTTCTCACAGGGTGGAAGACTGCAAACACAATTGTGAAGTGCAACCAAGGTAACTGAAAAGAAAGAAAAATAATGCACTTACCTGCCATCAGATCTTAGTGTCCAACAGCCAGATATTCTAGCTCCTGAGTAACCCGGTAGAGAGTTCATAACTGGAGAAAAAATATAATGGAGGCTTCTCCTATGTGTACCCTGAAAATTGTTTTGTTTTTTTTTTTTTAATCTTATATTATTGCCCAAAGGTATGGTTAGGGTATATACGCTCAACCACAATAAAGCACTCAGCAGCAATGCCCTCAGGTGCAACACATCCACAGAGAGAGAGAGAGACACAAAGTGGGCTATATAGAGGGGAGTCAGCTTGGATGAGAAACGAAACTTTTAACATCAGTTTTGTTTTCTGTTTCTTCCATTCAGTAGAGAAATAGAGAGGGATAAGCAGTGCGACTTGGTAGCGAGTACACTCACTGTCTAACTACAGCACAGCTTTTCCCTCCTCTTTCGTTCACTCTCTACTCCTCCCCTTAGTCGTCCAGCCAACAAATGTAAGAGGATAACCTACCCTTCAGATTATGTTCATTAGGTGGTATTAATAGCATCAGGTTAGAGCCAGACCTTCCCACTCCTGGCACATACACATTCATAAACACACACATACACATGCCAAGCTTGGGTCATCTGTCTTTGACAGCCAGTGTCGCAATATGTCACTAGAGGTGAAAGCAAGGAAAGAGGAGAACCACAGAGGCACCAAGAAACAAACAGAAGGAAAAACTGGGAAAAGGAGGAAAAGACAAACAGCCAGCTTTTATTCTGCTCTGTTGATGTGGTTGACTAAATTCACAACAGAGATGCTTCAGGCTGTGTTGGGGAGAAAAGAAGGGAGGGAGAGAAAAGATGAAGCAAGGGAAGGGCAGAGGGGAGGCGATTTGCTATTCCCCTCCAGGGACCCGACATGTCTCTATGTGCCTTACACCAGAGTCTGGAGACGTCTGCACAGCAGCAAACACACCCACATAAAAACACATACACAAACAGCAACGTCTCAAACCTAGGTTCAGTCATAGGGAAGAGTGGGGAATAAACAGCATGATGAAACCTAACACTACTGCTTTATCAGCTGACAGACTGAGGAACAGCCCTGGGCAAAGCATGCAATCTTGCTGAGACACCAACATATAAACACACACACATTCATAGACACACTGACACTCCTCCTGGGTCACCACTTGCACAGACAAACAAATCATTATTCTCAGAGATCAGAGGAGACAGGCTAATTGTTTTCCAGAGCAGCAAAAACAAACCCAAGAGCTGTGGAGGCTGCTGCTTTGGATCAGCACCACTTAAAAGCTACAAGACTCGGTTTAAACCAACTTTTTAACATTTCCAAATATTTGCTAATGCATGAAGTTGACAAACCCTCATTTTTGTTTACTTCCTCTTTAAAACTACAGGGGAGTTACACAAGAGAATTCTGTGTTTTTCTTTTATCTTCAGTGTAGTTTTGGGATTGTAGCTGTTGCTTTAACTGCAGTCAGAAGACAGCTGCAAAGCAAGAAAGCCACTTCGAAACAAGAAGCCTGAACTGGTTGCTATGCCAAACATTCAGCTATCACTCTATGGCTACAGAGACACACAGCAGGGTAACAAATCCAGCTTGAGCAAAACTTCAAATTACTGTGCAACTAGTGGAGTGAGAAAAGTGTCAAACTACTGTATGTATTCCTTAGAACATAAAATACAGAATAAACATTTAATGTAAGGACTAGGAAGTGGCAAAATGTTAGTCACGTCTAGGGGACGCCATAAATAAAGGTATAAAATCTTTCAGCATGACCCAAATTCCAACCACTTTCTAATCTATTTTAGAAAGTAGGACAACATTATGTAAGTGCAGATACAAAGGGGATAAAATAACTGCAACACTTGCCAAATATAACACAATTCAATACCATAACTCTACAACTATTACTTGTGCATGATGTAATTTTTTTTTTTTTTTTTTTTTTTTTTTTTGAGTTAAGAGTTTTGGAGAGGTTATAGCATTTTTTGAGGTCTTATGATATTCTCCACTTTGTCTTAAAAAATTAAATGAGAATGAGACTTTTTCTGCTGTTTTATTGAGATCAATACCTACTTAAAGTCTACTTTTAATTACAGTCCTCTAACTGAAATCACTGAACAACATAAAATATCTTTAGCTGACATTTTTCTTCCTTTAGTAGTAATATTCAACTTTATTAATGCCAAGTACTAACAGTCTCACTGGTTCTGGGATATACCAATGCAGTGACACCCTCTTGTGGCTCAGTTGGAAGTTGGTTTAACAGTATGTGTTTTTATAGAGCTAACTAACAAATGTATATATATTCAGCAAGAATGTTTGCCACTAATCGGTAAGTATTTAATCCTGCAGACCAGTATTTGTCTTTAGTGGAGATGTAAATTTGGGAAGTGTTTCATGCAGTGCCAACATTGCCATGCCATGCTTGACTCCTCTGCTAACACTAAGCAGTCAGCCTTCACTTCCTCTGGTTTAGTCTTACTGGTTTAGATATTACTATTATTATTAGAATTATAAATACAGCTATATATTTATTTGTAAAATACGATAGTGTTAACGAACGTGTGTTATAATATTTTGCTGACCTGCTTTCGTTGTTTAAAAAAAAATATGACCGTTGGTGGTGCCTCGTGTTAGTATCTGGTTAAGAAAACTGTAATAACCGCAGAACAGAACGGAAAAAACAGCGAACATAAAGTCGTCCACGTTGACATCTGTTTTATACCACTGTTTTCTACATACGTCGCTTCCACTACAGCGACAAATGACTTATTTTATTTTACAGTGACAGACCATGAAGGCACACTTTGTGACAAGTCGTGCTTCCGTGAAGATGCTTGTCAAATCTACCGGTGAATTTCAGTCGCCCAAAATGTATTACGGTTTATTACGGTCACTGAGTAAAACCAAAAATCTCAAACGAGTTACCTGTTTGACATGGAGGAAGTTTTTTCTTCGTTCTCCATCTTTGGGTGCCTTTCTTCTATGCTAACAGCAGACATTGCTGCTCTATTGACAACCAGGTGTTGGGAGTACAGTTAGCATTGAGGCATCATGGGGCTTGTAGTCAAATTCACTTTTACTTTATTTAAGGGTGCAGCAGCGCCAGACGAAAAAACGACCTCAAGTCCCAGAATGCACTGGGCCATTCTTTCGATCTGTATCATAGTATTATAATACATACACAGGGCCTTTCCCAAAGCAGGCTGTGGGTTAAGCTCGACAGGCCACGTGTGACTTATGTCAGAAAAATATAAGACACAATCGAACAAATGAGACAATTTAGTCAACAAACTTTTATTAATTAGTTGAGGGATACTAATGCACAGGAAATACAACAAGTTTGGGAAAAATTGTAACAGTTCAGACTCAAAGGAGGTTAAACCTCCAATGTTAGGTACTATACAACTTAATTTTAGATATGGAAATCTTCAATTTATCATTAGTCTCATTTCACCTGTTATTTATATATCACAATCAGTTAGGTGCTACAACATTATTTCTTAAAACTCTCAACAGTTTCATCACAATGGCCCCGACAACAGTGGTGGATGCCACTTTCTGCATACAAAATAATCCACTGTTGTCCAAATAAAAGGGTAAAATTCTCAGGCTGTCTACGTGGATTAACCTTGGTTTTGGAGATAACATTACTGACAAAGGGAAGACACTTGAGCCTGCTGTTTCCCCAGGTACAAAAGTCACACCACACACAGTCCAGGTAACTAGAAAGCTCCAACAACACTCCTATTTCAAGCCTATTTCATGGTATAGTAAGTGCACTAAATACAGAAACAAACACACATACATATGCCTTGCTGTCCCATATTGAATAGATATAATAAAGGACTCTCTCAATGTGTTTGTCATCATGTACTGAAAAAGCTCAATTTATGTGCATCATCAAAATGAATAAAATAACAGTGTATGCCGACACATAGGCCTACAATGTTTTTTTGTGGTCTACAAATTTTTTTCTTCTTTTTTAAGGATTTCATAATATGTAAAAAAACAAAAAAAACAAAACAAAAACAAAAAACAAACAAAACAAAACATTTTCAAAGCAAACAAATAAAAGGGGCATGAAAAAAGCCATACAATTTTGAGAATACACATCAATATCAAAATATCAGCAAGCCAACAAAACCAGCTAACTATGGTGTATTGCTGTACTCTCTAAACATGTTGCAGTTAGCTTACACTGCGGGATAGATATGTGTTTTCCACATCATAGGAAGACAGATAGTAAAGGGTGAGATAAAATATAAAATACCCACTGTTAAAAGCAGTGCTAAACTATCATATTGCAACACCAAAGCTTGTTGGGTAAACACAGTCAATGTGACGTTATTAATGAAACAAGTAACAAGCAGCTGATGAACTGATTCTGTGCCACAGCATAACACCTGACGAAAAAGTGTTACCATTTCTGACATCCAGTCATTACAAAGGTGCTAACTGTATAATAAACACACATACACACACACACACAAGGTCTGGACAACTCATATTGAAAAGGTCCGAGGACCAGTCAGTGCTTCTCTAACTTATCTTCTCTGTCAGCTGAACCTGGATAGAAGGAAAAGGTCCATCCCACTAACAGAGACAGACACATGCATAATCACCCCCATCTGAAAATACTCCACCGGTTGATTAAAAATGGAGAAATTCAGCTCATATCTTTGCTTCAAAATAGAAAAGGTCACAGCGTAGGATGACTCCATCTGGGACATGCCTACAAATTTCAGATTCAATGTTTGTCGAAAAATGCTCTGTTGACATCAGTGCTTGATTTAAAATGATGACATTGACATTTGTTGGTGCAAAAATTCATTGAACTTGCCTGTAGGGAGAAAAATGGCAGGATGGATTAGTGGACTTGAATCATTTCAGGTCCTTAAGGTAGAGTGGCAAGTAAAGCACCCTTATTATCTCATCAGTATCCTCACATCACAACTTTATTCAAAGCTATCAGATTTCTATCTAGGCAATACACACAAGAGAATATAAAATAGATCTGTTTCTTTTTAAGCAAGCGAGTCATTATTTTTACTGTTATTATTATGGAGATGCACTGCAAATATAAATGGAATATTTCTGTACTTCTCATTTTCTCAAATCATTAATATAGCTGTGGATTCAAGTATCTACTTTAATTTTGTTATAGTCAACACGATTGCACACATTTAGATTTGAAATCAAAGTAATTTTAGATATTGGTTTGTCTTTTTTTTCCCCTCTAAAGCTAATCTAACAAAGTGGTAAAAGCAGCCTTAAAAATTCAACAAGACCAGTTATGGCTTTGTTTTGTGAGTCATAATTTTTTGGTCATGTTGGATTCAAGATACTAACTAGAAATAATTAACCGTGCTGCTCATTATCTGGGAAAAGACAAATGTAGCTTTTTTTTTTTCTAGTTTAATTTTTATTAGAGTGTAATATGATCCCACTCCTGTACCTGACTGCCACTAGGTTAGGTTGAATACTCCTGGAGTGCAAAAATACAAGAGGGGAGTTAGAAGGGTTAAGGGTTAAAGTGCAAGGCAATAACTTTGAGCATCCAGGAATTAATCCATATACCTTATTATATGTAAATCTTCATTTGCAGGTTTTCTGTTTAATAAAAGCTTACTTTCGCCAGCCTCTCTATAAAAGATAGTATTTTTATTCTCTCCTCAGCTCTTTGATTCCAGCTACAGCAGTAGCCAGAGTCATATGGCGTCTTTGAATACGATCTTTACTTATTTGATTGTGCTGCAATGGTGCAACAAGCTTCACACAAAATTCATCGTTCTGTCCAACATTTAGCGTTGCCAGTCCTTTTTTAGACAGCATACTTCAAGTTTTTTTTTTTGTTCAAAATCAATCAAACAATGCCTTATTTGATATTACTGTAGCTGAATAATAATAATAATATGACGTATATCTTACTTCTTTTTGGATACTCTGCTTATTAACTTCAGTGTAAATCTGTGGAAATAATTTTTTGACAGTTATGGTTGTCAATGCAGATCAATGCAATTCATCATTACATGATGCAATAAAATTAAACTAATTGTCACAGGAGGAGCTGAAGGAGTGGAATATCATGAACAACTGACCGACATTTTAGCTTATGTGACATTTGCTTACTGAAATTCAAAAACATGAAAAACAAAAGTTAAACCAGAAACAGAGAGAAAAAAATCAAGTTAAAAACAACATTGCACTTTAGCACACACTGCAAAAATTCTGATTGCTCATGATCCGATTGGACATGACAGGCTTGAAAATGATCGATGGCATCATTGCTTTGAGTATATAGATATATAGATATAGATATTGTTTATCTACACAGTACAGTATATTTGTGGAAAAAAATGTGAAAACACTAGCTATAATTAAATGACTTCACCATGCTAATAGAATATCCTTTTTTAAACCTCTCAAGCACAACATGTAATAGAGAGAATTACACTCCATTTGTTTCGCACACTATTTCTGCATTGAAAATGCTATCCATGTAGAAATCAGGATTTTATCTTTGATCACTACAGACACCCCTGCTGTGAGTACAGAAACTGAAATGTGTGACTTAAAAGGAGACAAAAGTGGAATGGAGAAATAAAACACTACTGTTATACAAGTATGCTTTGCAACAGTAGACATGTTATCCATGGGGTCTTGAAACCAAGATTTGAAGTCTGTACTAAAGATTTTACTTCTTAATGGTTGGTTTAGCTTTCTTCTCAGCGCCAAGTCCTTGTGGAGTTAGAAAGGTCTTTAAGCTTCCTGGCATAACATCTATAGTAAGCATCTCCTCTGGCCCCTGGGTCGACAAATGCAGAGCTACTCTGAAAACGACAGCCTCTTAGGTTTGCTTCGTCTGGCGGCGGAGGCATTGGGCTGTCTATTTTGGCCTGAATAAATGCTGTCCGTTGGGTCAGAGATATGGGTGGGGGACTGTGGTGGGGCAGAGGAAGAGGTGTCATCAGAAGTTGAGTCTTGAGTAGTGGTAGGTGCTTCAGTTTCTGTTTGGAGAGGTTCAACCACAGGGGGCCGCTCTTTGGGCTTGCGACCCCTCTTCTTACCAGAGGTGGCACCGTTCCTCACCTCTTCTTTGATCCCATTGTTTTCTGGTGCTTTGCTCTTGCTACTGGAGACCACCTGACTAGCGGCTGCACGGAACCAGTTCTGAGACAAAACACAGGGTTACTGATCAGTTCAAGACTTGAAGAGGACAGAAGAGAACATAAAACAATACATGTTCTGTACAGTGTGTCACAAAGTTAAATTCCCATTGTAGACTGTATTCATATACACTTTTTTGGGGGAATTATCTGCCTAAGGGACAAAATATTACAAAGTTTCACAGACTTTAATAAAATAAATTAGGAAACAAATATCAAAAGGGCTGGTTGGGTGTCTTTTCATATATATGTAGGTTTACGCACATTTATACAACCGATTTCTAAATTTAACAGGAGAAGGAGTTTGAAAAATGAAACTTTTCTAATGTGCAGAGTGTTTTAAAGTAGAACTGAGCTCAGAGACAATTATTCCTTTTGAGTTAAACCTATTCTTTTACTAATTCATAGAATTTTAAAACCTGACCTAATTTTTTTTATTAATGATGTCAATTTGGGAAATTTTCACAACTTTTATTCTGAAAACATTTGCTTGTAGATCAGTGCAATTTGTTTTCCAATATCTTGTTTCAAAAACTTACAAGACAAACATATTATTCATATTAAAAGGAAAGAACTGTAACACTATAACAAAGTGTGGTTCTGAAGGTGTTTTAGAAGTCTGAATAACATAGACCCACCTGTGAGTGTGTTTTGCTGATGTGGTACTTGACACCACTCTCTGAGCTGAACTCCTTCTGACAGATGAGACATGTGTACTTCCCCAGCTCTCCCCCACCCTACAATGCAAACACATATATGTCAATCTTAACATCAAAACATGATGGTTGAATCTTCAATGCCAGTTATATTAATATTTCTTGTGCATACTGTTTATCAATGTTGTAACTTTTCTGTTGTTTTAACATTTATAGAACATTCCTTCCACTAGTCCGCTACACAAAAACTGGAGAATTACTACAGTATTCATGTATGGATGTTTATATGTCGTATACTGTACACCACAGAGATGAATATGATCCAGTAATCGGTGCAGAGTGTATGTGTGTGTGTGTGTGTGTGTGTGTGTGTGTGTGTGTGTGTGTGTGTGTGTGTGTGTGTGTTTGTACCTGGCTGCAGTTGGCAAAGTGGGCTTTTAGTCCTGACACACTGGAATAAACAGCTTCACAGTTCTGAGAAAAAGTACAAACACTATGTAAAGAAACTGATTCAATGTAAACTACTGTGTTGCTAGTATGAACTATTAGGGACAGTATTGGATTAATGAGTTGATTCAGTGAAAGTTCTTACTTCATTGGTGCAGCAGATGAAGCCCTTCTCTTTGACTTGGCTCTTCCACGTCTCTAGTAGCTCAGGGCTAAAGTTGGGGAGGCCAGGTCGGGTGTAGTTTAACTAAACACAAAACACACATAAGTAGAGTGCAGTATTTATATGCTGATGACCTAAACCAGTGCCTTAGGATGTATTATTTGGCTTTAATTGGAGTGTTTGCCTATCATGTCTACTAACACTGTGGGTTATCTGTCCACAACACATCATACATCCTTTCGCCAGCCCTCACCCTTTTGCTGTCGGGTACCAGGTCATCCTTGATGCGACGCTTTGTGCCCCAGTCTTTGGCCAGCTCGTCCTCTGCTATCTCCTGCAGGTGGAACACAGCCACCTGGGCTGATCTACGCCTCACTCTGCCACTGGGGGTCCTTTCAAAGTCCTCCCCCAGGCTGTCGTTCTGAGTTGGTTTTTCTTTGTCTCGCTCCCTTTCCTTTTCGCTCTCCTTTTCTTTTCCCCTGTCCTTCTCCATAGCCTCCCTCTCCTTTTCCTTCGGTTGGATGGATGGTGCTTTGTCCTGCCATTCCCTCTTCTCAGGTTGGCTGTGCTCCTTTTTGCATCCTGATGGAAACTCCTCAGACACCTGGGGGACCAGTAAAACTCATTTTAGACGACAAAATGTGATTAAACCTGTGCTTCTTTCAAAGTAGTTATAAGTTTTAACAGGATTATATTATTAAAAGGAGGAAATTATTTTCTCAAAGACTGTGTTCATGAAGGTCCCCTGCCACCATTTATGAATTAATGTTATGCGTAATTATTTGTCTTACACGCTCTTTGCCGGTATTGTTGTTGGTGTCTGTGATGTTATCCTTGATGTTGGTGGTAGCTGCAATCGCGGTGCTGATGGCTGGGGAGTGTTCGGTACGAGCGTGGTAGTCTCTACCGGCCTTGGAGCGATAGGATTTTCCACAGTGCTGGCAGAGAAACACAGGCTTCTCATCATCAGAAAACTCTCTTCCACAACGCTTTTGGTGGTACTGGTAGCCCATCAGACTGGAGAAGTGGGCCGAACAGCCCTGCATATGTATGTGTGATTGTACACATTTAATGAGTGTGCGGTGTGTGTGTGTGTGTGTGTGTGTGTGCATGTGTGAGTTTAATGACAGAAATGAAACAGAATGCAAACGGGAAACTGGGTAAGTGGAGCACAGTGTAGGATTTACTGGATAATATTAGTGCATTTGGTTAATATCTTGTGGTTTGTGTTAAACAGAGGAAAGTGGAGAAACCACTCATTTTTCGATATGAAGACATGTCGATGTGCAGAATCTATTTTTCGCAGCTCGTTCTCTTTTCCTCTCTGCCTTTTGCACTCTAGTATGAGTAATGGGAAGCAGAGTGTTGATGTGGTTTTGGGCAACATGTCAAGAACAAGGCGTAAAGGAAAAAAGGGAGAGAGGTAAAAGGAGGCAGACACAAATAGTGGAGCCTGAGGAGAGGGAGAAACAAAAATCGAAACTGGCAGGTGAAAAGAGGGGAAAATATGAGATGAGAGACGGGATAGTTGTACAAATGGAAATGAAGGACAACAGAAAGACAAGTAAAGAATGGAAGGAAGGAGGACAGAACAGGGAAAAAGGAAAAAAAAAAAAGCATGCATACCTCACTAGGACATTTGATTCGTCCAATCTGTTTGAGTACTCTGCGCAGCCTTTCCCTCTCCTCATGCTCGTCCCCCGTCTGGTCTTCACTCCCTGAGGGCTGAGGGGGAACAAACACAATGTCACATACGTGTATCCCACCACAGCACCTTCTCCTCCCTCCTGACTTAAAAAAAAACGCAGATGAAAATGTGTTTTCCATCTCAGCTGCTCACATTGTGCCAGAATCATTAAATGGTTTCATGGTGAGGCAGTTACTCAAGGCATGTTTATGACAACTGTCAAACTCATGTTTTCACTCGAGTATTAGCTGGTGCCAAACCCCAGCCAAGACCAGGACAACAGATGGTGGGGCTGCCAGGGAGGAGTAGGAAGAAAAGTCTGTGACAGAGAATGGCTTTGCTGAGGAAACCCAGTGTAGTGAAATATTTTCTCGTGTATTAACACACAAAGAACGAATAGAGATGAAATCCTATGTGTCTGTTGAGGTAAGGAGGAGATGAGATACCGCCAAAATAGTAGTACAAGTAAATCACACTCAAGCCTGCAGGTGCGACAACAGACACCAGCTCAGTGTTTGATTTACACTCTCAGAGGAAGAAACTATGAAACTACATCAGCATGTATTCTTAATGCCTCTATCAAACAACAGAGAGAAAAAGAGCACGCATGACAGAGAGAGAGAACAGGCGCTAGTATCACAGTAGCAACAGCGACATCAAGGTCAAACTCAGTGGGCGACCCCTGTCCTTCTGTCTGCCTGCTGTGTTTTCCCACACTGCTTTCAGGCTGTTCCATGTGACAATGTACCGGATGCATGGTTAACAGACACCAAATAAAATCTAACTGACAAAAAGTCTGTTTAGGGATATTCCGGCAAATATCCTCATTGACTGACTGTTATTTCCTTGAAATTATGCACTGAAACATTAACAATATTTATACTTGTTTCCAATTTCCTGCCATTATGTGTGAGTAACAGAAAAAATTTACAACTCAAAGAAGTCAATCTTTGTAGCAGTAAAAACCTACTCAGATCAGGAGCTCTAATTTTCTAATATCAAAAAGGTGGCAGGACCTCGGATTTAAAGTCAACACATACACACGGTGTAGTCTCTAGTTCTGCAGGATTGGATTTCTGCCAATAAGGTCAGGGCGCAACTAGTCTAAACTGAAGACAAATGGCTGTATCAAACAGTTTAGCCTGGCTGACACAGATGGTCCACTAATCTACTGTATTGAAATGGAAAATATCCCACACCCACATGGATACACTACACAGCTGCACATACTGCAGATCATATACTGTGGGACCAAAACACGCTAACATACATGCTTCATACCACAAGGTATGGTGCATGTACATTCATTAATGTTTAATGATACTTTCTCAAACAGGCAGCGTTGAATTATTTAGCAAAATTCACAGCACTATCATAGCGCTGATGCAGGAGTGTCATTATAATATCTTAATGAAGCTGTCTGCTGTCACAGTTAAGACAGCTGCAAAAAGAAACATGAGCACACCAAGACCAATCAGAAGTTAAGGTATATGATCATTTACACCAAGATCCAAATTTTAATGAGTAAACGCTGACAATGAACACACAACACATTATGTACCATAGCAGACTGAAAAATAGATTAATATTCCATAGATTAATGTACATATACTGTATGTAAATGCCTAAATGCAGAGCAGCTCAACAAACCCTATGAAAGCTGACACTAGCAGCAGTGTATGTCCATACATAGAGACATAAGTACAAGTGTTCCTGCCTCCTGAATGGGTGTAATGTTATGGTGTGGTGTCTAGTGTAGTGTAACTACCTTGTTTAGTGGGTCAGTGTGGCAAGTGAAACACTAGCTCTGTGATTCCCATGTATCCCAATCTGAGCTTTGACTACTGACTGATGGAGGAAGGGGTCAAGGATCAGGCAGAAGGTACCATTCATTTTATACAGTGAATTTCACCAGTGTGAGCAAACAAACAAGTGAGGGTCTAAGGATATAGTGTCCTCTCTCTCTCTCTCTGTGTATATACATCCATATATATATATATATATATATATATATATACATACATACATATACATATGTATGTATGTGTGTGTGTGTGTGTGTGTGTGTGTGTGTGTGTGTGTGTATATATATATATATATATATATATATATATATATATATATATATATATAAAAGCTGTACGGATTGTGAAACCCGTGAAGAAAAATTGCAAACTTGGCTTGTCTTTAGAAATGTCCAGATCATTTATATGCATATCTGTACCTTGGAGCTGTGCTCAGTCATAGTGTGGTAGTTGAGGCCGGCCTTGGACCTGAATTGTTTGTGGCACTGCTGGCACTTCAGGGCATCCTGGAGCTGAAAGGGATGAAGGCCAAACACAGGATCAAATAACATTTCTATAAAAGGAAACTAACCACTTTTAGTGTGTTTACCTTTCATAGGATTAATCACTTTAGCAACATTTCATCTGTAACCCAATAAAATCTATTATTTCTGGGCAATTCTAAGTGAACAAAAAAACAATTTCAAGCAACTTTGGGAACCAGAAAAACCTAATTTAATACAGTGTTCCTTTTTGCAGGTTTCTACTTCAGTATTGATTTGGGGACAGAGGTGTTTTAATGGTGAATGGCTCAGTGGTAATGTGTGGATTCTGTCAGTGCTCAACAGCAGACTGTCACCTTAATAAAGTCACATGGGCCACTGGACGATGGACCCATTATAATGGCTGCAGGATGACACCTCTCAGAGGACCCTGAGGCTACTGTGGATCTTCAGCTTGACTGTCTTTAGAAAAAACTCGATAAGAGTATACCTTTTTCCATTATATTGTCCTACATCATTTATTACTATTATTGACCACGACTGAGTTAATCCAAACAAACCGCAGACATACTCTATACCTCCTCTTGATCTATTTCATATTATCTTTCATTTCAGAGCAGATGAATAAAGGATATTACATGAGGAAGGAGGTTATGATAACTGTGCAGAGATGCGGCCTGATATTGTTTCAGTCTTAAGATCAATATCTTGACTGTAAAGGCTCCCCATGCAGTGCACAATGGGTCCCCTAGGAGTTAATGCCTAATAGCACTGCAGTTGAGAGAGGTGCATTTCCTACTCAAAAAGTTTAATAACAATTTCAAATCTTTTTTTTTTAGTTGATAAAATAATTCCCTTAAGGCACTGTGCTGTCAAACTGGCTGCTGTACACTTCAGGTCTGATTAAAGCACCTTTTTATTTTGTTTATAGCCTCACACTATATATTATCATGACTTATAGGTCTGGAAGAACAAGTGTTATATTATTTGTCAATACATTTTATTGTACCTTTCTTTTAACATCCTGACTGCTTTTATATTGAGAGGCCAAACAGAATTTCATTGTACATCTGTATAATGACAAATAAAGATTCATTCATTCATTCATTAAAAGAACAGCACATTTCACGCAGTTTCCTTTATCTAGAGCACTGAGCAGGTATGACACAAGAGTTAGAACAGATATGTAATATTAAGGACATTTAATATTCAGCTGGCAGTTTTCACCAGACACAAATGTAGTGTAAAAACTAGATGTCAGACAGAGGAAAAAAGACTACCACTGAGACCACTAGTCCTTTTTTTGTTGCAGAATATTATTAAACCCCAAATTGTGACATTTTCCTCCTTTTCGTCTATTTGAGCGACTGCTTGGTTTAACCAACTATTATGATGCTAACAAGGTTCTTAATTGTAATTCTTCAATTTTGCCTCCAGTTATTTTTCTGTATTACTTAGACTCTCCAATGTTAAAGCAAGTGGGAAACAATTCTAGCCTCCAGTCCTTTGTATCTCCCTCAACATTTAGGCATTTCATCCATGGTCCATGTCCCAACCCTCCATTATGTTTGACAGATGGAGGGTTAGGAAAATCGCTGGTAGTTTTTGCATAATTTCACTGTCAAGTAGACTGACAGATGGATGTATCAACAGTAGTGATTATATAAGTTCTTTAACTGGGGAAAATTTCCAGAAACCTTGAGCTGTATTATTTTTCAGCCCTAAGTAGCTGGACAGGACCCCTGCTGAATCAGATAGTCAGCTACGAATATGGCCCCAAAAAAATTCTAACAAAAGGTTTCTCAGTGGTTTACAAAAGTATTAGATGTACTTAAAAATATACTAAAATTCTACCAAAGTTTTGCAGATTAGCACCACCTACAACTAATGAGTAGCTACAAATTGTGAATGGAATATTTGAGATGGAGATTCTGTCCCATAGATTGAGGACTCAAGAAGAGCAGTGTCATGATAAATGGGAGAAATGGACAATTTTCATGTCAACGTCACATTACTAAAACTAATTGTTAGTCACAAAGGTTTTTTACGGTCAATGTATCCCAAGTGTCCCTTATGTTTGTATTGTACAGAATTCAAACAATAAAAATAAAGTATAAAAATTTTAAAAATTAAAAAGTTTAAAGTTTGTCTCCAAGAAAGGCCCCATTTTCAAAATGGCGGCTGTCAGGTCCTTAAAATGACCTTTACTCCTTTGTATTCCTCCTAGACCAGGAATACTGGTGCCTGATACATGTTTTGGCCATATAATATTCTAATTAGCATATTTGCATGATGAATAAGTGATTACAAGTAAAATTATATATTAACTCTTTCCCCGCCAGAGCATTTTCCAGTGAGTTGGTAGCCAGCGCCAGCCGTTTTGGTCATTTTCACTAATCTTTGGAGGCTCACTGAAAATGTTGTGTTAGGAGTATGTGAACACTGAATACATCAAAAGAAAGAACAGAACTTCAACTTTTAAACACAAAAAACTATTTTATTCTATCTTTATTCGTTCATGAGATATAAACATTTGAATACTGGTCATTTTCAGGAAAAAAATGAATTTTGAGCAAAAAGCTGAGAAAATTGCATTTTTTTCAAAGATATTGATTTTCAAGAGAAAACTGATTTCCTATTTACATTTTTGACTCTTTCTTATTTACCAACAGTAACGCTGTCTTCAAAATCACAAAATAAAATAATAATAACAGCAATAATAGTAACAAACAGCTCTAAGATATCCCATCATTCCACAAAATGTTAGGGGAATCCACACCAAACTTTAGACCGAACATCTTGTAAAGCACCAGGTTCCTTCTAAACTTTGCACATTTACATACATCAGTTATAAGTCTAACACATAGTAGTTTAGCTTTTGGATATAAACACCTCAATATTCCTCATTTTCAAGAAAAAAAAGAAACAAATGCACTAAATACTGTAGATTTCTGGCCTTTGGCTGCACCAGGTCCTCCTGTTGGACCAGCTGCTGTGTTTGATCTGTAAATAATTCTATGGACATCTAGTTATTTATCTCTGTATGAATATATGTATTTATTTATTTCATACAAAAGCCAAATCCAAAAGTGTCTTCCATGTGTCCTGCTGACATTCTACAGCTGAATATGTTCTGTGTCCTCAGTCTGAATCTGAACTCACTCTAACAGATGCAGACTAGCTTTCCTTTGTCTTGTCCCATGTCTGTATGTCTGTCTTCTCCTTGAATGTCCACTAGAAATGTCTCTTTTCTCTTCCTCCTGTCTGTCATTTTCTCCGTGTTGCTCTGTGCCCCCCCCACCCCACCCGCACCTCCGTGTCGGACCTGAGCCGCTCCGTGTTTCCCGTGTTCCGTGTCCGTCTCCCTCACCTTCTATTTCTCCGTTCCTGTCTCTAAATGGTTCTTCTGTAGCTCCATCATATATTGAATTGTCAGACTCTGTCTCCATAATCATCTTTAAGGCTTTTGAAACTGCGCGCGGTTCCTGCACAGTCTGCACTTCCTCATTCAGTGACTGCCGCTGGATGCGTTGCCATGGGATACGGAGACTCCAGTGCAAAAACGTTAAACCCGGCCCGTCATTTTTCCGAAAAAGTTGCTTAATTGTTTGTTTTTGGACTAAGGAAAGTAATTCACATGATCCACAACACCTCCAACTACAGTATAACAGTGAAAACACGGATTGACGGAAAATCTCGTCATTGGCGGGGAAGCGTTGGGAAGCAATTGACGGAATATCTCGTCAATGGCGGGGAAAGAGTTAAAACAATTGATTACAAGCATTTTTATGGGAAAAATAAGTACAATTTCCCTTATGTAATTGCATATTTCTGCTTTCTCATATCGTTTTGCATAGGGTTGGTGGTTTCTTTGGTTCATAACCATTCTTTTGATTCCAATAAAGAATAAATTCATTAGAACTGTGTGGTACTGTGAAATTAGTCAAAACAGGGCTCCTCAGTACCACTAACCCCCTTTGATTTTTTTTTATACGTTTCTTTATATTTTTCATGTGTTTTGTTTTCTTGCCTTTTGGGGATTTTTAAAATATTTTTTAAAATACTTTTCTGATTGATACATATCTTTTTTTCTATTTTCTTCAGTTGTTTCCTCTTATTCTGGTTTATTTTTATACTTCTTTTCACTGTGACCTTCACCAGATTTACCATTAGTCATCACACTCTTCCTGCCATAGAGATTGATTCTAGGGATTCTCACAATTCCCGACTTAACATGGTCCACAAGCAGGAATGCATGTTAGTCCATATGCCCTGCAACTGCACTGCTGTGTTCGACAGGCAGTTGTGCAATTACAGTGGGTCATCTGCAGGAGGCTTTCTGGGGCAGCAGTCTTACTGGTCATAACTGGCAGGAACTGGTTGTCCACCAGTTTCCATCCCCAATCTACTGTGTTCATGTCACCTTCCTTTCCAACCCACACCATGATCTGGAAGTAAACTCTTTGGCAGTGATATCTGGTTGAGGACTCAGTTGGAGGCAGACGTTCTGGGGTAACAAATGATTTCCCAGGTAGGAGGTGTGGGGTGGGGGGTGAGTGATTTAAGTAGTCAAGTATGAATTTTGTTTGAGCAAACAAACATTTCAATGAGGCACGCAATATCAAATGTCAGTATTCTCTTCCACCATCTTCTGAATTGCTGAAAACTGTGAATTTAGTTTTGTTGGGTTTAGTATAGTGCCACCATTATACTCAAAAACATCTATAAAGGATGCATTACATATGTATTACCTATTTCAAATTTAAATAAGAGACAATTTTAGAGGGTTCACACACAGGCCTTTGTTCAGGCTAATTCAGAGTTGATTATGATCAAAGTTATACAACTTCAATTCAAGTTATTTTTGGGTGCAATAACTTTACATTGAATGTCAAGTCTGTGTTTTAGCACAAAAAAAGGGCATGTGTCCAAAAAAACATAAAGAGTAGGAGTTACATGACATAGGCTAAATTGTTTACATCTCTGCTTCACCCCACACAAAGACAAGACCTTACAGTAATCTCACAAAATCATGTATTCCATTAGTATGTAATCATGTCAGTCCAATTTAGACAAGTCCAATGGATTCATAGACCCAGAAAACATGGGGTTAGACACCAAGATTACTTGGCTAGGTCAGATAATGAAGGGGTTAGGATATTTTAAGGGTTTCCTGCCCGTCTTGGATGCCATCTTGAAAATTACACCTTTCTAGTTGTCAAACTTTGAAAAACTTTTAGTATGTTAAGGACATCTCATACTACACAAAATAGCTGAGAAACTTTTTGTTAGAATTTTTTAAGGTTAGGTGTTTTTTCATATATACGCAGCCACCTTAGAAGTTATGACAACATCCTCATTTCCCATACCCCACTGGTTTGCCGACATATGCTGCATCGCTCACTGACCTTCTGGCAGATCTCCATGTGTTTCTTTAGGCCGTGGACTGTTTTCCTGGTGACGATGGAGCAGGTGGGACACACCACTTCACCTCGCTCTGAAATGGCTCGCTGCCACTGGGTGTCAGGAACCAGACCTTGTAAACACATGGATATTACAGTGAGTCAACTACAGTGTAGCTGTCATGGTGTTCTCATGGGTATAACATTTCCCAAGTACATTATTTATTGACAAAAACATTTATATCTTGCTGCAGGCTCCAGTGTTTAAGGTTTGCAAAATATAAAGCGATGTTTAGAAAGACTGTTTGCATCAGCCAAGAGGGGTCATTTTTTGGCACAAAGTGTTTAAATTAAACATCTCAAAGCCATAGCACAAAACCAGTGGTGTTAAAAGTATTCAGATCTTTCCCGTCAGTGAAAGGGATACAAACTGTGAAAAACCCTTGGTTGTTTGTCTCTATATGTCCAGGTCGTTACTGAAAATGAGAATCAGTTCTCAACTGACTTAACTGGTTAAATAAAGGTTACATACATACATACATATATACATACATATATACATACATACATAAATAAATGGTCTCTGTCATTGTTTTCTTATTCTATATATTTTGGATTCATTTTACTGGTACATCAAGGTATATGCTGCATTTGAACTATTTTAAAGCACGTGAGCAACTTCATCCAGTGCAGAAATGTGACAAATCTCCATTTCAAGTCACATAAAAGTCACATTCATTCTGATCTGACTGTTCAGACTGAGATCAGATTCAGGACTTCATATAGAAATGGCCTCAATCAGAATTCAAAAGATCAGATTCAATGTGATTAGTGTTTTTTCAGACTAAGGTCACTTTGCCTAAAATATGTGATATACAGAATGCTTAATACATACAGAATGAGGAAGTAAACAAAATGGAGACTAACATGGTGTGGCTAAACAAACAGTATTAACAACAAGTATGGAAATGACACTTCTCATACTTCAGTTTTAGTGTCTATCAACAGTAGTATGCTATCTAACATGAGCCTTAGTGGTCTGAGGTTTAAAACTGTTTTAAACCCTTTACATTAATTAATATTCTGGACCTAACCTCATTACAAACCAAGGTCACCAAATTTATTCTAATTCTGGCAGAAATCTTCGAAAAATTCCTGAAAAATAAACATTGACATTTTCTAATGCATTCATGAGATATGATCTAATTGCAGCTATTATTTTATGCTGTTTATGCTGTGATCTTTTAAGCCTTGAGACATTTACTACTTTGCTTCAAAACTATAAAAAGACAGCACTTCATCATGTGACAATTTTCATTTGTGCAAAGAAAAGATTTACATTTTTCTGTTAATTTTACCAAAAGTCAGAGACAGTTCAGAAAAAAGAATAATGAAAGAAACAAAACAAAAAAAAATTAACCTGAGTGTTTACCAGAGCTGGTTGTGGCTGAATCCTTCTTAGAAAAGCCTCCAGCAGGTCTTCTCTGAGGCTCATCACTGGGCCCACTCCCCTCTGGTCTTTTCACACGGCCCGCCTTCAGCTTTTCCTCCACCTTAGTCATGCCTATCACACACACACAGTCGTGGTAGAAATGAATACTCCTATTCAAGTAATTCAAGAGAAGATGAGAAATACGGGTAGAGTGGGACAGATGGAGGACAATGCTGAACAAGAGAAATACTGAAAAAGAGAAAGTTGATACAGGGACTATAAAAGAAATCACAAAGCCTCTGTGAAAAGAAAAACAAATGTGGAGGAGATTGCTATGAGCTCTACTGTATCGGTGACAGCTGGACTGCAAAAGAGAGCACTGAGTCCTGCATACTAAGGATGAACTGATACTAAGTGATGGCAAGTATTTTAGAGACGTGCATGCTTTATGAATCACTAAAACATTTCAGCATATGAATGAGACAAAACAGTGAGAGGCTGAAAAGCCTGTGTGGAAGTCATGTGTGCTCAGTGTATGAGTCACTGATTCATTTAGCAGAATATGAAACATCTCTGCATTTGCCACATTAGAACATTAAAAGGCCAGTAGCATTGATTAGTAACAGTAGGGAGCATTCACAATCACTAGGCAGTCATATGATGTAGTTAGATTTTTCTAACAAGCATCAAACACACAATTTCAGTCCTCATTGTCCAGCAGTGGTGCATTCACTATCTCAGTGTTTCCATCATTCAGTGAATCATCATAGGCAATCTGTGGCCTGCTGTATTGTCAGCAATCAGTGATGAATCAGCCAGTGCATAATAATCTCCTCTTCATGACTTAATTTATTCCCATTTTATTATGGCACCCACTATGAGATTACTACACACATTAATACACAACACTGTTTTCATCTGTGATATATTGTCAGTAAAAGGTGTAAATGTAAGGAAAGCTTCAGATCTACCTTTCAATCCAAATGTACCAGAAATAGAGGGCTGTTCTCCAGTGAATTTCTTGGGCGTTTTTTGCTTCCGTCCTGGCTCAAAAGAAAAAGCAGAGCAAAGAACCATCAAGCACAAACAGAACGAGCTCATAACAACTAGGGATGCACCGCTCTAAAAACCGCACTTTGGTGTGGGCCTATGTTTGCCTGTTTGACTACCATTGGCCAAATCTGGAAATAAAACCTGTGGCAGCGGCTGATATTTATCAGTTGTTGCATGAAACACTTGATGTGATGAAATGAAAACCCAGTTAAGGCATCTGAATATAGCAGCTCTAAATTCACCTCTGTTTCAGGAGCACTTAGACAAATTCAACACGATACCAAGTACTTGTCGGAGTAGGGCTGCGCGATTAATCGATTTTAAATCACAATTGGATTTTTTTAAGTAGGACGATTTTTAAAAAAGGGTAATTGTCAAATCGATTTCGTCTCTCTCGTGTCTCCAGGCCATATGCCTCCAGGCTACCGTAGGCTCCTCCTCCTAATTGTAAGAGCGGTCTTTCACAGAATTCCTTGTTATGACCAAGGGCCTTAAATCTGTGATGGCATCAAGGAATCGTCGAAAATCCCTGCATGGGGATCACTCATCTTACGTGGTCCACACACACATGCATGACTGATGCCTGTCACTGACACACATTGGTATAACTTCTGTGGGCCCACCAAGGAATTTTCCGTGATTCCGTGACACCATCACAAATCTGAGGTGGGGAGCAGCGTGTTGCATTGCAGGCTGCACACATAAATGACATGTCGACTTCTGTTGTCTTTTGTAGTTTTACCCAAAAACCAAAAATCGAGTTTTTAGAGGAAAAAAGTCTTGATTTTATTTTTGGCCAAAATTGTGCAGCCCTATGTCAGAGTCTTGAATGAATCACCAGGGACCTGTGCTTTCAAGTAATCTTTACATACCACTAATGATTATTGATTGGACACTAGAGCTTCAAAAATTAATGGACTAATCAAGTTGTTGTCAACAAATACAAAGAGTAACTATTTTGATAACCCAGAATCAGCTTTGATAATTTTTTTAAGATAAAAAAAAAAAAAAGTCAAAATCCTTAGGTTACAGCTTCATAAATGTGAATGTTTTCTGGTTTCCTTTCTCCTTTGTCACAGTAAACTGTATATCTTTAAAGTTCTGGGCCAAACAAGACATTTAAGAATAACATCATGATCCTTGGGAAACACTGACCTTAATTTCTCACCTTCTTCTAATACTTTATGGACAAACAATTGAAAATCTAGAAAATAATCAACTGATTAATCGACGATGACAATCTTTAGCTGCAGTTCTAGTGGACACTAATCAACAACTACCTATTTTAATTAAATCAAGTCAATTTTTGTAAATACAACTTTAGCCTGCAAGAGATCAGAGTACTAGTAGTTATCAACAACCTGAAAACAAGTGAATAACAAACATCGGCCAAATCTATAAGTCAATTATCTGTATCAACCCAGAGTTTCAGCGTCGGCGCATCACTAATAACGTAGTTTCAAAAGACATGCTGTAGTCTTACTGTGCTTCATTCTCTCAGGGTCTTCATCGGGGTACGAAGGGGGGAGACTGCCACCCTCGCTTTCACTGCCCCCTGCATCAGAAGACGTGCTTTGTGACTGCGACTGCTGAGAGTGTAGCTGAACTGGTTGTGACTGGTGAATCTGATGTGAAGGCTGGCTGTGCATGTGCTGTTTGTTGTCACTCTTCCGATGGGCTAGTTCCCCATTCTGTGAGGGCATGGACACCTCGTGGGTCTTTTTCACTTTGAAGAACACTGGAGAGGGGGGACTGTTCTCCATAGGCCTGAATTCACACAACAAGGAGGGACAGTTTTGGGCAGTCAGCACGATGATGTTACACAGTCCATTAAATGGGTCAGTGTGGGAGGGAATTTAAGCTGTAAATCCCAGTTACCTTTTCTTGATGCTGGATTTGACAGAGGTCTTTTGTAGCTTTGACTGCTCGTCCTTGGGCTCCATACTAACACGGTCTGGGTGGCTCCATAGCTTGTGCTTCTGCAGGCGAACCTTTGTGGCGAACACTGCCTCACAGTAGGGACAGCCATGACTCAGCTTCTCTGCTACGGTGGCCTGTTAGAAACACAGACATGTGGAATGAGGAGAGAGGAATTAGCATTAGCTAAATCTAATGTATCGATCTTGACATGAGGTAAGTTTAACATCTTTTGTACTTCGGCTATTGGCAAACCCAACAGCCTTTGGACTAAACCTAAACTTCCTTTTGTTTGTTTAAAATGCATGTGGTCTCTGGCCCATTCCTGATGAAATTAGCTTAAAGCAAAAAAGGACATGTGGGGGTGTTTCATACAATTAAAAGCTTTCCTGTACTAACCTATGCTAGGGATTCTTGTGTTCCGTACATAATTTTAGATCTGAGGTTGACAACATTTTGACGGCTATGCTTGTCATTTTGATAGAAACGTATTAATGATTAAATAAAGTCAAAATAATTTCAGTAAAACTATTTGCTTCCTGTAATCACTAAATTTGGGGTGTGAGCATCATTATTAGAAATACAATAGGCTACTTTGAGAAGTAAGGGAGGGTTTTCCCACATTTTACTAAGACCTGCTGTGAAGTCAGCATGAGGTAGAAATAACTGCATAGCAGGAAAGAGCAGAGGTTAGTGACTCACCCCCTGGCAGCGCTGATAGTGGTACTTGACGCCATAGATGCTGGGAAACTCTAACCAGCAGCCTGAACATGGACACTTAACCCTGGAGCGACGTTTAAACTCTTCCTTCCATTGTACTATCATATGAGCCTGCTCAGGGGTGAGGCAGAGAGAATTGAATAGATATAAGGATTATCACTATACTGTACTGTATATTGTACATATTCATGGGGAGCTGCCTACTCGCAAAATAAAGCCTACTTCAAACACCCACTCAGTTCAAAGAGAGATACTCACAGGGATGCTTCTCAGTTCCTGCACTTCTGCTTTAGGACGACCTTTCCTCTTGCCCTCCACTGGCTCATCACACACAGGACCTGAGAGAGAGCATTTCTGAGTTAGCACAGAATACTGCCAGGACTTTAAATCTACTGAACAGAAATTGTGATTACCACTCTCAATAGAATTGTGAGTGAAATATCTTCTTTTTTTTGCTGAAAGTTAAACAGAGACAAAGAAAACTAGTTTACAAACTGGACCAAGATTTGAGTGATACAATACATGTCCTGATGCAAGAGGTTACGATTCAATACACTGAGTTAGATGATAATGGAGACAAGGTTTAATATTGTGTAACTGTAGGAGAAATCATAGTATAAAGGACGCACTACGATATGCTTAACTGTTTTTGTTGGTTTTGTCAAATGGATGAAGACAGTTTACAACACTTCAAATTAGCCACAAATCTTTGCAGTGTTTGTGCTCAGATGAATAAAGAGTCACAAACGATAATACTGGAATACTCAGGTATATCAATAATTCCTTACACTCATTTATGGTGGTAAAAATGTGTTACATAAAAGTCTAAGCCTCCCATCCTGTTTTGAGACAAAATGTTAAGCAATATGTTTTTTGGCTAAGACTTTTTGATTAACATCAGGATGATACATTTTGTGCACTCCAAAAAACAATCTGTGGCTGTCTATGTGTGTGAGTCACACAAACAGAGAGAAGAGAAGGGCAGTGTGGGTAAACGCCTGTGTTGAGCCAAATAGATCAGCTATAAATCGCTGGTGCCTGTGTGAACCTCTGACACAGCACAGCCGTCAGACTCAGCTATCTCTGCAGCCTATTACTCCTTCGCTCCATCTCTCATATTTCTGCTTTCCTCTGTCTAGCTTTTTTCCTTTTCTTCCCAACCAACCACCCCTTCCCAAGTTTTCTCTATGTAAACTTCAGAGGAAGGGCAGTGCGCTAGCTCATTAACGCTCTCCTCTGTGCTACAATTAGACCTCTGTGCTTCTAACCCTGAACTCTACAGTATTTCTATACACAGCTGCTGAGGAGGGAAGGCGAGTGTATGCATGAGGAAGAAGAGGGGAGCTTAAAGAGAGACAAGTCGAGAGGATGCTGAGGGACAGACTAGAGAATTGCAGAGGCGTATTACTTCCTCTGACCAAGCAGAATACTGAATGACAGTGCTGCAGGTAGGAGCTGAGCTATACTCTGCTCTTGAACGATATACCTTTACGTGTACTCTCGATTCCCCTGCATTGATCTGGCAAGAACAGATGGCAGCAGCAAAAATGAAGGGAGCAGCAGAGAGATGGTGCTTGAACCCGTTCAGTCATATCAGATCTAGAAAATGTCAAAGAAAAACTACTCGAAGACTTGAGTAGAGATCATAGTCTTTTGTAGTGAAGTTAGAAGAAGCAGTGGTCTGTTTCATTTCCACATGCTGAGGAATGTGACATTGTGTCTGCCAACTGCTTTCTTCTCCTGCAAACTCAGTGACAAGCAAAAAAAGGATGCACACAGACATAGACCATTTGTGGTAGGTCCCAAAGTGAATCAGAGCACTCTGTATGCCAACCAGGATTATAAAAATTGACTTTTCATCAAATAAAAGAATTGACTTAATGCTATCATTCCTCATACAACAACAGCTCATGCTGAAAAAAAAAGAAAAGTCCAAATCATCTCTCTGTGCCACTGAAAATAATGTGCATAAAACACACTCCAAGCCTAACCTACCGTGACCTCCCTTTCTCATTTTCCCCCTTTGTTTCATTACACAATATATCAACTTTCCACCTTTGCCTCATTTGTTTTCTTTTTGTTTCTCCCTCACAAATGCAGACACAAACACGGGCTGGCAGATTATATGTAATCTTTTACTTCTGACGCTCAGTAATAAGGTAGAAAGAAAATAAGGCAAGGCTGAATGAGATTGAATGCGAAGGAGCACCTTGTGCTGACTGTGTTTGGGAACAGTTCATGACACAAGGTGTAAATACACACATATTGATACACACAAACAAGTACATTGAAAATCATTACCAATGTGTGTGTACATGATGTGTGTGCATGGATACGAGTACATTAATATTCTCCAGGCGAGGGAGCATTTCTCTATTAGCTGTCTGGGTAGCAGCTGGAGAGGTGATGCAGTCGGCGGTGCAGCTCTTGTGCTGAGGAGGAAATTGAGCATGCATTCTAATTCCTGTCTTAGAAAATAAAGGTCTTGTAAAAGAAAGGCATAATTAATGAATTCTGCTCTTGGGAAAGATATGTTCTTGTTGCTATGGGAATAAGATCCACTTGTCTTAGTTACCACTATCAGAGGCCTCTTTCTAGTAAGCAGAACAATTAGGCCTACATGGAGTAGACTACAATGCAAACAGGCACGTACATACACAGGCCAGGGCGGTACAGGTATAATATGGGTGCAAACTTAAATGAAACACAAGACCAGACTTGTATTGATCTGGGGCACAATATGCAAATACAATAAAATGGCTTTGGTATCTGAAAAGGGGTATCTTTGCTTTGCTTGTTTGAATATGAGTTGCACACTCTGGCACTCAGTCGTTCCAGCAATCACAACCATTGTCTTGGAATGAAACAAAGCAGGCCCATTGTGTCAAATCTAAACCCCGGTTCTCAGGCACAAGCTAAGGGGATAAAACAGCTGTTCAACTAATGTCAGAGTATGAGTCGCTCCCAGCTGTCTGCAACTGTTGCTCCAAACTGATTAATCCGGAAAGAAGAGAAGAGAAGAGAAGAGAAGAGAAGAGAAGAGAAGAGAAGAGAAGAGAAGAGAAGAGAAGAGAAGAGAAGAAGTAAAGAGGAGAAGAGTCAGGACCCAGGAGTCCTGGCAGCTGCCTAATGATCTCAAATAACCTCTGAGTTCTCCTAGCTACGCCTGCAACTGCTCCCCCTGAGTGTAAGGGTGCACACATTACCCACAAACACACACACAGAACAGTCATTTGTTTTCCTCGACAAACACTCACACAGGAGCCTTTGTCTCTGCACAGTAGGGTTTAGACATATTGTAGTTTCGACAGACAACGTGCACAAATAGAAACACCACTAGCCACTGACACAATTGCGTGGAGAGAAGACGGATCATCACTACACCTTCAATCTAAAAAGACAATAGTTGGAGAAAATGACACACCTGGACATAAAGCAGTGTAACCAACAGGACAGAGTGCACCCATTTTATGGCAAATAGTGTACACAACCACTGGATCTTGCTGCAATTTCTGTCTATTTTTCTTTTTAAAAGTTGCTGAAAAGTTCAAAAGTCTCTATCTTTTCTCTCGTATCCTGTGTTGAGCAGCATGTCACCACTTTCACAAACACTTTGACACACAGACACCTTGCACCATTTCCTACATTATTTTTCAGTCTGTATTCTCATCTCCTCCTCCTTTCACACACACACATGCAAACATAGCACAAAGCTTCATATCACGTACACACCTCTCTTTGAAGACGTCCCCATATTTGCCTCCCAGACAGGCCTGACTCCAGAGGAGAGCTGAAGCTGCACCAGAACGGTCTTGCAACCCAGACACTGACAAACTGAAGGAAAACCAGACTCCCTCAGTGAGTCTCACTCTTTTTTTTCCTTTCTCTCTCTCTCTCCTTCTCTCTTTTTGTCTTTCTCTGCAACTTTGTCTGTATGTTAATCCCCAACATACTTTACACTTATTTACATATGAAGAAAGTTGTACTATATCAACTAATTTGTTGATTTATAATTCAAGCAATATGCCTTATGTTTTTTTTCCCATTAAGCTTCCTCTGACAGTGAAATTAAACAATCTCAAAATAATAAACAACAGCTATTATTCTGCAAGTGCAGCAGGGATATGCAAGTGTGTACTACTCTGTTTCAGAGTCACACTGCATGGGTAAAAACCAATGAATGCCTTCTAATCTGCTGTTTGGTTTACTCAGCTGGTTTCTACTGAGGTTACAAGCAATTTTAGGACTTAATGATATACAGATAAATATTAGATTAGCTAGTAATGTGCAGGAAAAAAAATTGGTAAATATGTATGAAACCCCAGTCTAAGCATATTGAGCGTCTAAGCAATGGTTCACAGTCCTCAGTGGTCTGTACTTTTTGGCAGTTCAGGCTAGGTCCCACTACCACATGAGCCTGCGTTTAACAGTTTACTGCCCACTAAACCACACTGAAAGTAGCTGAATCAAAGGAAAGAGCTTGGAATTCCGGCTACATAATATAGTGACTCACAGTACCTCGACATCCTCTTCAGACCTACATTGATTTTACAGCCTTCCACATCAGCTGCTTGCTTCATATTATTGGAAACCTAATCTATTGCCTGATGCCCATTTGGCTCACAGCCAATGGTGTGTTTAGTGACATCCAATCACAACAGCTTCGGGTGACTGGGCACATATGTGGCCAGTGAAATCCCCAGGAGGGTACTGACAGGTGAACTGACAGCAGAACAAATAAAAAAGACTAACTGAACAGAAATTGAAATAAATATGCATAAATTCTGCTTGCGATTCATACAAAGTGGCATGTTGTAGTACACACAGCACGTATAGCAGCATGTGTTGATAAAATATATGCACGCCACATAGACAATGCCTGCTCCAGACTGTTTGTGGTGCTCTCCTTATGGACAGTGACTCACCAGCTCAATCTCTGCCTCCTCTCCCATTTACTTCCTCTCATCTGCCGTCCTCACGCCTGCCAAATGAAGGTGTGACAAAGATGACAAAGGACTATCCTCAAAACGAGATGCAGCATCAGGCTGAGAAGAGCACCAGAATTTAATTTCGGCCCAAAACAAACACACTCAGGTCTATAGCTCTTTATCGATTTTATCTTTCGTTTTTTTTTTTTTCCACCAATTTGGGAGACTCGGAGCACCAGCAGGTGGGAAATCTAAGAAATATGAGATGTGATAAGATGGTAGAAGCAAAAGAGTGGATAGGTTTGCAGGGACAGAATAGAAGGCAGCAGACTGCCTAATAAGTGAGGCAGGAACGACATGAAGCTTTTGGGAAAGATGAACCAGAGAGAAGTGACAGTGTGTTGTAGAAACTGAGAGAGTGGACAGAAAGGCGAGGGAGTGAAACTAATAGGTAGAAATGAGAAAGAGGAATAGCTGCTAAGGCAAATATGCAAGGTCAGCAGATGGAAACTGTGAGCCTGAAATGAATGTCCATGCAGTCAGAGAAGTAAACTGTCATTTGAGAACAACACATGATCATTGTATGCATGCATGAATGCCCACAGACATGTAACCCAAACAAAACAAACACTAGTCCAAACTACAGTAGCACATTTAACATTCACCAAGAGCCATGAGGATATCCAGCATTAGGAGGATCGCCCACTTACACAAACACATACACGTAATATATACGCCTACACTGTGATTTATGCTTTTTTTAATGTTTGCAGAAATTGCCCTAATCTCAGGTCTTGCCTTGAGCATTTTGCAGATCAGCATTAACGTCTTTCCAAACACTTTCATCGCAACTTGTTTTACTGCTCAGAGCACTGGCGGATGAAAAAAACTCTAATAAGATGTTAATATAAAACCAAACATGAGAGCAAGATTTAAAGAGAGAAACAAAGAGAGAACAAGTCACCCTCAAGGACCACATCCTTTCCTGTAAGTTGTCTGGTGTGGCAAGATGACAGCTCTAACCACACCAATTACACCCAAGGAAAACACACAAACCCAATTTGCACTTTTTGTTTCCATGTATAAAAGCAAAAAGGAATTTCAAGAAGCCACTGGTTTAAAAAAAAAAAAAAAAAAAAAAAAAAACACACAACCAAAAACTCCAGTTTGACGGAATTTCCTCAAAGTTACGTATATCTAGGCCTGTCTCGATTACCACATAATCCCATCATCATGACAATTTGAGGCAGCTGCAATTATTTAGTATAATCATGGTAATTGTTTCCATTCAACTGTATAAAACAGATGGGTGAAAATAACAATGCCACATTTTCATCACTATTACCAATACCGCTTTCCACTAGGGACAGGCAAATTTAGCAAATTTAGGACTGGATGCAACACAAGGAACCCATTTATCAAAACACCTTTTCTGATTTTACTTAATATGTATAGCATTTAGCCAAAACAGTACCATAAACATTATATCCCACCCCAAATAAATAGTTGTTGACTCTTACAGGGGCTATGTAGTACTACTTTAAAATACTAAACATATGAAGTGAATCAAAATATATCAACAGTCCTGGAGATTTATGTGACCACTAGAGGGAGTAGTGCATTTGATGCTGAAATTGCAGCATTTCTTCTACATATGTGAGTTTGACGATGAGGCTTATGAAGGTATAATGTTATTATGTGATATTATCTTTGCTAACGTTGCCGTTTGTTGATCCATGGTTCAGGCTAAACTGTGACAGTCCTGAAATTGTTTGGATGATTCCAAACAGATCTTTCACATCTAGTGCTACTGACAACACAAAAAATACAGAAAAGGGAAGTGATTTGTGGTTTTACTGTAGCTGATTTCAGTCTAAAAACAAAGCTAAGCTAACAGAGCATAATGAAAACTATTATCTGACACAGTACATATATATATATATATATATATATATATATATATATATATATATGTAAAGAAAACAGTAAATATAACTGGCAATGGGGTTGTTTTTGAAGAAAATACTAATACCATAACACAGATGTGTGTAAACAATGAACTTTATATTTTATTCAGTGAGTGATACAGTCTGTGGATACATAATGTTGATTCGTTAGTGGTTTTGGTAGTCCTAGGTGCATTCTGGTATACAACTTCCCCCTGCTGTTTAGAATTTGGAATATCAATACTACATGTAACCCAGTTAAAAAAGGAAAGTGAATATGCTAACTATTTTGACTAATTGATTACTTGCTTTCATTCCAACTTTACATTATTTAAAATGTATCTGGCATTGTCTCATCTCATACTTAAAGGGGTCATATTTTGCTAAACCCACTTTTATTACTCTTTGGTACATTTATTTGTGTATCTGGACCCTAATCAAAAAGTTTGAACCCTGCAAAGCTATCTTCATATTTATTTTGGCAAAAATCGAATGGATTTCTACAACCTGTTTTAATTCCTGCTTAATTTGTTACATCTATAACTAGTTACATCATGACATTTGCACATATAAGGTCAAGACTTCGGACGAAAATTTCTCAGAGTACACCATAATTGTTTGTCAGCAGCAGCGGTTGGAGTCCATACTGAAAATATGTCCAAACTTTGAGCCGATTACCTAAAATGTTCAGTTGTTGGTTGAACAGGACAGAGCAGCACAGCCAACAACCTGGAGGGGGTGGGGCATGAAGTGGCTCAAGTGCATTTAAAGGGCCAGTGCTCAAAAACAACCTTTCTGGTGTCATTACTCAGAAATAGGGTTGAAGATGGACCTGTGGAGTTGAATTAATGAAGAATTCAGACCCAAGTATAGTATTCTCAGTTTATGTAGACCACAGGGAAATGTTTTAAAATGCATAATTCCATTTTTTTTTTTTAAAAAAAAGCAAAATATCACTCCTTTAATGTCTACTGGTACCTGTCATTATCAATAACTTCTTTTGTATACTCCAACTTCATGTAATTTAAAAATTCTGCCCTGTGTAAACTTTGTTTACAAAGCCTAAAAGGAATGTGTGCACTGCATGTGTTGTGCATGTGCAAAAATTTGTATGTATGAAATGTAACTATTAATTTTCACACAACTTCAATTTTCAGGCCTGGGTACATTACCTGAACATTAATTCAAAAACATTTACTGCTTTAAATGAGAACTGATAAATAACAGTCCAAGCTTTTAACAAGAAAGAAATTAAAAATCAAACGTGACCGGTGAGATGATAACAGATAATATGGTACTTGGTTGTCTAAAGAGGACACTGTGTACAGTGGGCATAAACTGAGCACAGAAGTCCTCCACAGGGAGCCTTAGATATTGATGTCTTTGTTTCCCCAAACTGAAGCTCACTGGCCCCCTGGGACATACAAGCTAGCACCAGCCTCATTATGATTAGCACAGTAGCATTTCTCCTCATCATGAGCTGCAGAGAGCTCAAACAAATCACTAATGAGTAATCCAGTAGATGGGCCAAACTTGAGAAGATGGCTTGGAGTATAAAAATGGACTTTTATGATCTTCACGTGATCCAGTAGCCTTTTTTTGCCCCCAAAGGGTGGTGAAAGTTCTTAGACAGTCTTCAAACACATAAAACTAAGTCCACTGGCAATAGGACCACGTCAGCCTCTGTACGGGCTTGGAAAACCCCTTGTTATGTTCCAGATGAGAGCAACTTTTCAGCCAAACAGGACAATTTTTCAGCTACAAGGTACTGGAATACAGATTCTTATCTGTGCAATCAAATTGTGCTGGAAGCTGTCTTTAGCACAGACCTAATGAACAGTCTCCTTAGCGGTGACAGCATCACAAGCATATAAAATTGCGTTGGTGCTTTTGAGGTGGTTTAATGACGGTCAAAGCTGTCAAAAGAGAAAACGAAACAGTCGTGCAGATTCGGTGGATTCTAAGGTTACTAGAAAAAGTCCCATAAAAACCAGTTCCAAGCCATTACCTCAACACACACACACACACACACACACACAATCACCACCATTACTCATTAATGAAGCTCAGCAGTGAAGTGACTTTTTATCCATTCACGCCTTAACTTTTAAAACAATAATGGCAGAGCTCACTACCAGCTTTGCACTGATTGATTTAAATAAAAGTATAAAAAAAATCTATAAAACATCAGACTCTGGGAGGGTTGCAAGGTAAAAAAAAATTTTTTTTAAATGTCGTTCAAATGCACATGGTTCTGCCACAATAAATTCTTCAAGAGGATAAACAACAAACAGAATCCTGTATTAAGTGAGAAGGTGAAGAGCATATTGTGAGTGTGTGCAATACTGACAGCCATAATATACACAATAGTTAGCATATATCAACAGAAAACAAAGGATTTTGAATAAATGCTTTCCTCACTGTGTGGGGAAAAACTGTCCCCTACCAGCTTGCACTCACAGTTGCGTCTTGCAAAATAAAATCCGCATTACTGTCCTCAGTAATCAGGCACACACATGTACACAATTGTGCACGCACCCACACAGGCATGTAAATCCAGCCTAGAGGCCTGAATATTAACATGGAAAAAAAAACAAACTGAAGCACCTCAGTTTAATGTTTAGTGTGTGTCTGGGAATTAGAGGCTATTTTGTAGCAACCAAAACAACTGGGTCATATTAGAATAGCCCCAGCTTTCCAAGTCTGCCTGGGTCTATTAACAAAGTCATGATGATCTGATGGTTACTGGATTGAAATATAATTCCCCAGTCTGGCTTTCTCCATCCAAAATCTTCCATCTCCATCCAGATGGCTTGGAGTTTCATTCATGTCAGTGCTTGGCACTACTTGTTTGTTTGGTTTTCTCACTGTAAGGCAGTCTGAGGAAAAATGCTGTAGTTTCCAGGCCCTTCTGTGGTTAGAGGGATAGAATTACATTGGGCCTAGGAAACCATTGATTCTTAGTAAAATATAATCCATTCAGAAAAAAGGTACAAATGTTGATTAAATCCTGGAGAAACATTAAACTTCTGAACAGTCTGAATATAAACACAATAATGAGCTAGACAAGTCTTGCCAGTTGTAAATGGACCAAATATCCAGATATTGCCCAAACATGTAACCATAGATTTTACATGTTTGTGGAGACAGGTGACGATTTAAATCAATAACTTAAGACAGAACAGCTTCGGTACTCCTTGGCAATGGTTGTACAAGTCTCTAACGTCTACTGGAGGGATCAAAACATAATATGATTAATGTAAGTGCTGGATGACATGACCAAGATTTATCTCATGACTCTGGCAATTCAATCAAATTTCACAGCATACAACAGTATTTATTTTTGCATGGCTGGGCCTTATGTAGCATAGTTATTTTTGGATTGTTCTACTCTGAGAAATACATTGAACATAAAAGATTTATTCATTACTTCCACATACATATAATATACACTTTGATTAACATAAGGTTTGCTTGGTCCCAGTAACCGATACAATAAAGTTATCACTATGCATGAAACAGTTTTGTTTTGCAAAATCCAACTTAGTACAAACAGAAATGAAAAATAAATAGATAGACCAACAATTTTAAGTTTCCTTTGTATAAACCCCCCCCCAAACAAACAAAAAAAACCTTAACTGCAGTTGGTTCTTACTTTTAATTTTTTTTCTTCATTTTCTTTTTTGAACTGATGAAATTTTACCCAAGAAACTAAGAATAATTTCATCTGTATCTAGATATAAATTATATAAGAATTTTCCTGGTAGAAATGCTGCTTATACTGCTGCTGTTAAGGGAATATTAATCCTTAAAGACCCAATTCTACCTTTGTGGCAGTTTGCAAATGATTTTTTCTTTATATTTACCCTTTCTTAAGTAATTTATCACCATTTATTGTATATTATCCTCTTTATTTTGCGTTTCTTCCGTAAAAATCAAATATTTAATTCATTGATCAAGTAGATGTTCATAAAAGCTCAGAATAAATTCAAAGGTTATTATATCAGAAACAGAGAAAACTGAAGAAAAAGTGACTTTTTCAGCAAAATATATCATTAACTAAACATAAAAACAAGTGTGTCCATCCACTGTCATTGATCCAACTCTGTGGGTTTTACTGGTGAATCAATGTTGTAGAAGATTCACTACGGACCCTCTGAACGTCCAAATGGATCATATCGGATGGCCATGAAAAGATGACAAACTGTATTTTGCACCAGTTATTTACATGTATTGATAGGACTAGTGGATCAACAGATAATAATCATTTTACATCATCTGATGGTTTTTGTGGACCATGGATGTTTGGGTCTTTATGGGTTAAAGGGTTGGCTCTTCTTAACCATCATCATGGAATAAAATTTTTACTGTTAGACGTTGATAATATTAACAGGTGTTTTGACATAAACCTAAAGCCTGTTGACATCTTTTGTGACCAAACTGAACTGCTGGTCTGGATCAGAACTACATGAAGACTTGTTTTTTGTTTTTTTTTTCAGATTGATGCAAAAAAAGCACCTATTGTAGTAGAATAAAAAGTGCTCTTACACTGGCCCATTGTTACTGCATTTGTAATGTTACAAACATATGTTAGTTGTGGACAGAGGTACCTATTAGTTTCACTGTTAAAAAGAGGGGTTTCCACAGTTAATATCAGTCCCCTCTCACTACATTTTGCACAGCGCTCTGTAGAGCTTCAAGTGGTGAACAATATTATAATTTGCTGCCTACTGAGGAGTTACAACTTTTGTTTCAGCTGTGCACTGTTACTATGGTTTATAAAAAATCCACACAGTATGGGAAATTAAAGCTGGTTTTCCTCTTCCTCTCTTATATTGCCCAGCTTTTACTCAAACTATTTTCATAACCAGACTTTTCAGCAACCCCTTATTGACCACGATCCTCCTGAAAGAGACCACTTCTCTCAGGCCACTTTCATTTTTCCTTTAATTTGTCACCTGTATGCATGGTAATGTATATGACAACAAGCGGCTCTTTTGCTGAGCATCTATGAGATTAATCTTATCCTGGAAGCAGTCCAGAGTAAACCCTCAGCCCAAGGTGTCACATCATATACTATAGTAAACAACCTGATAAGAAACAGTCCAGGCAGTGGATATGAAGTCAAACTCTGCTGTTGTTTAATGAAGTTAGAAAACATGTCACTCACTATGTTTGTTGTTGTTTTCTGGGCCTGGCGTGGTTCTTACAGGCTCCTGGGGATGTCCATGTTTGAGGGTCCGGCTCCTTGGCAGCCCTGATGAGGACAGCTTCCCAAGCCTTGGGCCACTTGGGTTCTCCATGCCTACAGTGGTAGTTGAGGGGGCAGAAACACACAGGAGAGTTAGTAAGCTAGAGGCAATTTTGGGAAGCTTCCTTCCACACATTAATCCTGTTCCATTGCTTGTCAAAACAATATTAGCAATGTCCACTGCATCAATATCCTGTGATGATGGTGTCTCCTTGTTCTACTATGCAGTGTCTTCATGTCAGCCATCAGAGCTTATTGGACTGAAGGTTATCTGAGTGGAAGCGAGCACATCATCTGCAGTGGTAATGAGGGTGTGACCTTCCATGTTTCATTTCAAAATCAATACTCTCACTTACACACTAACTCCATGTTCTGCCCATTAGACAAAAGGTGAATCAAAAGGGGGTCGAGGGTGGGTGTTACAAAGCTCCTTTTATATCCTTTTTTTTTTTTTTAAATAAAACTAGCCTTGCATTTATTAGTCATGGTTGACAATAGTGTTGTCCAATAAACTGTCATCACGATATGAGCATAGACAATAACAACATCACAAAATACTTCCTGAATCTAAATAGAAAGACAATTTTATTTTCATGCACCATGCAGTCACACTCTCATGCAAACCTGACCTATTAAACCCTGAAAACACAGGTCATACAATCACATCATTTCTCGTGACACTCCAGCTAACTGTTAGCTAACCTCATATTAGGTGGTGACACTTTTATTGGCCAAAGCGAAGTCGATTTATTTAGTAATTGCAAATCATTTGTCATTGTAATAATAAACAATATCACACATTGCAGATTTTCCTCATACTGTGCCAGCAACCACAACTGACAATTCACTTGACCGATTTAACAATGTATTGTTTATCAGACCAGCAACCCAAATTTCATGCCACCGTCAATGCTGAACACTCAGTCCACATCAACATGGGACAGTCTAATGGATGAAGGCTGACAATCGCTAATTATGTTAAGTGGGACTGATTAGGATCCAACATGCTTTCTCTTAGCACACATTCATGTCACTCTCCTAATGAATTACAACTGCACACAAAGGGTCACTCAGTGGGGGCCTCTCACTATCTGTTTACAGGCCATGCTATTCACTGTACACACAGCAATGATGGCTCATTCGTTACAGTAATAGCAGACTCATATGCTGTGTTGTTCATAAAATTTGGTATCGTTTTAGCTCAGATTTTTAGAAGCATTGCAAGCTTGATGCAAAATGCAAGTTGCAGAAACACAATGCAAACCAAAACTACACACTTTCCGGTTAGTGCATCCAGTGTGTGAATAGTGACTAGAAGTGCAAACATATTTTAGATATGAAAAGATAAAATCACAATAAGACACAATGATGCAATATCACAGAGGGAAATAACTTTAATCTTATTTTAGGAAGTAGCACTAATCACTAGTGGACTGTAAGTTGTTTCCACATTAAAGTTTTTAAAACCCTCTATATTAATGTTCTGCTAGACTTGAATACTTTTTTTTTTGCTTTGCTCTGGGATCTGCACAGTGCCAAGTGATGTTTCCAAAAACATTACAGGTACATTTCTCTCAAAAGATCAATTCTACAAGTACAGTCCTACATTACCATACATTTAGCTAGACACAACAAAACCTGGTGACACACACACACACACACACACACACACACACACACAGATCTCACCCAAGCTGCTGACGAACCAACCTGGAAATAAGTATTTTAGCTCCGCACGTGGCACACTGCCATGCTGTGTGACAACTCCAACAGTTTTATATAGAACACTATTTATGTGTTTAACATCAGAAAAACACTGGCCCACTTTCTCCCCCCTGCTCGGCCACACCTACCTGAGCTGTCGGGCAGTCACCCAGCACTAGGGGCCGGGTGGCCCCGGGTCACCCACGTGAGGGAGGGAGGAAGGGGTCAGGAGACAGGCACCTAAGTGGGCGTTTTTCCACCAATGTTATGTTACATGGCACTCACACCTGCTGTGCGTCAAACACCGGTCAGATCTGCTCTGGGGGGCCTGGAGGGAAGCGGGTAGTCGTCCTGTCCCCCCACTCTGCAGACGACGTCGAGGCGGAAGAAAAAAGAGCTGGGCAGACGAATTACAGTATAGCCTGCACATGAAAAGAAATCCTGGAGACTTTCACCATATTCCCAGTTTCCAGTTGCCTTGCCCCCTCCTTTCCTGCATTAATATGTATACCACGAGGCACTTCTTCAACCTCTGTCTTCTCCTAAACACTCCACATATGTCAGAAATAGCCAGGAAAAGATAGCTATGTCCCCGACTCCTTGAGGAAAAATATTAGAATACGGGATGGTTTATATAGGCAGTGAAGCAAAATGGCGACTTTATTACGAAGGAGGAGTAAAAAAAAAAATCCTTGCGCTGGCTGGAGCTAAAGGGAGGCACAAAAATATGTTTAGTGCAGTAATTTCGACGGCGACGACACAGTTGATTAGAGTCAAAGAAAACGAAGCGACGGAAAATCAGCAGAAACGACAAATTCCGTGTCGCCGGCGGTACACTCCTCGGTTCCTTACCTCGGGATTATTTCGGTTTTTTTATACGGATATTATCTTGGCGGCCGTGTACAGTATTACAGTAATGTGTGTTGGGTCATGCGCGTATCCACTCCACCTTTGACAGTTGCAACTACAGTCTTGAGGCAACTTGCAAACTCTCGCGTTATTATTATTATCTATATCGAGCGGATTAATGTGGGGGTTTCTTTCTAATAAACCCGCTGCATACCGGCTCGTGCTGCTCTTCCGACGTAACGGCGCTCGTTCCTGACGAAATAGGGTCAGGGCTTAAATTCCTTAAATCAACCCTCGCTAAGTATTTTATGGTAGTTCCTGATAAATGCTTCCCCCTATGCGTCCTCCAGTTTATGGCAATTAAAGCAAACCAAAGGGATTTTTTTTTTTTTTTTTTTTTTTTAAGTATCGATTGTTGTTTTATTTGTTTCAACTGCAAACCTGGATGTCACTCCAAATTAAAAAAAAAAAAATAATAAGATAATGAGAATTAAACAATTTTATAAGTAGGGATTTGCAGTAAAATATATATCACATCAACTCAAGGTCAGAGTTAATACACAGGTTTGTAATTATATAATGTCACTGACATATCAATACACGATTTGATTTTTAATTTCTGCAGCTGCAACTTGACTACAGGCCATGTTCCCGATTTAACCCAGCTAATAATAAATGTTTAGCATATGGCGTGGACCCTCGTGTCCCTGCTCTGTATGTGAATCATTTATGGCATCACTGCCACCTCACTCAGTCTTAGTAAAACAACACAAGGCCTTTCACAGCCTTTGATTGGTGCCAGTCATGACCCAATATTTCCTATTAGTGGAACTCATCTGAAACCATGATGTAATCTATGTGCAAAAACATTTTTTTAGGATTGCCAGTGGAGGGCAGGAGAGTGTTATTTTTGAACTGAGCTGAACGTGTTAAGTAGTAGGCTGCAAACCTAGATTAATATATATTTGCATGGGAAATTATATTATATGCTCAGCTGGTTTGCTTTTTTTCATATTTAAGTTGACTTTAAGTGAGTGGAGTTTTGATGCTATTTGCACAGATCTAAATTTAACTAAAAAAAAAAAAAAGAAGTAGGAAGAAAATCAGTCAATAAACTGAGTTAAATTAATGGCTTGAAAACAGTATAAAACCCGTAAATATTTGCCCTAGAGCCAAATCATAAACTGGCATTACAGACTGCATTTTATGACTATGAAGTGTTTTTATTGTTGCAAATAACACATTTCATTCACTGTCAGCTTTGTTTAGGGTTCATTGTGTTTTGTTTGCAGTGTTTTGACACTAGGGGGCAGTGCTGTACTGTGATTTGCTAATAGGTGACCTTGTGCTTGTGCAAATAGAGTCCCTTCCACATGCAAACTCTGCCATTTGTAAACTTTTTTAAAGGGAATGTCACACAGGCTGATACATAAGTCATCTCTTCCCACTATACTCAATGCTCAGCTGCTTTATATACACCAAGCCTGAGGAGTATGTCCCTGTTGACAGACTGACAGCTGCCACTCTCCTGTGAAGTCTGTTCAGTGTATAAATTGCCTTCTGCTGTCTTTAATGGCTGCTGATGAATAGTTCACGCCGGGCCTTGTTTGACCCATGATTAATCCTTTTACCCTGGCAGTGATTTATGTTTCTGCTCCTCCTTTGCTGAGTGAGCAAAAGGCTACTTAATGAACCGGCCAGGTGGAGCGGTTTGAGCCCTAAAAAGCTCTTGACGAGTCCATTCAGCAGTTGATTGTGGTATTTTTCTTTTGACCTTTTTTGGGGTAGCTGAATGAGTACACATGCTCTATTTTCATACTGCCATACTTTATAGTGCTATACTGAATATTTAACATGTGTGTGCTGCTCAGAAGCATTACATTCTTCAGCTGTTTATGCTACTGAGAAACCTCACTGGAGCAGCTGCTTAAGGGCTCCTCAGCAGCAGCTAATGAGAGAGGACAGAGAGTTTCTTATTCAATTTGAGCACTGTCAGAGGACTGAGATCCAGCTGATCAAAGCCACAAGCAGATAATGATAAACAAGCTTGAAGGAGACTCTCAGTGTTTGGGTGTTTCAGAGAATAATGACGAAAGACAAGCTTTCAGAAATGAAAAGCGCATTTCAAAACTTCACAAAGAAAAAGAAAAGACACTTAATAGTAAACAGTACCCAATTAACTGCGATATGCAACCATATGCTCCGCTGATTTATTCCCAGTCAAGGTTGAGAAGGCCACTGTTCACTGAGTCTGTTTATCATACATGTGCCTGGTTATTACTAGATGAGATGCTTCATGTCTTTCAGTAATTGGATCCCAATGTGTAAAAGAGGGAGACAGAATATGTGTCTGTTTAGGCATGCATCAGTTTTGCATTCATAGAAAGAGAAAATGGACTTGGAGACCCTGAATGAAAGATCAGAGCACAGGTGTTCAAGTTATAGAAACACTATCCGTATGAAAAAATCTGAAATTGTTTCGGGGGGTATTGTCAGAAAAGGCCACTGAGGCGAAGCTCTTTAATAACATGGTGTTAGCTTCATGTAGGTGTCTGTAAGTGTTAAAAAATAAAATAATAATATCATAGTAGGCTCAAGTTGCTGCACATGAACTGCAGTGTTTGTTTTCATGTCTCTCCAATCATCTGATCAAATAAAAGTATAGAACACGGTCAGTCTTACAGTGTTTCATTGCATATTACATTAAAACCAGGACCAACACTTCATCTCAATTAGTTTATTCTAAAAAGACAGCTTTTAACATGTTCCATACAATGTTTTCATATCTATAAAGCAGACAAAGATTTCCATTTGTCCTTTTGTATTTTAAACAGTTCATCAATCATCAGACAAAGTAAACTGAAAGTGTCAATATATACAATACATCAGGTAATCCAAAATAATACAGCGTGTTTTCTCTCTTTTATCTACTTTTATTTCCCAAAACTTCATGTCAAAAGGACAGATGACAGGATGTGAGAAGGAAAAGCTGTATTTGTTAAAGGTTTATTGATTTGTTTATTAATTATGTGACTTCATCATTATGATCCATAGCTGTCTGCTGCTGTCTACAGTGTCATCGAAGGTGCTTGTCTCATTCACACTCGTGTTCTTGTGTCCATGGGCTAGAGCTGTTGGGGTTTTTGATTTCCAAGCATTTGAAATCACAGTGTCAGCCAGGGACGGAAACTAGAGAAAACACAATAGAAGCTTGTCCTTTCTTGTATTTGTGTGTGAAACATGACACATAATAAGACTACATAAGGGACAGAAGTTATAAAAATCTTGATTATGCCACTGTCTGGCCAAAGAAAAAAAAAAAAAAACATTTCAGTGCAACAGAAAAATGTGTCAGTCTGCATACACTCATACTGTAACCCTACAATTTACGCAATTTCTTAAAGTTTATCCCCAAACCTGTCTGCTGTCTTCACGTAAAATAAATGAAATATTATTGCTATAATCAAGCATACACAATCAGTGATTATCATATTACTGCTCTGACCTCTGAACCCATTCCATTAATGAAAGACAAAAGTACTGTTACAGTATGCACAGATTTACAATGTATATTATTCTACCACGCTCATAAATATTTGTATTATTATCTCTGACATACAGTGGATCAGTCGTGACATGGAAAGACTGACTGACATTCAGCTTAAAGACTCATGTCTGAAACTAAACTCCTGAGGGGTACATGTGGATGAGGATTTGAATAGAATTGTAGCTGGTTTATATAGATTGAATAGGCTATATAAACCAGTAAATGCATTAAGTTCATAAGTAAATGCATTTAAGTTCAGTTTTGTTTCTTTGAACACAACCTGTGGCACATACTGAAAGGAAAATGGAAACTTTAGATCCATACCATGAAGACATTAATCACTTCAATATTTGACCTTTCACTGAAATCTTGTTTGTGCAAAGCTTATGTTAAAAAAAACCCTGTGTGTATCTGATGAATGTGCCTAATCCGAATAAGAGTTAAAAAGAGTTGAAGCTTAAACCAGTGACACACCTACTTCATCATCAGGCTTGCAAATCTTACATTTTATCACTATGTTACAGTGGTGGCCCCGGCCTTGAGCAGGACTTTGTTTCTGTCTCTGTGTCTGTAAACCAGATTGGGCCATGTTGAATGAGAATCCTCCAGACCAGTTGGCATGTAGTCTATAGACTCGTCTTCTCGCCTTTCAGTACTTGATTCTCCGCTCACATATCTGAAGACAGCAGCTCTCTCATGGCTCCTAGAGACGCATTGTGATGGGGGGGATGTGGGAAGGGGCTGCCAAATGGATCCAGGGATGAGCTAAGAGAAGTTTCCAAAGGAGGCTGCAAAGAGAAGCAAGAGAAGAAAGTGAATATATATGAGACGGACCCAAAAAGCAGAGTTTAAAGTGCAGCACCAGCACCCAGAGTGGACTCTTCTAACCTCGGTGCTTGGTCAAAAATACCTCAGTCATTCTCTATCCTCATGCACAAGTTTAATCTAAAATCATTTTCAGAGCACATTTCGAGGGTACATAACCTTCCAGAATCCCTATGTGACACGGTACACCCTCTGAATTATCAACAGCTACTGTGGTTGGCCTCTACATGTAATAAGATGAACTCAATCACAGAGAAACAACCTCTGTAACAACCTGTAATTCAGTATGAAACACTAGCAGACTGACTGAGGATGAGAATAATGGCAACGCATAAATATTGCGGCAGTGTTGCCATGGCAGGAAGACAGAGAGAAACTAATATTGTAACACAAACTAATTGTGATTAATGAGACAGAACAAAGCACAAAGCAAGGAGAGTTTCTAATAATCAAGCACCGGGTTTACACACAGAGTCATATTTGTACTATAAAAAAATCTCAGCGCTCACAGCTTAAGCAACAGATCCATGAATGAGCTAATACGCCTTCACAACAAAGACAGCACATAATAATAAGCCTTTACTCTCAATGTCATTATCTAGCTCTCTCTCTATTGCGAAACAACAGATGCGACCAGGTGGTTTCCCTGACAACTACTCGTTCGTTCCATCCTGAAATGACACCAAGTGTCAGTGGGACGGCAGACTCCCCTCTCCCAGACTGTTGGCATTTTAGCTCTAAGCCCCCGTCTCCTGATAGCCGAGGAGGACACGCCACCTGTCTCTAGGCACAGACAGATGCAGGATGGCACCGGAGTCGACCTGAACCAGGAAACAACGGGGAGAAGCAGAAGGTGGGGAGGGGGGGATGCAGAGGCTCAGATATGACTAGAGGCTTGTACAGACACACAACGAACCACTTCTGTGATAAAAATCTCTTTAAATAAGCTCCCCGTGGAGTCGTCAGAGCCTGAGTGCAGCGGAGGAGTGGGAGGCAGATGGAAAGGAGGGAATGAGCAGCAGTCAGGCAAAATTTGTGTTGGGGAGAGATGACATGCTCCTCCTTTTCTCTTTCTCTGTCACGCTTACAGTTTCATTCATATTCTAATTCAGCGCTATAGTTCAACTGACAGGCACCCAATAGAGCCCAGAGTTAAAGCTCTGCAAGGATGGGCAGAAGTGTTCCACAGCAACAGGGGTTACCAAGACAGTTTCCCAGAGCAACAAAGGCAGCGGCTGCAGTTGATTCTGGGGTTAGGGTCAAGGGTTTTATTCTAAAGATTTACTACGTCACCCAGTTTCAACTAATTAACAGTGAGATTTGGAAACCTGGCAGATGCACACAAACAACAAGACACGCTTTGATGAAAATTTGATGTGTTGAAAGGGAAGGAGGGACTGACAGTTTAAAATAAAGATATACCAACAACCAGAGGCAAGGAAGAAGAAGAAGAAGGGCAGGTCCCCCAGTGGGTTCTGATCTGAATACTCCCTCCCAAAGCTTTCCAGATGTTATGGCAACTCCTGCACGGTTCACACTTCCCTATGAGAGCTATGGCTTTGGGCTGTGGGAAACATCATCCTTACCTTTTAACTGAGTGACTGATACAACGCAACCTAGCCTGCTGAAATACATGAAATAGCACCTAGAAAATACAAATACAAGATACATATAAAAAAGGTGAAAGAGCTGAAACCTTGAAAGGCAGAAAGAAAAAACATGTCTCAGCTGAAGATACAGGGCCTATATACTGCAGCTGGTGGACTTGTTGTGTACAGTTTTTACATTTATCTTTGATGTGCTGATTTAAATCACCTCGCTCCATGAATTTTTCAGCTCTTAGTAACTTTAGAATATTATTATTTAACCCTGAACCCAAACTTCACCTTTTATCTGAAGTTTGAAACAGTTGAAAGAGAAAAACTTTAGAGTTTGTAGTTTGTGGGTAAAAGTGAACTCCAGCATTAGACCACAATGTACAGAAGTTCTTCAACACATCTCAAATAGTTTGGACTGTTTTCTACTTTTCCAGTTAATCACATGAGAATATTTTAAAGTTTGTTTTTCTTGCCAAAGCCCAAAACAAATAAAAACATCTGAGTTCTCAACCTTCTGCTTTGTTACCAAATGCTGACAAAATCTGAAACACATTCTTAAAAAAACAAAATATGAAGAAAAAGTTTGTCAGAGACACACACACATTACATTTAATCAGTTGGGCGTAAAACAAGTCTCATTCTTTCATTTGTGTGGTTTTATACTTCATGTTAGAAGAAATAAAAAAGCCAGACGCCAGAGAGAATTCTCAGAAGCACGCCAATAAAAAATAAATGAATGAAATTGACCTGCTCACATAAAAAAGACAGAAACCACAGGCATTTTTTGAAGAGTTTATCTGCTCTTAGCTGCTGTGGAGAGCAGCACTCCAAACCTTCATATATTTACTGATTAAAGTGTCAATAAGACAAGAAGATGACCTTTAATCACAGCATGTCCACATGTTCCATTACACAACATCAAAAGTACATTAATTTCTTTCAGACACAGACATGTCTTCAAATGTATTTTCACATTATTTCCTTGGGTATTGTGTGGAGAACAACATTTTCCGCAATAATTTTGCAACAAAAGTAATGTGATTCAATGCTGGGTGTGAAATGCTATTATGGTGCTCTGAGCAAATGCTCCTGCCCCAGACAGATTAGCATAAAGCAGAAAGTAAGGCCCCAAAGCCAGGGAATAAAAGTGCTTCTACTACTATCCACATTCCTTCATTAACCTCTTTACCCATCTCATTTCTTTATCACTGCTATCTGTCCATTTATTTTCTCTATCTGTTAAACATCACCTTCAATGTCAGCTTTGCGTTCTCTTTTATTGTCCCTATTTTTCATTTTCTTCACATTCAAATTCGGCCCCTCAGGTGCTTTTGTCCCTGTTTCTATCATGTGTCCCTTAATTCTTTATCAAAATCTCTGGCTTTGTGTTATTTTTCAGAAGTAGCTGTGAAGAGCTGCTATTTGTACAGTTTAAGAAGGCAGTAGAGGAGACCTTTTACAAAGCTGCTCATCATCACTCAAATCACAGACAAACTCACATCAGGTTCAGCCTTATTGGTTTTTCATCCTCTTTTCAAAAGTTATTGTGAGATCAATATTTAATTTTTGGTAAATCCACTGGTGGTGAATCAGACTTAACAGCCGATATGACACATGGCTCCTCTGAATCACAGCAGGATTGTAAATATATTGGGTTGAATTGTTCGGGGAGAATGGCTGTCTGTGTGAACCAGTTTACTTCTGGAGGATGAACGTGAGTGTAAAGCCTGAAGCCGTGTTGCCAAGTGTGTGACAAGTCCAGCCCTTTCTTTCTCACCTCCATCCTTTTGTTTTACTATCACCGTGCTTCTCCACACTTCATCCTCTCACCTGTCCAAACATCAGCATATTGTCCTCCCTATAAACTATAGATATATTTACACATTCTCACACATCAGTAACTGCTTTTTTTATTTTCACAGAAACCTCACAATTAGACACAAAACTTTACTATGTGCCTCAGAGGAGAATAAACAAACACACAAACTCATTTATTCCCTCTGCCATATCCTCCTGAGACCCAGCAATGCATTTTTTGTCCTCTGTAAAGGACAGAAGTTTTACTTAAAAAATTCTATACATTGCAAAGGACGTTCCATTTAAAAAAAAATTAAAAAATAATTAACCCATGAAGACCCAGTGCTACTTCCGTGGCAGTTCCCAGATGAATTTTTCTCTATTTTTAGCCTCTCTTATCAACATTTATTCTAATATCATCCTCTATATTTCACATTTTTCAATGATAAACAGGTATTTTCCATTATATAATTCATTGATCATGTAGATGTTCATAAACGCTCAAATTAAAGTTGAGGGTTATTATATCAAAAACAGAGAAAACAGAAGAAAAAGTGACTTTTTCAGTAAAATATATCATTAATTGAATATAAAACAAGTATTTCCATTCAATGTCATTGGTCCAACTCCATGGGTTTTACTGGTGAATCAGTGTTGTAGAAGATGACAGTGTTTCCATGTTCACTACAGAGCCCCTGAACATAAATGGGTCACATCTGATGACCATGAAAAAGTGACAAACTGCATTTTACACCAATTATTTACATGTACTGATAGGATTAATGGTTCAACAGGTATTAAACTATTTATATCAGTAAATGATTTTGGTTGCTAGAGGATGTTTGGGTCTTTATGGGTTAAAAAAAAAAATTCTGAAAAACTGTTGCATTATACAGTTTCCAATCAAGGCAATTGTTTAATGTAAAAAAGCTAAAATTGTCACTTTCCTGGGTCTCAGGAGGATAAGGCTGCTGAATGAGGTAGGGTTGTATACGGTGCCTGTTTACCTACTGCTACTTTTTTCCCCCCCTTTTCCTTATTATGTTGTATGCTGCTGCACACGTATATACCAGTGACTGCATTAAGGTACTCACACTGACCACTGAATTACCCACTGTGGGGGTAAATAATCAATCAATCAATCAATCAATCAATCAATCTATCTATCTATCTATCTATCTATCTATCTATCTATCTATCTATCTATCTATCTATCTATCTATCTATCTATCTATCTATCTATCTATCTGTCTGTCTGTCTGTCTGTCCGTCCGTCCGTCCGTCCGTCCGTCCGTCCGTCCGTCCGTCCATCTATCCAGTTTTCATGTAGCAAATAATAACACAACAGTCATCTTAAGGTGAACTATTTTTAATGTTCACCGTGAGACCTTCATCACCTCTGCTCTTATCCATCACCCTCATCACACCACCTCTGAATATCCTCCAACCCTGTGAACCTCAGGTGTTACACGAGGCTACCAAATTAGCTTGCCCTTATAGCTTAGAGTCAGAGCCTGGTGAACTGGTAAATTACATTTGCATTGCTCTTTTAATAGAAGTGTCCAATACCAATTAAATTATTTCTCCTTGCCATTTCATTCCAACTCTTGGTTCATTTTAGTTTAATTTAATTCAATATGCTTGATTAGCATGAATGTCATTGAGGTAATTGCAAATAAGTGTAATCAGCTAAATGGATTCTTTTCACAAAAAAGAAAAAAAAAAAATAGACACACAAAACACAGTCTCTTTGGATCCTACTGTGCAATTAGTACATCTTTTTACTGTGAGTCTAATGTTTGTTTTTACTATAATGATATTCATATTTTACATAGTTTTTGATTAAAATTTTAATCATCATCTTTAGTCAGTTTATATGAAGTTCAAAGAGAGATAACACATAAAAAAAAAAAAATAACCCATAGAAAAAGTCATCTTTTTTTTCCTCAAGCCAAAAATGATTTTGTCAAGCATGTCTCTCAATAGAAAAGTAATATTATTTTTAAAAAATATATCTAATTTTGTCTTATTAAGATACTTCAACCAATATCGAGCTATGTTTAATTAGTAGTAGTTGCTAAGATAATGCTTTGCACATTATCCCACCAGAATCTTATTCAGATTCAGATTCACAAAATTTAATTTTCTGTTGTGTCAGAAAATGGCTTTACTACTGTGTGCACTGAATTAAAATCACGGTGGGACAAGATAAGCTCGGCTTTTTCCTACTCAAGTTCAGACACAAACAGTAATGTGCTACACTGAAATAATACAATTTGTGGCATTTTTGTTTGGTCTTGGCTCAATGCTTTCTGTATTCTGGAGTGTTCTGTTGATATCTGTGTTTTTTCTTTTCCTTTCATTTACCTTAATTATTTTGTTCGCTGTTGGGTTCAAAATAAATTTTGTCATCATTATCAGCATCATGACATGAGATGCATTTTTAAAACTTCATATCTTGATTAAAACTCGTATTATTTGATTCTAATTAACCTCATACTCGGCCAAAAAAGTTGAAAGCTTGAGGGTAAAGGTCAAAGTGCACTGTTTGATTGTTGTGATTGTTCACAGATTTTTAAAGAACTGATAAAAGAGTATCTTTGGATGACTGTCTTCAAGATGTAAAATAATAGCCTGGCCAGCCATTCGGTTTTCTCAGTGTATTAAACACAGAAAAAACAGTATGGAATCAGACGAGTCGCTGTGAAATATGCCTTATCTATTCTATACCAGCCAATCACAAGTCTGGGGGGGGGGGGTTTTGCAATGCATCACATGCACCAACTTCTTTTGTCATGAGTCAGTCAGTTCCAAGAGTGTAAATCTCTTTACAACTGTTGTTGGTTGTTTACTTGATTCAAAAATAAGGATTAATTTACAGATTACACTATTTTTAAGGATTCTTAAGTTTCTCTGACAAAAGCGTCTCATCCGTCTTATCTGTGATTAGTTTACTTGGCACCTGTTAGTCCCGCCAACATGTTTGGATTAAAGAGGTTTTGGTTAAAGGAGGTTTTTGCGCTTCGTGTCTTTCTATTTTTCTGGGTGAGGCCACTTGAGCAATCTGTTTAAGAACAATAAACCCACCTTAAATAAGTAAATAAGTGTGTTTTGTATATTTTGTGAGAAGCAACTTACTTACATGTAGGCTTTTTTTTTCTTTCTTAATTATTTTTAAGACCCATTATGTTCTTTCAGCCAGACTTTTACTTTAGTTTACTTCAAGCTCTCTGGTCCCTAAGGAGATTTTTGGAAAGACTTAAAACCTGAGCTGTTTACATCGTTTCTATCAAGTACTCACCAAAGATGGAGTAATAAAAAAAAAGCCCAAGGCAGTAGCATGCTGATCAGAAGGAGTATTTCAGATTGCAAAGACCACTTCATTTTGTTGTGTGAAAATGAGGGGTGATTGTAAGACCCCTCACCCCATCAGTTTTGTTCATAATGATAAGTAAATACCATAAACAACCCCATTGCCAGAGGTGCTCATGGTAAGAGTAAACAATTTAGACAAACAGCTCATTTTTTTCTTTCTTTTTAGATCTTCTCAACAAATGTTTGCCCCTTGCTTGAATGCTGCATTAATAGTGAGGTAAGCTAAAACAACAAATATGCTGCAATTCTTTGCAAATGGTGCTGAGCCAGTTTCATTTGAGTCCTGAATGTTGCTGCTGAATATATCTCATGATCTTCAAAAATGATGGTACCCAAAGGAAGGCTTGAATAAAATATCTGGAGGCTGCTCAGTGTTCTTGGCACTAAATAGGAACTCATGAAAAACTGAAAACCTACAGAGTTGTTTTCAGTTGTAATATTAAACACATCTTTATTTTGGTGTTATTTCGATTCGAGTATATCCGTGACTCCCTATTTGATTAATAACACACATGTGGAATATTTTTCTTAGAGTTAATAGGGAGCGATTTCCTGCAAAAGTAAAATCAATCGACTACAGAGATTAAACTGCAAAGAATAAAAATATCTCCTGGGAACATTTCAAATGCGGTAGAACAGAAAAAAGGAGAGGAATGCTGGAGCAGTAGCCAATACAGACAGAAAACAGCCAACGCAACCACAAGAGTCAAAACAGGCTTAGAAAAAACGTGCCATGTCTCAAAGTCCTGAATCCAGATCAACACTCAATGACTGAGCTAGTTTATTGATGGCCAGATAATAAAAGTGTTTACAGAAGCCATCATTCAGAAGCAGCGCAGCAAATCAAAAGCGCTCATCAATAAAACCCCACACAGCTACAAATAATTGCTCTTGAATGTCCGTGCCCACGTATGTCACAGCAGGCATGGGTGGTCCGGTACTGGGTTCTCTGAATTTACTCAATCACAGTGCTTGGGGTTTGCTTCTCAGTTTTGTATCACACATAAAATAGATGTGATTGGTGGACACACACAGACACACACACAGACACGCTGTTACTTACTTCTACTAAGGAGCTGCAGGTTGCGGACTTCTTCTCGGACCTGGAGCTGGAGGACTTGTTGGAGGACCTCCTGCCTTAGCGTCTCCTGGACGATTCCCATTCTTTCTAACTTCTCCCCGTTTAAACGAAGCAACGCCCGTCCTATTCACAAGACATATGGATGGGTTAGACTTTTCTGTGTTTCTGTTTTGAAATATAAAATGACCCAAAATCCTCTTAAGTGTGTTTAGAAGAAAGACCTTTGAAGTTATGCCAAATGTGCCAATCAATTGGATGGTAGAGACACAAGGACTTTGACCAAAGCACCAGACTGTGACAAAGTGGTAAAAGTTAGAAGCGCTGTTGTTGTTTTCACCACTAGACACAGCTCTAAATGAAAAGAATGGAGTTGGAAAGTTCAGGGTGGAGGTCTCTTGTTCTCCCCGTGTCTGCGTGGATTCTCTCCGGGTACTCCGGCTTCCTCCCACCATCCAAAGACAGGCACTGATAGGTTAATTGGTTCATCTAAATTGCCCATAGGTGTGAATGTGAAAGTGACTGTTTGTCTCTATATGTCAGCCCTGCGATGAACTGGTGGCATGTCCAGGGTGTACCCCACATTTGCCTATAAGTAGCTGGGATAGGCTCCAGCGACCCCCGTGACCCTAGTGAGGATAAAGCGGGTTCAGAAAATGAATGAATGAATGAGTTTGATGCTGAAATCACAGTGTTTCTTCTACATGGGTGACTTTGATTATGAGTCATGGGTCATATTTTGCTAAATCCACTTTCATTAGTCTCTGGTACATTTATTTGTGTATTTGGACCCTAATAGTTCATAAAGTTTGAATTTGAACCCTCCAGGTGCTGCAAAGCTGTCTTTATATTCATTTTGGCAAAAATCGAGTGGATTTCTACAAGCTATTTTAATTCCTGCTTAATTTGTTACGTCTATAACTAGTTATGTCACAACATTTGCACATATAAGGTCAAGACTTCTGACGAACATTTCTCCGAGTACGACATAATTGTTTGTCAGCAGCAGCGGTTGTAGTCCATACTGAAAATATGTCCAAACTTTGAGCCGATGACCTAAAATGTTCAGTTGTTGGTTGAATGGGACAGAGCAGCACAGCCAACAACCTGGAGGGGGTGGGGTGTGAAGTGGGTTATTTGCATTTAAAGGGCCAGCGCTCAAAACGACCTTTCTGGTGTCATTACTCAGAAATAGGGTTGAAGATGGACCTGTGGAGTTGAATTAAAGAAGAATTCAGACCCAAACATAGCATTTACAGTTTATGTAGACCATAGGGAAATGTTTTAAAATACATAATTCCATTTTAAAAAAGCAAAATATCACTCCTTTAAAACCCACCTTTTCTCCTTGGCTTTTTAACACTTGCAATGTTGACATTTTGTTTCTGTTTTATATTTTAACTTGTTTTATTTATTTGATTTTATTGTTTCTTAAGGCTTTTATTAATTTTCTTTGTGGTGCTTTAAGTCTTTTTTTAGTCTTCTGTAAAACACTTTGGTACACTGTGCTTTATAAATAAAGTTGAATTGGATGTTATTAATGTTTCTAAGTTCACTAATTGTTGATCCACAGTTCCGACTAAATTGTGACCTTGTTTATTCGATTCCAAAAACATCTTTAGTGCAGCTAATTACAACACAAACGGAACAAAAAATGGTGGTGATTTGTAGTTTTACTGTGGCTGTTTGCTGTCTAAAAACAGAGCTAAGCTAACAGAGCTACAAGGTAAACTATCAGCTGATGTGGCACGTGAAAATTAAAATACAGTGTTGTTTCGTCTGACTGTCAAAATAAGTGGCTATGAGATTTTGTTTGAGGAAGAAAACTTGATGATACCATGATACAGTTTTATAGTTCGAGTTTTAGACTTCATCGTTGGTGTTTTTTTTTTTTTTTTTTTTTTTTGAGACATAACTGTGTTCTGGTTTGCAACTTTCACATGCTGTTGAGTTTGGAAAATCAATACTACATATAACCCATTTAAAAATATTGTTTTGTACATGTTTGACAGAATAAATGATTGACATATTTGTCACTTCAGTTGACAAAGAACCAGCGGCGTAGGGAAACTTAAACTGACTCAAAAACACTAAAAAATACAGAAAAATCCCCAAGTTTGCTGCAAAAGCTGCAAAATATGGTCTGTTATGATCCCTTTTTTTACTGGAAAAGTTTCTCTCGGTTTGGGGCATGTTTGACATTTTCTATGTATTTACTTTTGATTGATTGATTTTGATTCTAGTGATTTTTATGTCTAGGAGCAAGGTTTATTTTCTGGCAAGAACTGCAGGATTCTAGTTTGTATCAGTGTAAAGAGGCCGATGTGGGGAGGTATAGTGAGCCTGAACTATTTTCTGGAGCTGAGTTTTACTACAGATTTTGGCAGTTAACCCTGGGGACACACATTTAACATACCATTACCCACAGTAAACAGCTTTTACAACCAAGCCTCACTCACACAAGCACAAAAGCAATACCAACAACTTATATCCACATACACACTAAACACAGGATACTGTTGGTAGGAGAGCTGTGTCCTTCATTGGTGCAGACAGAGGAGAATCCATCATACCTGCAGCTGCTCTGTGCAACGCCCAAATCATAATTAGACTCATTACTCATGAAGGTCCTTGCCCATATCATTCCACTCATTCTTCAGAACACCCACTGTAGATCTGTCTCTTTTTTCTATGTGTTGCATGTAGTCCCTTATGAGTTACATGTACAATATATACATGCATACACAGTAGCGTATTCAGTGTTTTTCCTCCAATTTCCCTCTCTTACACATCATAAACAGATACGCACAGACTCAAAAATGTACATAATGAGGGCGAATCATTAAACCATGTTTGTTGCTTCGTGATTTAGCCTGGGCCGTTATTATAATAAGCATATCCATATGAACAGCGCAAGTGAAAAGAAGGTTTTCAGGCTTGTAAAAAGACTACAGCACGGCCATATAACATCAGACAGACTGTGATGTGGAGAACATATTTGTGTGTAATGATACAGTGGTTCATATCAATGGGGTCACAAGAAGATAGAAAAAAAAACAGGACTATAAAGACACTACACATAAAAGGCAATGTACATGTATTGCATGTGCTCCAGTGCTTTTATAGCCATATATAATGGTATTGCATAGATAATATTTTTGCTGAACTACTATTTCAAAAATCATCACTTATAAAGGTCTTTGCATAATATGGAGAAGTTCTGATCTGGTTTGACTGTAAAAATAAAGAGAAAACCACTTTTGGCTTAAAATACTCATTTGTGACTTGTAATAAGTGGTCGGGAGTCTGCAATGCGTGACAATAAAGAGACTTATGAGCAAAACATGTGTAATTGTAGGATTTAGTTAAGTTGGGCCACAGCGACTCTGACTGAGCTTCTACGACTATATATCTAACTTTAATAACATGAACGATGAAACACTAAAGCAGCGGTTTTCAATCTTTTTCTCTCAGGTCCCCCTTTGGAGGACGAAAAATCTCCAGGCCCTCCTCAACCCCAACAACACTGTAACAGTGGTACAATTATAACTTATTGAAAGAAACATCAATATCATAACAATGCTTTTTGCTTTTCCTTGAATAATTTGTTGTACAAATTAAAAATAACTTAGATTTTTGCTTGAACAATACAAATAAACTGAACTAGACTGCTCCCTGAGACAATATTTTTCCAAATAAAAATAGGAAATGTGCAATTATCTTACAAATATGACAATATATATATATATATATTTATTTTTTTTTTTTTTTAATATCACAAATGTGCACCCCAGCATTCCTTTTCTAGGGAGTTTAGTTCTTAATTTTGTATTGTAAAAATAACATCTTTGGTATTGCTGTGAGAGGACCAATCATCCTTATTTGTATTGTCGGTGGAGTCACGAAAGTATCGCGGTGAGATTCAATTGTACTTCTCAGATGAATGGATGAGAATGGTGAATTGCTATGTGAATAAATACGTGAACCATGGAAAATACCAATAAAAAGAGAATTGAAAAAAAAAAAGAACAAACAAACATTTTAACAATATCAGTGGCTGCAATGAGCCCGTTTACATTACACATCTCAGAACGTTTAAGTGCAAACTAACTGTGCAAAAACAGAAACATTACACATTTTTCTTTTCCAGTCTAATCCTCGTCCATTCTCCAAACCTAAACTCTTTGTCTAGTCTAGTGACAGATCATCGTGGCAGTAGATTGGTTTATTGTACGTCCCTAAAATGAGTCCAGGGTGCTCCAATGCTAAGACATTAATTCCACTTGCTACATGTTCTAACCTGAAGAAAAAATAACACCCAGGAGTGATCCCATGACCACCTCTGGCAAACCTTCACATCTCCCCTGGGGGGCCCGCCCCACTGTTTGACCAACACTGCTCTAAAGCAATACTTTCATATCATGTTGAAACAATAAAAAGATCTTTTTTTTTTTACAACTACAGCTATTTTTTCATGTGAACAGTTTAGTAAGGAGAGTTTAATTCGACATATATTCAATAGAGGCAGAGCTGGACTTCCTCTTGACAGTCTTTGCATGTTTCAGATGTATGACTCAGTTGACTCATCTGCTGACCGGTGCACTCTCTCAAATCAAACTGCAGCTCTGTCTGTTCCAATCCTCCTTTCCTCCCTTTAAATACTCCTGCGTGCATATAGCTGTATGTACCCAGATACATCGAAATAGGATTTTAGCTTGAGGAATATATTTGATGAAAGTATTGAGCGTGGATTTAAAATAGTAAGAGCATTAAATTCAATCTGTTTGAGTTGTAGTGAAGTAGAGGTCATACTTTAGTTATTGTGACAGTCTGTGCTAGCTCCACATTCCTATATCCAAAGGGACACAACACTGACGGAACCTTTTTTTTTATTTAATGTTTTGTTAAAGTTGAGTGATTGATGCTTTGTAGGCAGCAGACAGACGACTGAACATTATATCAGAAAGCAGCAATAATTATGTTTTCCACATCCTAACTCTTTGGGAAATGATATATAACTCTCACTGGAACTAAGCGAGCCAAATGAGGACAGAGCCAGTCAGCCAGTCTTGAGAGCCAGATGGGCTGGGATAACACAGACAATAGCTACCTATACTGATGGAAGAGCTCCGCCTTGAAAAAACCATGGAAAACAGTAGGCTTTTATAAGGTTTTAATAGATATGTGTGTGGTTGTGGTTGTGATTTAAGGGCATATTATTTACTTCTCCTCAGAGGCCAGGTGCTTTCTGTCTCTTAAATATTGGCGTTTTTATGACAAGACAAATACGTTGGAGATGCAACAGTAATATTTTTTCCTCATTTTTCTGTATATCTTCTGTAATTCCTCTACACGCATACATTTCACCACCCTCCTCACCCGATCTTTCCCAACAGCTCTTTATGTGTCTGCTCGCCAACAGAGGGACCGGTACGTCCTAGAAAAACCACTGCCCTTGGTCTGTGTGTGTGCATTTGTGTGTGTGTACAATTGAGACAAAGCACATGAATAGAGCTCAAATCAATTCCCTTCAGACAGACTTAATACAGCTCCTAATAATTGCCTCCAGATAGGGAAAGTAGTGCTGTCAAAAGGAGGAAAGAGACACACAAACAAAAGCTGTTTCAATAGAGATCACTTCTCTCAATTTGGCTTCAAAATAAATTGCTTATTAACGATGTCTATGGGCAAATGGGAAGCATTTCAGCCTTGGCTAAGACAATAATGACTCTTAAAGCAGTCTGAAATGCAATTGAAGTGGGAGGAAGGCAAAGACTTCCTAATAAAAGAACAACCTTTAGATTAAACCTTTGATAACCAGTCCAATTCAATCTGTGCTTCTTCTGCATATACTGTATAACATATTAGTCAGCTTGTATGGAGCTGCATTAAGGTTAAATGAGGAGGCACCTTCACTTTTAGGCAATCCTTCACTTTTGCTCCGCTGTCAGTATAGGTTCTCCTCTTATCTTCCTCTATCTACCATTTACACCTGCTGTAAAAAGTGCTACCTCCATCAGGTTGTATTGGGAATGCAACATATAAATCCATGAAGCAACTGAAATGCAGTCCAATCTGCAGGGGTGCATCTGGAGGCTGTCTTTGTTACTTTGTTGTCAGATCTGGTCCATACAGCTGCAGTCACAACAAAATATCTGGGGAGTTTGTTTTTTTTTTTTTTTGACCTTGTGACCCTGCTGAATACTGTGTGTATGTCATTCTCACAATGGAAACACAAATGTACTGTCTGGTTTAAAGGGGTCCTATTTTGATAAACCCACTTTTATTAGTCTCTGGTACATTTATTTGTGTATTTGGACGCTAATAGTTCATAAAGTTTGAATTTGAACCCTCCAGGTGCTGCAAAGCTATCTTTATATTCATTTTGGCAAAAATCAAGTGGATTTCTACAACCTGTTTTAATTCCTGCTTAATTTGTTACGTCTATAACTAGTTACATTTGCACATATAAGGTCAAGACTTCTGATGAACATTTCTCCGAGTATGACATAATTGTTTGTCAGCAGCAGCAGTTGTAGTTCGCACTGAAAATATGTCCAAACTTTGAGCTGATTACCTAAAATGTTCAGTTGTTGGTTGAACAGGACAGAGCAGCACAGCCAACAACCTGGAGGGGGTGGGATGTGGAGTGGCTCATGTGCATTTAAAGGGCCAGCACTCAAAATGACCTTTCTGGTGTCATTACTCAGAAATAGGGTTGAAGATGGACCTGTGGAGTTGAATTACTGAAGAATTCAGACCCAAGCATAGCATTTACAGTTTATGTAGACCACAGGGAAATGTTTTAAAATGCATAATTCCATTTTTAAAAAAAAAAAGCAAAATATCAGTCCTTTAAATGATTTGGAATATAACTCCTGTGTTTGGTAAAACTACTAAATCTTGACTATGAATGTTATTTTATTAACGGACTATTATTATGCATCATTGCAAATATGCTACACTAAACACTAAAGAACCAGAATCACACTCAGGATTTTGTGATGAATTCTAATGCTGCAGTCTCAAATTAAGCATGTAACTAAGTGTCCAGAAAAGCTGTTAAACACGTTGCTGTACTGAACTGAACTGAATTCAAAAAGAATTCTAATTGTGCAGGGAGCTGCACAGCCCACATCTGCTCTATTTTTTATTTTTTTTGCACCTATTACAAAAGGTTTTAGTGCTAATGATCTGCTGGTGCAAACACGCCCATACATTTTTGCACCTGTGTGTAATTTTCCTTTGTTTTGGGTTAGGTTTTCTAGTGTTTCATGTGTTTCTCTATATTGCAGCACACCATTTGGTCCATAATGAAAATGGCAAAAACCCACAGATTGCATGTTTTTATTGAGAAGAAACACATACACACAGAGAGAGCTCTCCACAATCAAACCCACGGTCATGCTTTCCAAGTATTTCACATCAATAACAAACATAATTTAAAATGTCCATCAAAATAAGCTCCAGCTATTACTGGAACTCAAGCATGTCTGAAATGTGTTTGATTGACGTATGAGTCTTGAAATAATGTTATGTATCACTGAATATATGTGGGATTTTGCAGAAATATGAGTCCTGATGTTCTGTTTGCTGTCACAGCTGGATGTGTGTAACAGTAGTGGCTTTTCCATTGGACATCTGTGCATAACTTTACCGATATTCACTCAATGTCGAAAAAGCAGAAGTGCGCTATGTCAGTTTTTCTATTAAATAGCAAATGCCATGATTTGTTTATTTATTATCACAAGATGAGATGAGAAGTCATTCCATAAACATGGCGACGAACGTAAATATAATGTTGCTTTACAGATATATTCATTATTATTATATATTACCCCTCTATCCCGTGCTAAATTAAAATATTATTCCGTTTCCTGGTGCGTCCACACATACCACACCATGTTTCTTTTAAAACTCTTCTTCTTTGGTTGTTGTAACATCTGTCAATATCCTTTTTTTTTCATTCACGTGACTCTAGTTGCAGAATAAGGTCTTTCCATTGCCGTTTTGTGTGATATACTAATTGCACTATGCCTGAAAAACCAACTCTTGCCAGCGCAAAAACTTTTCATTGCAAAACGAGTTTTGGCAAAATTGTTGTTTTCCCATTAGGCAAATTTTTATGCGCAAGTCATATTCATGCAATTTGAGGGTCAATGGGAGACTAGTGTCTTTGAATTCACAGGATACTGTGTGCATTTATAGGCCAGTGGTAGATTCGTTAGTACCTGATCAGTCAAGATCTGACAGTCATTAATGCAGTGTGCTATGCAACTGTTAGACACCAGGACTGTGGAATAATATGGATAGTGGGGTATGTAATAAAGAAAAGTGATCACTAACACTTTTTATGTTAAAGAACACAAAATACAGAGATAACAGCATAAAAATAAAAAGCAATTCAATATTAAGCTTTAGAACCTCAAAGTTTTGGTGAAACAGAGCAATACAGTGAGTCAGAGGTGAGTCTGCGTAGAGTCAGCTCCAGATTTCTGCACTAAATGAACTGTGCACTAGACGAAAGCAATAGTAATCTGTGCTGGTCTTTTGTAAATATGATGTTTTAAAACAAGGCTTAGAAAGGTGCTAATTTTGTGCCAAATGTATGAATATTCTTTCCTTCACATCCATGCAAATGGTACCTGGATGTAAATGACATTGGTATCTATTTAGCAGTGCAATTTGATGTGAATTCTACCTTTTGTACGTGTTTTGTGCATCTCAAGCAATTTTTGGTATCATTTGCACCTGCTTTGCATCTGCAGAAGCACAGCAATCCTAAGTATTAATAGTATAGTGTGACGTAAAGGACTCACAGTATGTGTGCTCCAAATATTCATTATTGTACAGTAAAACAGAGTCATAATCATACACACAGTTTTACCTCTGAGGGGGGGGTCATACTTTTGTTACTCTGACAATAATTAGGGCAGAAGAAAAAATGACTTTATAACATAAAATGATGACAGGATACATTTTTGTACACAAAAGAAAAAGACAAAAAGATGATGCTGATGACCTCAGGCTGCCTGTTCCACTGTAATGCTGCCTTACTTACTGACAGACACTAAAAGAGATCTGCTGTTACTTTTGGGTCACTAGACAAAGATGAAATAGACACAAATCCAACATCCCTCTGTGTTTCATAAAGGCTGAGCTTTCGTATAATTTGATTCTTTGATATTGACCATATGCATCAACAACAAAACAACACATTTCCCAAACATTTGCACAATAAAACACTGAAGCTAATAACCATAGAAAAATGAAATCCAGCTGGACATCAGCAAGTGAATGAGTGAGAATAATTAAATGGAAGCCTCCCTCTCACTCCCTCTTTTGTGAGAAATGAAAATGATCAGATCAGAGGTGTTGTAACTACAGCATTGGCAGCGTCTCTATTGAACCTTGAAGCTAATGTGCATGTTTGTGTCTCCGTGTGTGTGTGTGTGTGTGTGTGTGTGTGTGTGTGCGTGTGTGTGTGCATGTGTGTGTGTGTGAGCAAATGTAAGTGAGTGGTGGCTGACCCTTCGGCACAGAACACCAATCTGTTCTCTGCAAGACACTAAAAAAGAAACTGTTCTACCGTCTGCTCCGACAAGGCTGAGGTTGTGTGTGTGTGTGTGTGTGTCTGTATTATGGGATGCTTGTGTGTATCTGAACTTGCATGTATATGTGTGGGCATGCCAACAAACAACTGCATGTGTGTGTCACTGTATGCATGTGTCTGAGTGTGGGAATGGGTGAACTCTTAACTTGAAAACCCACCATTTCTATTTTTTTCTGCAGATTTCCCTTTCTTCTTCTAAAATAGGCCGCACTCCTTTCGTTACCTCACATGAATGCTTTTTAAATCTCCTTTGGAGAGATTTGGGTGTAAACCTGTTTCCAGTTGAAAAAGCTAAGCTGTGGAACCACGAAACTAAAAATAAATTGCGTGAGGTTTGGTAAGCCTTTTATGGCGTTGGTTTGCAACTTCTTAGTCTATAGGAACATATTTTCTTGGTTTATCAAAAGAAGAAGAGGTCAGAAGTTTGAAAAATACTTACTAGATACATACTAGACCAAACCAATACAATTTTCACATATTATTACATCATTACTGGCTGGAAAGAGGCAAATGAATGTATCACAGCATGTGTTTTCAGGGGTAAATGCTGCTGTGTGCTGTACCTGTAATAGCATGATGAGAGAAGGCCTCTACATAGGTCAGGTAGTTGTGAGGACAGTGTTTCTTAAGCCACTTGCAGACGTCTTGCTGAGTCCACAGCACCACAGGTTTGGACAAACTGGACAGCGTAGGACTGGTGTGGTACACAGTGAAGGCCTCACCTGGACGTAACTGAAACACACAGGGAGCAGAAAAGTCCATCTTAACAGGGTCAGATGTGCAGATACAGAATCATCAGCATTGGGCAGCGGTGGAAAACATGTCTTTGTAGTATAAAATATGAGCAATTCTGTTTAATTAACGTTTAAACAGGTGATAAATAGAATGTAATTACATTCTTAAAATCAATAGATTACTTGAAGGGAGTTATAATGAATCCCACAAGCTTTTAATTTAAACTAAAATCCAAAAGTTTTTCTGCATCATAAAAGTTTATACATGCAGGGAAGTCTGTATTTCTAATAGTAATGGTAATGTTAAAAAGTCCTTGTTAAAGCTACTATTGTACCTGTGTGATTGTGACAGTGTAATGTTTTAACACTTGTGCATCCCTCTAATTTACTAAACTCCCAGGACCCTTGGGCCAAAAAACTACTATAAAATCATCATACATCAATATATATATATATATTTTTGTCATTTTCTGCAATGATTTCTCAAACCACTTCAGCTCTACTCAGAACTATTACAAGTCCAATCATTTTCATGATTTTAGCCCTATAAATGGGTACTTCTATGAAACTGGGTTCATTTTGGTACCTGGCACTTTGCCAGCTTTTTTAGACCAAATAATAAAAGAGAAATTTAGACATACTAGCATCATTGTACCCGTGGTGCCATTGTACGATAGTGCCCTCCCGTGGTGCAACAGCGGCATTGCACCTGTAGGCCCTCCTGTGCTGCAACATCGCGACAAACATCCAGACACATATCGGACATGCGTCGGACACACATCGGACACGCATCGAGCACAGAACATCCATTACAGTAGGATATCCCTCCAGGATGGACCTAATGATGACCTCAGATGAATGCAAAATAAAATTATACTCTTGCTCTTAGCCATCCCAAAATTAATGAACTTTTAATCAAATATTGGGGCCAAAAATAGAATCAAAATTAAGACAGGAAAATCTACCTAGGTGTCTGCTTAGGTAATTTGGAAAACATGATTGCAGGTTTTCATGAATCGGCAGTCTCATTCCAGGTTACACGCGTAACCCATCGTGCCACTCATGTTACATGTAAACCCATATAAATCGCAAGTAATATTGGGACAGCGGTCATTTTTATGAAATGCTCTGCCTTGCATAATTAGTTCGATTCCCAACATGTACCTCTGAGAAAATAAAAAGATATTCAAAAAACATAGTAGTGCGTAATTTTTGTGTCCTTTTTACCGTGTTACATGCAGATTTTTGCATACAAAATAATATTAAAAATAATATAAAAATGTGTTTTATGTGAAAAATAGTTTCTCTTTTATCTCAGTAAATATTTATTTTTAAAATAGACCCAAAGTGCTTCCAAATGCTAACATTAGTGTATATCTGGTTTGAATTTTTAGCCCCTCTGTCCTGTTTTTAGGGACCGGTTTCATAGAAGCACCCAAATGTAAATTTGAATGTCACTATTGTTATCTCTGAAAAAAAAAAAAAAAACACAAACATTTGATATTATTTTACTTAATGAATACTGCAGTGGAAGATTAGGGGGTGATTAGAGTCTTGAATATGTCAAAAAGTAGCAGCAACAACACTGATTTCATTGCATCAGTATGTTTTATTTGAGATTAAAAAATGTGGTTTCAGTGTAAGTCAATGAGGCATAAAAACACTAATGCGATTAAATCAGTGTTATTGCTTATAGCACATCCAAGACTCTGACACAAAACAGTGCCACATCCTACCACCATGTATTATATGGAATATATCTCATATTTTGTGTTGATTTTTAAGAAAACAAGTAGTCACCAGTGGCATTTAAAGGGTCAAAACCCTGAAAATCATTGAACATTTGCTAGTTTAAGAGCTTTATGTTTAAGTGATTCATGCAGAAAACAACCAGAAAAATGTTGACATTTCATGATTTTATAACAGTTTTTCTGTGTACATTTTTAGCTCAAGGGTTCCCACTGGGTACAAAATATGTCAATGTGTATAATAGACCTGTAGAGTAACTGACATTAGATTCAATAAATAGCCTATGTCAAGAAATATTCTTGCAGAAATGACATCGTGTCATAAGCTGTAACAGTCATATTGATCACCAAATCAAAAAAGACAAATGACCAAAAATGGCCAGAGGGGTCCCTAAAGGTTCAATTGTTTTTAAGGTGAAACTCTAATTTTAAACAATCCTGTCTCATCAGTCAGTGTCACCCTGTATGTTTAGGGAATGACCACATAAAATAAATAAAGATAACCTACTCTTTGTGTTTGTAACCCGTTCTTTATGTCTATATTGGTACTGACCCTTATTCAGATTTCCAACATATAACCCATCAGTCTGACACAACACAGAAGATTTACAGAAATCAACTGCATATTTGATTGAACAGTACGTTTATGTTATTCATGTTCTATCTTTTTCATCCATTTAACACTGTAAGGCAAGGCAAATTCATTTGTATAGCACAATTCATACACAGGGCAATTCACAGTGCTTTACAAAAATGGAAAAGAGACAGGTTAAAAACACACAATGAAAACATAATCAATAAAACATAAATAATAATCAATTAAAATAAAGTAAAAGAGAAGAATGCCGATAGAACACTTTCAGCTGTTACATGCACTGTAGCAGAATAGAGGAGAACAATAGAAATATGTGAATGCCAAGACAAAGTAATCCGAAGTCTTTAAAATCTTATGGCGTCTGTTGCTTTTTTTTTTAAATCTGTACTGTAATACAGTTTTAAAAAAGCCTCAGCATTGAGCATCATGAAGATAAATGCAGTGAGTTGTATAATACACACTGGAACATTGCTTTGTTATTGCTTTTTTTTTTTTTTTTTAAGATAATCACCTTGTAATGGCTCTCTAGCGAATTGTACTTAAAAACGTAATGTGATGGATTTTCTCATTAATGTCAAATTAGCTGAGGCCATTCTTTTTAATACCACAGTTTGAAAACAAAATCCCTTCTGGTAGTCTACAGGATCACACACACATACCATGTGTAGAGAGCAAATAAAGTCCAATAATAGAAAGCAGCATATTAGGGGAGAGTTTCTACTGTACAGTGCCATTCAGGCTGCAGTGTTATATTTATGTTTTTGGGTTTTTTTTTAGTCATTTAAGTTTTTGTTGGTGTTATCATATTTTCAGTCATTTACAAAAAGGAAAAAACAAAGTGAAAAAAAAGGAAAATAAAAAGACAAAAACAAAAAGGAAAAAAAAAACAAAAACTTAAAAAGGCAGCTGCACCCCCACAATTCTTATACCGGCTAAAATGTGCTTAGAGGTCTTATTTATGTCTTTGTGCATTAGAAATCAACATAAGTGAATCCCCAATGGAACGCTGTGTTGGTAAATACAAGTTATGCAAATTTACAGGATTTCAGTTCTGTTGCAACATGTTGATGGTCATATGAACTATGTTTTCAGGTCAAAAATGTCCAGTTTCATCACAATTAATGCTATGTTTTCATGTCACAAATGGCCAAGTTATACTTTAACTGAATTTACCTGAAAAACAAATATTCTATTATTTTAGATTCCCCAATTTTCCTTACCAGATTATATGCTACATATCACATGTTTTATTTTTACAGGTTGCAATATGGAGTATGGTGCTGATCCATCCTGCTTATGTTACGCCAATACATACATGAAGAATGTCACACGTCACTTTTTAAATCAACAGTTTTTCTAATAATAAGCATTTTTATAAAGAAATAACAATTCTATATTGTTATTTGCTCTTTAGTATGATGATAAACTATACAATAAATTATTATGATACTAGTTTTTGCACAGGGATCATTTGTGGAAACGGTGACATGGCTGCTGAGCATCAGTATGATGGGATCTGTAACAACCATGTCACATCCGTCCACTGACACATTTTGTGTTTTTGTGTCAGCTGTTATTGTTTTACATCCACAATACTAACATTTATGAATAAGAGGAGAATTAGCAATAGTAAGTATATAAGTTTATTACTAATAAAGTACTGGTACTGACCAGATCATCCTGGGTAATGTCACGTCCGTCCACCAGCAAAAGTTTTCACATACACGTGCTATTCAAAATCCAATATTTCTGAAAATAGAGCTTCCACTGTCAAATAATATCAGTAGTCTGTGTATAAGTGTATTAGCATTATTTCAACACAGTTCTATGCATTTCTTACAACTTTTTTTTTGACAAAAATGGCCACTCATTTGACCCCCTAAGTAAATTTTAGCCAATACACATGTACACGCATATACACACACTGTCCACCAGCCCCCCTCCTGTACACACTCTAAGATGTTGCCCCATAAACGTTTGCCATATTTGACTATTTTTATTTAGTGTTATATTTATGTTGAAGCAGAAGCTCTCATACGCAGCCAATTAATAACATGAAAAATGATAGTACACATTTAGCGCTGTTAATGAGCTACAGTACAACCCAAATTAACAGTGAACATAAGGTTTAAGAGCTTGCAGGCCTACAGGCAAACAGATGCTTTTTTTCTGTTAGACGCATGCAGTTTTCACCTTTCAACCCCAATTTAGAAAGAAACATGCAAATGCAGTACTTCGACTGCATCACCATATTTTCTCACACATTATTGTAATTCTTTATAATGTCACACTTCACCCCTTTGTCAGGATTTCAATAAAGTAATTACATCCCATATATTTTTTTCTATCAGCACGGCCACTGACATTTCATAGCTTTGAGGCTGCTGCAGTATGTACTTTTGGCCTGCAGTATTTTTTCTATAATAGCATAATTCTGTCATCTTTATCTCTCAGTTAGGAAAAAAACATGTCTCTTTTCCTCTAGTAATCGCTTTCTCCTTCTTTTTTGTCTTCATGCACCTTACTCTGACCCAAAAATCTAGGTCAGGCAGCAGCTTTCTATGTTCGTCACGGATATGTGCGGAGAATTAATATGGACATTAATAAAGTCACGGAGAGTTCATATGGACAAAAAAAAAAAAAGAAGCAGGAAACTCATCGGCCCCCCTCAGCTCTCGGTCTCTCTTGTGTCGCTCACTCTCATATCTAACCCATTCATTCATGCTCTGACTGAGCCAACTCTGCAACAAAGGCTTTGGCTGATTTTCAACATAAAAACACAGAACTGCTGCCAAACGTTCCACTCCATAACTGACTGCATTTAATGGGATTATGTATGCTGAAATGTCATACACATAAATGCAACTCGCACACTATCTTGTGGCTCAATATCCAGTGTTCTTCCCGTGTCTTTGTTGTTAATGACACTGAAAACAGCTCCCAATTCCCTTTCACATCCCAGTATATGACAGACACAAGTTCATAAGTGTGTGCGTCTCTGCCAGCTGCTATAATGAGATCTCCTCCTGTCAATTTAAGCACCAATCAGCCCTATCCAGTTCTGGCTGGTCTACCGGCTAAGTGCGTTCTGCTTTGCAGGTCTTCACTGAAAACAACTCCATTTCTCCACTTCAGTGTGTTTGCCCATTTCCTAATTACACACATACTTCTACCCTGAATCAGTGGAGCGCTGACGCCATTTTAATAACCAAATTTACTGCTCCTCCAGTCATTAATTGAGATTGAGTTGGGAGAGGTGTGGAAGTTCTCGCTCTTCTGGATGATTGAATATAGACAAGGGGAGGGGTGGGGCTAAAAATGCTCTCTCATCTTTAGATGGCTGTTATATCTGCCTGCAATGAAGCTGCAAGCCTTCTGCTTTAGCTGCTCTCATCTTTTACAATCCTCATACTGACAGAATCAAGTAAATACTAGAGTGAGCAAGTGTCTGGACAATCGTTATGTAGGTCATATTTAACAAGAAAAATAGATTTTTTTCGAGATGTTTAATTCAAGGGCAATGGGATGAGGTTGCTGACCTGAAAGTCTCTATAGAAGAACTTTTGAGAGTTGTGAACAGTTTTCAAACAGTATAAATGAAGACGTGTGTAATACAGGGTGTATCAAAAAAACTATACATTTTGAAAAATTACCCCCAATTCCGCATTTGATAATTTTTGGAATTTTCTTTTATAGACATCGGTAGGTAGGGGATTGGTGGATATTTGTCCAAATGTACAGACCCAGGTTTTCATGCATGAGTGAGCAGGGGCAAATTGCGCAATCCAAGTTAAAACTGGTTTGTATGAAGTAGCGGTGGGATTCAAATCCAATCAAAGGTCATGGGAGGGGACAATGGGCATCCATCTTGTTTTCCACAAAATTGCCAGGTTACAGCATTAACACTTTGGCCTGTTAGGGTTAGGGTTAATTAATTAACTTTGAAAAGCAGGAACAGCTGCCATGGATAAAGAAATGAAATTGACATGGAGGCCAAAGTGTTAATGTTGTAACCTGGTAATTTTGTGGAAAACAACATGGATGCCCATTGTCCCCTCCCATGACCTTTGATTGGATTTGAATCCCACTGCTATTTCATACAAACCAGTTTTAACTTGGATTGCGCAATTTGCCCCTGCTTATTCATGCATGAAAACCTGGGTCTGTAAATTTGGACAAATATCCACCAATCCCCTACCTACCGACGTCTATAAAAGAAAATTCCAAAAATTATCAAATGCAGAACTGGGGGTAATTTTCCAAAATATATAGTTTTTTTGATACACTGTGTATAATGCCATTATAGGAGTTGTGATGGGTTGTATAGATAATTGTTTTTTTTTCTTGTCAATGATTTGTCTGTCTTAAAGTAGGAGATGGGTAAAATAAAGATGATGAAAAAAGATTATGCTGTTGAAATGCAAACAATAATCCTGCTGCTGTCAGATTCTACAACCAACATCACATCCAGTAGACCTCATACACGCAAAAATATGGACTTTTTCTATATCAGGGTTTCTGCAGGTATCAGCAAATCTAATGTAATGCTTTTTAGTGCCCTTTTTAATGCCACTTTAAACAAATTTAATGCCCACGTCCAACTGCAGATACAGTTTTATATATAGTTTTATGATGGTTTACCTTTGACAGGCTTTAACCTGGTTCTGAATAGTTCCTCCTCCAATCACTTCTGCTGAAACTTGCATTTTCCCATTTTTCTTGCATTTGCTAATATTCCCTCCACTCTTTCAACACGGCATGAGCACGTTCACAGCACGTTGCATTCCAAGCATCTGGTGTTGTGACTTCGTGTATCGGCCATAAACAATAGCCAATTAAAGGGTTCCGCCTGTCAATCATCACACTATACTTCCAATCAAAATTATTAAATCTTTATATAATCAGAATAAATCATGAATAACAATGCTTTTTTCCCATCAAGCATATTAAACTTATTAATGCCTCTGGACATCGAATTTAATGCTTTTTAAGGCCATTTAAGGCCTTAATTTTCACAAAATCTATTTTATGACTTTTAATGCTTTTTAATGACTCACATAAGCCCTGTATATGACTATGCAATCTCCTCTTACAATGTGCAGTAATAATACTGCATACTTACACTTCTATACACTTTCTGTGCCTATTTATTATTATCACAACTGAGTGGTATTTTATATCTATTTTATTACGTTTTTTTTTTTCTTTTTATCCTTTATTTTTTAATATTTTTTATATTTCTAACTATCCCCCACCTGCTTTAACACTGCATATATCCTCATACTGGGACTAATAAAGGATTATCTTATCTTATCTTTTCTTATCTTTTCTTATCAAAATATATGAGATGGCAAGAAGTGTTTGTTGCTGTAGAGTTATTAATGTTATAAGTCTAGAGATATATCTTCAGCAGAAAGTTTTATGATAAAGACAGGATCTATTTGTACAAGAAAATACTTCTTTAATACCAGAGATCTCAAGTAATGAAGTACAAATACTTTGTTACCTTACTGAAGGAGAAATTTTGGTTATCTATACTTTACTGGAGGAATTATTTTTGAGCCAACTTTTTACTTCTACTTCTACATTTTCACGTCATTATCTGTACTTTCTACTCCTTACATTTTAAAAAGTAGACCTGTTATGCCTATTTCACTCTGGCTTGTCATCGTTCAAATTTAAAAAAAAAAAAAAAAAAAACAAATTCAGACAAATGGCCACATCCAGATAGAGTTAATTTGATTGTGGTTGGATGAGAAGTATAAACATATACCATTCCAACACCCTATTTGTTTGTACGTGATCCATCACATTGGACTTTCTGCACCATTTCAATACTTGTATTCAACTAGTCATCATATGTTCCGCTCCATAAACACATGTTAATGCTCAGTAGTGCACATACAGTATATGGTTCTTCAGTACATTTGCATTGGACTAAAATGCATTCATTTTCAATGGGCATATATGCAACTGAAACAGGTAGACCAGTGCATCCCAAATTTTTCAACATTAACATTTTAATATAACATTATAGTTATTATGGCCTTTAGAAACATGTTTTTTGGGGAGGTGGGGTAGTGCATTATAGGCCCCTGTGGCACCGCCTAAGCTTTTGTCCTAATGGCATTTTTTTCCCCTTACATTTACTTTTATACTTTGAAACCAGTACTTTTACCTTTTTACTTGAGTAAAAAGCTTGAGTTGATATTTCAACTTCTTCAGAAGTCTTTTTAAACCCTAGTATCTATACTTCTACCTGAGTAATGAATGGGAATACTTTTGACACGTCTGTTTAACCCTTGATGGAGAAATTATGAGAACCTT